>NC_059215.1:36519742-36894742 GCF_020615455.1 Coregonus clupeaformis | reverse complement strand
CTTTGATCGGCACAGATAACACACTGTAGGTGATGACATGCCAAACTGCCTGGTTTGGTGTCATGAAAATACGGGCTGCGTCTGAAATAGCACCCTATAAAAGTAGTGTAGTATATAAGGAATATGGTGTCATTCTGGACACAGCCATGGTGATCATCATAGCGATAGTAAGAATGTAAGGGCCAGCTGAGAGAAACTACCTGTTTTTTATGGATTATTAAACACTCTGGTGTAATAAGAATGGTTCTACTGAACTGTACAAACAAGTGTATTCGCGATCAGAATATTTGTTTTCAATATGCAAAACATGATGAGGGGTAGAACACACACACACACACACACACACACACACACATATATAACAACCCAGCTGTTTGAACTTGACATTAGAGTATGTAGACAAGCTAAGATAGGAATGGAGATGCATTGGATAAAGGGAGGGAAAGGCACACAATACAAAATATACACACACACACACTCTGAGCCTCCTCTAGCTACAACATGAGGTTCCTGTTGTGTCTCTGCTACGCTCTAGTGCCCTTTGGCTCCCTTACACTCCTGCTGCTAAACCAATTAGCCAGTAATAGAGCGGGCCACACAATCAAGCCCACATGCAGCCTCAGCCCCAACCCAGAACCTGTCCGTTTTAAATAAGGTCCACGGGAGGTCTCTGAAGGAGGGTGAGGTCACCAGCTACTTTACCAAGACCAGGACAGACGCATCAGCCCTTCAAAGTGCACACACAGACACTCACACTTGCATGCATTTACGTGTGCATATGGTGTAGGGGAGAGGGGTACAAAACATAAGAGACAATGGTACACACCGTAGGTGTAGGGAACAAGGTTACACTACATGTAGGGTGTAGGGGACAATGGTAGACTACATACCCAGCTAGAACATTTGATTCATTGGAAGTTGTGGGAACGTATGTTTTTGGTTTCCCATTGGTTCTGGGAACGAAGCCATATGTTTCCTGACCGGTAAAACAGAACGTTTTTTAAACGTTCTGAGAAAAAGAAGTGAACATTCCACCTGTTCTGGGAATGTACATTTTTAGTTTGCAGGGAGGCTCTGTGAATGTTTTACTATGGTTCCCTGAAAGTTTTCCTGGGAGGCTATATTAACGTTCTGAGAACATAAATTATAGGTTATTTGAAGGTAATTCAATATCATTCTGAGAACAATAAGACTTTTAATAATACTGCTAGCTTAGTTTGGGTTAACTGTTTTGAACTCCAAGCACGGATACGACACATGGAAATGTATTTGCTTAGGCATTAATCATGCAAACATGATAGAGGATAGAGAGAGTTTTGTTGATGCTGAGAAAGGAATGTATATTTTTTTAAATAACATTCTTAGAACGTTACTAATGTGTTCTTGTGGTTTTGATGGAAAGTTTTCTTAATGTTCTGAGAACATTACTTTAAATAGAACCATGAGGAAACCTGTAGAAAACGTTATGCTGAAGTACTGAAATTCCTATAGAAGAACGTTGTTTCTTAACATCCTCAGAACAATTTGAGAACATTACTTTAAATAGAACCATGAGGAAACCTGCAGAAAACATTATGCTGAAGTACTGAACTTCCCACCTAAGAAATATTGTTCTCAGAACGTTATTTACATTACATTTTAGTCATTTAGCAGACGCTCTTATCCAGAGCGACTTACAGTTAGTGAATACATATATATATATATATATATATATATATATTTTTATACTGGCCCCCCGTGGGAATCGAACCCACAACCCTGGCGTTGCAAACGCCATGCTCTATCAACTGAGCTACATCCCTGCCGGCCATTCCCTCCCCTACACTGGACGAATTGTGCGCCGCCCATGAGTCTCCCGGTCGCGGCCGGCTGCGACAGAGCCTGGATTCGAACCAGGATCTAGTGGCACAGTTAGCACTGCGATGCAGTGCCTTAGACCACTGCGCCACTCAGGAGTATGTGCTAGTTATGTGCTAGCTGGGTATCCTGCACCATTCCCAGAATGTTGTGGGAAGGTTGTATGTAAAATAACCATAGGACAACCACGCTCTCACCAAGCTCTAAGAAACATATGGTTCTCAGAACATTATGTGCTAGCTGAGTAGGGTGTAGGGAACATGAGTGTATGGGGACAGGGGACCCAGCGAGGGGGTCTAGGGAAGCAGCTGGAGGGCAGAGAGAGGGACTTAACAGGCGCTTCATTGCGGTTCCATTCTCCTCCACTCTTCTCTTATCTGTCCCTTAAATTAAACGCAATGCTATCAGTGCCATGCTAAATCTAGTGGTTCCAATTAGAATTCATGCCACATTCCGCGCACACTTCCTCAACAGTCATGACCCTCCTTTTAAAAAAGGGGTAATTCTTTTAATGGTGTTATACTGTATTTATAGGCTGATATACATTTTTTATCTCATAGTTTTTAGTCTTTCTGGAGAGAGGAAAAAGTCATTAATGATGGCCAAGTATGAAATTCTCAATTTTACATTTTTCATTTTCCAAGATGGACACATCATAACGAAACGTTAAGAACTCTTTTAGTAAAGTACCTGTAATCCTCAATCCTCATTCTTCTGCCCGACCCAGGACTCCATTTTCTCCTTAATTTGACGTAATTTCCCCCAGCGCCCGGTGAGGGCATTAGCGTGTGTCTGTGGAGCGTTTAAGGGGCTTGAGTCTCCCCAGGAAGGCGATTTAGAGCCCTACATGGGGTAGAGGCGACCCGGGAGGTGTCAAAGCCTCCGTGTGGGGGACAAGGGGGATGAGGTAAGGGGGCCTGACACCTCTATTCAGGGCGGCGGGTAAGCGTTCTGTCACCATTGCGAGCCCATTGAGGCAGTGAAAGCCCAAATTATTCAAATCTTCATATTTAGCATAACCTTATTGACATCAATTAAATCGGCGAATCGTAGGGAATATTTGGAGAGCGCAGCGAGAGGTATAGCCAAAGCCTTTATGTGAGACTCATGGAGAGATGTGGTGGGATATTGTCGGCTCGGTCTCTCCAGCTTCTTCCAGTACTGCAGCCAATGGAAGGCTGTCTCTGTGATGTGAGTGACTGGCTCTCTCTACAGTTGTGGAAGCCACACAGTGTAGGGACACGTTCTGCTGTGAGCCTAGCCACACTGCCTGCGTTCATTCCATGTTTGTGTGTGTGTGTGAGACAGACAGACAGACAGAGATGGTTGGTGGAGGGGAGTGTAGGCACAGTGAGGTCCAGACCTCGGCCATGGGTTGCAGTTGTAATCTATTATTTCCTGCGCTTCCACTACCACCGTCACTAAGTAAAAATCAATATTCTTTCCACATGTTCGAGTGTAACCTCTTAGTATCTGATACGACTGCTGGGAGGAAGCAGAGAACGTTTGCCAATCAACCCGGCTGACAAACAATATCCCCAGGCTCTCTACTCTCCAACTCAAAGACCACGACCAGGGCAGAGAGAGGGAGAAGGGGAGAGAGAGATGAAGGGGAGAGAGAGGGAGAAGGGGAGAGAGAGATGAAGGGAGGGGGGAGAGGGGGACAAAGCTTCTCTGAAGTGGTGCAAAAACACCCCCTGGTCGAAAAACAAACTTAACTTTTCTTAACAATGTGCTCCTCTCCGTGGCTCTCCAGCCCTCTCAACCCTCGCCACCCTTCTCACTTCTATTTCCCTCCCCCTTACGTACCCCTTCATCCCCCTCCTCCTTCCCTTCCTCACTCTCTCTCTCATTTTGGGAAACATCCCCTTTACTAGCTTGGTTTTCATTTGTCTGCTGTCTGTGCGAGTTCTGGAAGGGGAGATAATGTAAGGCAGGACCTAGTTTAAAGGACACTGCCTCAGGGTATTCCCTGCCTCCCACTCTCTGTCTCTCTCTCTCTCTCTCCACACACACACACACACACACACACACACACACACACACACACACACACACACACACACACACACCAGATAGATTACTTTATAAATAAGAATAAAACAAGTAATTAATTCTCTCAACTTCTGAGCTCACTAGCCTCCGGCCGTGTAAACGGAGAAGTGTAAATTGATACAATGTGCATCCTTTCAGATAAATAAATAGCACATTTGCAACACAAAAAGGTTGCCTTTTATGCAATCCTAATTTCCTGAACTGTTAAATTATATTTTTTGTCTCTGTGTGACTGTTAGACGGGAGCTCGCTATTTGTTGGGTTTCCGGCACCGAAACAGACAGACCCGGTTGCGGCAGTTTTTTTTCTCCGCTGGAGCGAAGTGGAAATGTTACGGAGGCGGAGATAGAACCAATTTAATGGCCTTCTCTTTCTAATAGCACCCAAAATAGAGTGGTAGTCTCACAAGACTGGAACTGATACACACTATTTGCATTGTAATGAGATGTCCTATTTCATCTGGAATGAACACGTTGCTGGTTTCAGTGTGACGTGCTGTCAAGCCGTGCCCTCATAACTTATACGACGGAATGTCTAAATACTGTATTGGCATGTACACATTTCAAGGTTGATTAATAATAATTAAACAATTATTTTTCTTTCTACTCTGTCCCCAATCCTCTGGCATTTGAACGTGTTCATTACCTGTACTGCAATATTGTGAATATTTCTCATTGTCATTGTGAATAAAGTTCCCCTCTTCAAAACAATACGACAGACTACATTACCCAGAGTAAGGCTTCATATCAGGAGTCCACCTACAGAGAGACACTGTAAACTGGCAAGGTACGAAACGCTGTCTTAATAAACCACACGTGGGAGTATAGATCACACTGTGCACTAAAGACCACTCTAAATCTTATTCTTCCACCTGGCCCACATCTCTTCCTCCCTCTTTCCCTCTCTTTTCCTCCCTCCTCCCCTCTCCCGCTCCCCCTCACAGCACAGGTCTGATGATGGAAAGGAATGGTGAGAGGGGTGTAGGAGGAAAGAGGGGAGAGAAAGAGAGAGAGAGAAAGGGATGGATGGAGGAGGGATGAGTAACAAAGGCCCCTGTAGGACTGCTGTGTAGGCCTGCGGGCCTGCCTGCCTGCAGAGCTGATAGGACCCTCTGTCTGTCTGTAGCCAACCCCAGTGCCATCAGCCCACTCCATGCTCCAAATACACACAAACACGCACACACACACACAAATACACACTGGAGGAGACTGGATAAGCCTCTCCTCTCACCCTGACTCAAACTCCCCCAAATGGTGCCTTTATGCTCCTCAGTGGTCGGCAGGTAGAGGGGTCGGGTGCAAAGTGGGAACGATTGAGCCTTCCAAATGTCACCAGGTTATCTGAACGCCACAGAATGACATCTCCCACTCGCCATTAGATCTTCAACCTTGATGCCAGCTTAGCTAGAGTCTTTTTCCAGGCTTTTCAATGTAGGTTGATATTATGTTGGTTGTAGGTGGAACAAAGATGGAGAACTCCAAATGTCACCAGGTTCAAGTCTACAGAATGACATCTCCCACTCACCACCTGATCTCCAACCCTGGTACCAGTTTATGGTGGTTCGAGTTAGTTGTCGAAGGCTTCTCAGCGTAGGTTGTAGCCTTTTACAATGTAGGTTGATATGTTGGTTGTAGGTTGAACAAAGGTTGTAACCCTCCAAATGTCACCAGGTTATCTGTATGGCCACAGAATGACATCTCCCATTGACAACCCTCATACTGGGTTCTTTGTTGAAGGTTTTTCAATGTAGGTTGATATCTCATTAACGTAACATAAATGTAGACTATGTCGCCTATATGGAAATGAACTCAGCGACCGGTGCAACTATATGAAGCGGAGATGAAAACAGCTAATTAAGAAGCATGACAGTATTGAATTGTGAATATCTGATGCAATCATCAGTAATTACAAGATCAGCTTATGCTATTCTACGGCAAGCAGATGGGTTCATTGTCAAAGGCAATAATCCTGAAATCCCAACTCCCCCATCATTGAAAAAAAGAAGATTTCAATGTCATGAAGCCTGGGTTGTACGCAAACAAATCAACCCCAAATGAAAAACAAATGTATTCGTCGAGCAATGCTGCTGTTGAAAAAATAGATAATTTTGGCATATCTGATGTAATCGCATGCCAACTCAAGACACAGATAATGGTGACCTTAGATTATATTGCTGTATTCAATTGTAATCTAAATGAAGTAGCTACTATTTGCTATTTAGGAGAATCAGTCACGGCCACCAGGTGAAAGTATGTTCGCGCATTGAAAAAATATAACCTTTTCAGCTCCGTATGAACAGCTGGAAATTCTATTAAAATATTGAAATTTAAAATCTGAAAAAAAGAGGTCCATGGCATGAAAGATAGAAAATAATAAAATGGGTGTCTCCAAAAACTGCACAACTCTAATACATACTGCAACCCAGTTACAAGTTAACACCCCTATTCTAATACTGTATCCCAATCCCCCATCAAGATGGGTAGTCTAGGTCTAGTCACTAAGTGTCTATTTCAAAGTAAAAGCCAATGCATAAATACAATTAGCAGGTTTTGTCACCATGGAGACAGAGCTGGGTAATTAGCATCTTTGAGCAGCCAACAGGACAGGACCTCTCTCCCTCTATCGCTCTCTCTTTATCTCCCTCTCTAACTCTCTCTCTCTCTCTCCATTTCTTTATTTCCTCTCTGTCCTGCCTCTCTCACTATTTCCCCCTTCTTGTGCTCTCTCTATTTCTTTCTCTCTCTCCATCTATCTATCCCTCTCTCTGTCAGACACAGGGGTGGTGGCAGGGTGGCAGGGAGCAGATGAGTGCTGATTGGGGCTCCCGGCCGCATGTCAGCGCCTTAATTGGGCGCAGCACATTAATTGAAAGTGAAAAGCGGCGTTGGCCAAAAAAACAACAAACGATGGGAGGTGTGGGTGAGGAATGTTGAAGGGTAGGAGCTAGAGCTGGAGCTGAGTCTGAGGCTGAGGCTGGGGCTGAAGCTGAGGCTGAGGCTGGGGCTAGGGCTGGGGCTGAGGCTGGGGCTGAGGCTGGGGCTGAGGCTGGGGCTGGGGCTAGGGCTGGGGCTGGGGCTGAGGCTGGGGCTGAGGCTGGGGCTGGCTGGTGGAACCAATGGTGCGACTGAGAAAAGTGCAGCAGTTGAGTAGAAGGAGAGAGGAGGGAAGGGAGGAGGAGAAAGCGATAGAGGGAGAAATGGAGGGAGGAAGGGTGCTCTGTTGGAAGTCTTTAATTGATTCAAATTAGGCGTTTGATTGACAGTGACAGGAACTGGGCAGGGACAAGCCAGGCCCAGATGACAGCGATTAGCGTGTAACTAAACAAGCTGTCGTTTTACCACAACACGTTTAGCTATGGGAAACACTGGCCATATGGCTCCTTTAACCCTCAGTGATCTGCAACACACACACTTCCTACCACACAGTGAGACATGGGCCGTGTCCGGAATCTGTTTTGCCTGCTACTTACTAAAACCACATACTGTGTACTAATCGTTATACATACTATTTAGAACATTCTGTTTAGTAAAAATGTATTCAGTAAGCAACAAATATCAACATTCTAGGCTCACCCATACTGAGAATGCCCATACTGAGATGTGCAATTGCGTTATTTCCCGCCATTTGTTGATTTTGATACAGCACATCCCCTTATCACATTATCAGCTGATTATCAGCTGTTGTCAAACACACATGCGTCTGAAAATACGATTCTCTTCCTCAATAGCATGCAGCAAATTCTACTAGATGAAAAACTGAAATGAGTATGACATCCTGGCATTTAAAATTGCAAGTATGGATATTCGGACACGACCAGACAGATGGACACGAAATGACAATGGTTTGTAATGCAGGTATCACAAGAATGGAAATAAGCATGCCTGACTGACAAAAGCCCCCAGAAACAATACATGTACATCTTGTGATTTATCAGCTTTTTTTTATTTATTATGTAAATGAGCTATCACTAAAGCCATATCAGTATGATACTGTAGCGTTGTCATTATTCATCTTCTGCATTGGTTTGCCATGTTTTTTTATTTCGCATGTGGACATTTCTGGCCTGCACTGCTAACTGCTCTGTATGTGTGTGCCTTGGCTCAGTAGAGTGAACCCGTGGCATAGAAACCCGTCGGTGCTTCCTAACCACTCCAAAGTGTTACAAGGCCCCTCACTAACCAAAGGTTAATGCTTTCTATGGGGCTCACATCGCAGGGAAGGAGTAGCAGCAATCCGCTCTCCCTCTCTGGGTAATATGACAGAGATGGTACCGGGATAGATTCAGGAACGCCAGGAACAAGGTAAGCTTTCCTCTATCGCACCCCTCTCCACTTCTCCGCCCCCTTTTGCCCCCTCCCCGCCACCCCTTCCCTGCCTCTCGCCTCTCCACTCTGCCGCCTCCGCCAAATTAAACGGCAGCCTTTGATTTTGCCAGAGTGGGCTTTTTTCACCGACCAGCCCACGAGAGCTGGTGCCGCTACCGGATGGTGGGAAATGGGAACTCACTGAGGCGAGGGAGGAAGCGAGAGAGGGGGAAGGAGGGGGGAGTTTTGTTTGCTAAAAACAGTGGGGAGTTGGCCCAGTGAAGAATGTCAGGTCAAATTGTTCTTGACAGTGCTAATATTGGAACCTCATAGCCCATAATTACATGCAAATAAATAGTGAAATGGCTCTCAGCTGGAGACCGAGTGGGAGAGGGCTGCTGTTAGCACGAGCCAGCTGGGGACCGCAGCGCAGAGAGAGAGAGCGAGGGAGAGAAAGAGACAGAGAGAGGGAGATAGTCTATCATTGAAAAAATGGGTTACTTTCAGTCTGAAGTTTTGTATACGTTTCGTAAAAGAGCAGCAACGGAAAGGCTGTTAATCAATGGTGAAAAGTCAGCCTACGGTACAGTAACATTGGACCGACACCAACACGGTCTGATTGACCGGAGTGACAGTCGCACCTTTTGCTATTCTAAGGGGTATCAATAACTTACTAGCCTGGTTAAACCAGACTAAACGCTACACTCACCATCCAGACTAATCAATCACGGCTTCCCCACCTGTCAGAGTGGTATCTGTGACCAACAGGAAGCACATGCACCCTGCTGATCTTTCACCTCTGGGTGTCTGGTGCAGGTTCACATCAGTGGCCAGTGACCTTCCAACCTTTTGACCTTTGACCGGACAGTTCCACCTTGTGAAAGGCCCAACGAGTCACAAGAAAGACCCACAGAGATGATGGCACAATAAGAACACCAATCTGTACCCATAGTTTTTTTGTGAAATTGTTTCTGATTGAAATTGAACTCTATTACTGGTCAATGGAACAATTGAGGTAGTGTTGTTGTCCTACAGTAGCAGGAATACTATATGAAAAAAGGGTGATTTAGATTGAGAAAATCACTCTCCAAGGCTGTTAGTGTATGCTGTAGCCTGCCTGCATCCCTAAAATAGGGTTAGGTGTCCATTCATATATTCTATTCTATATGACAGCCATTGTTTACTTACTGTCTGTGGTTTAGATAAAAGGCTGTGAAAATAGCTGTTAAAATTAACTCAGAACCTCTATAATGAAGTCTCTTCTGGAAATAATGTAAATGTACAGTATATACAATGAGTATACCTTCCTAATATGTCTATGTCATGGAAAAAGCAGGTGTTCTTAAGGTTTTGTATGCTCAGTGTATATACTGTATATATGCCTATATGATCAGTATTCAAGATACTGTCAATGCCGAGCCCATAAAGTGTAATAAAGAAACACAGCTCCTGATCTAATAGGCCTTTGCGACTGCGTGGGTCCCACAGTGTGCTTTTCGGTCTCCACCACCCCACTTAAATCCTCATCTTCTAGGATTTACTGAAATTCATATTGGCTGCCTCTGCAAGATAAATGTAAATCGCATTCCCTTATATTTGCTATTTATCAGGATGCAACAGCATCCTCACTTTCAGCAGGAAAAATATCTCTCACCCGCACACAAACAACCTTGCATTTAAATAGCATTTTTATTGTCCTCTCTAGCCTTTCATCTATGAGAGGGGGAATAATGTTGCCTCTCTGGGGAGAGAGAGAGAGAGAGAGAGAGAGAGAGAGAGAGAGAGAGAGAGAGAGAGAGAGAGAGAGAGAGAGAGAGAGAGAGAGAGAGAGAGAGAGAGAGAGAGAGAGAGAGAGAGAGAGAGAGGAGAGAAATGTGAATAGAAAGAAGGAGTGAAAGACAGAGGTGATGTCAGACCGAAAGGGATAGAGAAAGAGTGAATTGGAGAGAATGTGAAAAGAGGGAGAGAGATGTCCAATTGTCAACAGAGAAATCCAATAAAAAATCTAAATAAATAATATAATAGTATCTTGAGGTCAGGAATACAAAGAATAGATTTGACAAGGTCCAATAATACCAAGTACTATTTGACAACAGAAAGCCAATCAAAGTAAATGAACGAGCAACCAAGTTAACCAATGAGTCCTTATAATATCAAATTTCACATGATGCATCTGTATTCTCAGTAATCACAAGGACATCCTATCATTTTGTTATCCATGCACCTGCCATAACCACTATGTCTGGTCGCTCAAATTCCCATTGTTCAGTACTGTACTGTATTGTATTCTGAATAGTTTTACCTCCAGATGGTTTCGGCTAGCGATAGCCCTGCCTAACCACCAGGAGGCTCAAACACCTTTTAAGGGGCTTAAGGGCTATTGAGTCCATTCTTCCACAGAGAAAGAGAAGAGGAGGAAGGAGGAGAGCTTTCCACTCATCCGAACCACTGAAACTATGCTACCTACAATTGCTATTACCAGACCAGGAAGACTCCTATTTTCTTATTTTCACGCTTCCAGCGCTGGTAGAAGAAGAAGACAAAATGAATAAATAAGTAAATGTATGCAAAAAAAAAACATTCCGCCAGTGGATATGATTTAAATTCGCCTGATTTTCTTGGCAGGTCTCATCTTTTTCTCTTCTAAAGCTTCTTACTTTTTTTTTTATTCTCCCCAAATTGAAACAGCATCTGTATTTAGGATGAGTTCTAATTAACAAGTATGTACCCCCTTCCCCCCCACTCTCCCTCTCTCTAAGTATGGAAGTGATGTAAATATATGCATTCATCCTTTCTGATTTGTTGACACCGGAGCTTGCCAGCTGACACGGTGCCCAGTGAAGGAGCTTAATACCCCCAAGTTTTCATAACGTAGGAGACTAAGGCGCAAGTCTCTCTCTCTCTCTCTCTCTCTCTCTCTCTCTCTCTCTCTCTCTCTCTCTCTCTCTCTCTCTCTCTCTCTCTCTCTCTCTCTCTCTCTCTCTCTCTCTCTCTCTCTCTCTCTCTCTCTCTCTCTCTCTCTCTCTCTCTCTCGCTCTCTCACAGTGTCTTGTCAAACATTTTGTTTTTCTCTCCCCTGGTAAATGTTTATTTTTTTGGCAACCCCTGTGCAGGATTCTTAAATATTCATCCCCTTTTTAAAAAAGTGGCTGCTGTGCTAATGGAAGTGCTGTGGTGAGGGGTGAGGGAGTGAGAGAGGGAGAGAGAGAGAGAACAGGAGGGAGGGAGAGGAGAAGGCCCCCTCCCCTTATCTCGGGCAGACAGTTGTCAGGAATCACTAGTGAGGCCTGAGTTAGCGCACGCGGCACAGGCAGGCAGGCCTAGGGATATGGATCAAAGGGAGAGCGCTACAGTGGCTCTGATCCCCTAGTGCTGAAACCCCAGCCTTAGTCGCTCACACACACACACACACAAACACACACTCCCCGACATCAAATGCTAGCCAGAGCTCTTCCGCCATTCCAAAACACAAATCTTCATCCACCACAGCAATGGAAATTGAGAAGGAAAAACCTTGACTTTTTTCTCCGTTTTTTTGTGTGTGTGCTTTTGTTGACTTTTATGATGAATTTATGGGTTTAGTTGGGGTTTGTTTGTGGGTAATTGTTTGTTTATCTGTGACAGGTCAACAAGTTGTGTGTCCTGACAGCGAGGGATTAGGGGACCAACATTGTGCCTGTCTCACTGACAATTCATATAGAAAACAGTCTGACAATGGGATGACCGAAAATAGCCCAACAGATATTTTTTTTACGTGGTTCAATAAGATCAGCTTTATTTCATCAAGAATCCGAGGCTGTAACAGAATGACTGGGAGCCAGGCTGCGAGAAGAAGAGGGAGTGTATACATATCAAATGCACTTTCCCATCGCAAGGCTAGCATTTTCATATTGTAATTTTCTCACTCAATAAGACTTGGAATTGGCTGCATTCTACTGCTAGTTTCCTACATGAAAGTCAGTAATTCTTTCGTATTCAATTTGAAAGGGGGGAGGCACAAAACGTCTTGTGTGTGCATCAGATGCCAAAAGCAATATGCACTATCCAAATTGAATTATTGCCTGTCACAGGGCATGGACGTTATGCTATTTTCAAGCTCATTATTTGGAAATACTCCCAACATTGTTATCTCATGTAAATGATTGGAAACATGATGGAGGGGTCAAGATGGTTGATCTCGCAATGAAAACGCTAATGCAGTGATACCATAAACTGCATTTCAAAAATATTTATTTCCATGCTTTTCATTTCAACCCCTCATTGCTCATAGTGAGAGTGCATGTTTTCATGTCATCAAAACAATACAAATTATTTAATTTAAAATAAATTATATACAACTATTTGGTTGTTTATGGAATTTCTAGTGGTTAAATCGCATTGCTCATACTTTATAAAAATTCAACAAATTGTGGTGAGAAACCTGTCTTATAAGCCTTATTACCCTGAGCTCAGACTGGACAGGCTCATGTATAAGATGATAGGCTGTCTAACACCTACTAAGATATGGAGAGTTAGAGACACGTGTTCAAGGCTGGAATATCACTCCCTACCTCTGACTGGTAGGGCCAAAGGGGGCTTAATGGAACTAGTCTAAGTCTTAGCCATACCAGCCATCAGTTTTACCAGGACAAAGCTAGATATAACTACAATAGAGGGTGGGGGAGAGAGAGAGGGAGATTTCATTTTAATTTGAGTTTGGTATAGGTTTGGTATAAGAGCGGTAATCAATGGCAGCCTCCAGTAACATTCAATGGATGGCAGCCTCCAGTAACATTCAATGGATGGCAGCCTCCAGTAACATTCAATGGATGGTAGCCTCCAGTAACATTCAATGAATGGCAGCCTCCAGTAACATTCAATGGATGGCAGCCTCCAGTAACATTCAATGAATGGCAGCCTCCAGTAACATTCAATGGATGGCAGGCTCCAGGAACATTCAATGGATGGCAGCCTCCAGTAACATTCAATGAATGACAGTTTCCAGTAACATTCAATTAATGGCACCCTCCAGGAACATTCAATGGATAGCAGCCTCCAGTAACATTCAATGGATGGCAGCCTCCAGTAACATTCAATGGATAGCAGCCTCCAGTAACATTCAATGGATGGCAGCCTCCAGGAACATTCAATGGATGGCAGCTTCCAATAACAGTCAATGGATGGCAGCCTCCAGTAACATTCAATGAATGGCACCCTCCAGTAACATTCAATGGATAGCAGCCTCCAGTAACATTCAATGGATGGCAGCCTCCAGTAACATTCAATGGATGGCAGCCTCCAGTAACATTCAATAGATGGCAGGCTCCAGTAACATTAAATTAATGGCAGCCTCCAGTAACATTCAATGGATAGCAGCCTCCAGTAACATTCAATGGATGGCAGCCTCCAGTAACATTCAATGGATGGCAGCCTCCAGTAACATTCAATGGATGGCAGCTTCCAGTAACATTCAATGGATGGCAGCATCCAGGAACATTCAATGGATGGCAGCTTCCAGTAACAGTCAATGGATGGCAGCCTCCAGTAACATTCAATGAATGGCAGCCTCCAGTAACATTCAATGGATTGCAGCCTCCAGTAACATTCAATGGATGGCAGCCTCCAGTAACATTCAATGGATGGCCGCCTCCAGTAACATTCAATGGATGGCAGCCTCCAGTAACATTCAATGGATGGCAGCCTCCAGGAACATTCAATGGATGGCAGCTTCCAATAACAGTCAATGGATGGCAGCCTCCAGTAACATTCAATGAATGGCACCCTCCAGGCACATTCAATGGATAGCAGCCTCCAGTAACATTCAATGGATGGCAGCCTCCAGTAACATTCAATGGATGGCAGCCTCCAGTAACATTCAATAGATGGCAGTCTCCAGGGACATTCAATGGATGGCAGCCTCCAGTAACATTAAATGGATGGCAGCCTCCAGTAACATTCAATGGATGGCAGCCTCCAGTAACATTCAATGAATGGCAGCCTCCAGTAACATTCAATGGATTGCAGCCTCCAGTAACATTCAATGGATGGCAGCCTCCAGTAACATTCAATGGATGGCCGCCTCCAGTAACATTCAATGGATGGCAGCCTCCAGTAACATTCAATGGATGGCAGCCTCCAGGAACATTCAATGGATGGCAGCTTCCAATAACAGTCAATGGATGGCAGCCTCCAGTAACATTCAATGAATGGCACCCTCCAGGCACATTCAATGGATAGCAGCCTCCAGTAACATTCAATGGATGGCAGCCTCCAGTAACATTAAATGGATGGCAGCCTCCAGTAACATTCAATGGATGGCAGCCTCCAGTAACATTCAATGGATGGCAGCCTCCAGTAACATTCAATGGATGGCAGCTTCCAGTAACATTCAATGGATGGCAGCATCCAGGAACATTCAATGGATGGCAGCTTCCAGTAAGAGTCAATGGATGGCAGCCTCCAGTAACATTCAATGAATGGCAGCCTCCAGTAACATTCAATCGACACCAAACACAACAACACCCACAGAGAACGAACCTGTTCAACTCTGGCATAACGCTACTAGAACATATTAAGTTAATATCTTCAGTTTGGACTATTTAATCTTGACTAGTAATGACTTGGTATTGGTCATCTAAGTCTGAGGTATGCAGTATGCAGATTGCTATTGTCTATAACAGGTTCTTTCAGAATGGGGGAATTAAATAAGCAATAGAATGTGGTTGGAACAGGTTTTTCATGTAGTGCACAAAAGGGAAGGAAAAGAAGGTGCAGTTGACCTGTGTTTACATCTACAGTTCAGTACTAGGCAATACTAAGTGCTGTTTACTGTTGTTGACAACATCAAATCAAACTTTATTTAAAGTGCATTTAGAATCGCTACACACTTTACATTAAAACAATAATAAAATAACATAGAAAGCAAAACAATCACTTATTAAAAGCCCAGCTACAAAGGTGGGGTCTTAAAAGTTATTGAAAAACCTCAATAGTATGCATTTGTACACTAACACCAACCCACTATAAGGAAGTTGTGTGGGACAGTATGGAATATGAGCAAATACATGTATCGCTTCGAGACAAAATGCTTGTACTGGTACAAAAACGGGGGGGAATAAATATTTAGTGGGGCTGCTGTTAGTTGCATAAACCACAATTGGATCAAAGTAAAGCTCTTTCCATTGCAAGCTCTGTCAAACCAATTAGAACCAACAAGACACAAACTCACTAAAACATCTTAGTCTTGTAACGAGGAAAGGAAATGAACAAACAACCACTTTGGAACAGAAACGTTCCTTTGGGGAAGAAGAAGTTGTAAATGCTGGATTGGCTGGAGAATGCTCCTCTGCTCACATCCCCAATAACACACAACAAAATCATTTTATTTACACACACACACACTCACGTACATTTCCATATATATTCCCATGCTTTGGCACTGTATGGGATAATCATACTGGGGAAAGCTCCATCTCCCCCATATGTTCCTGCCTGCTGTAAAGGAAATATTCTCTCTGCTGTGCGCATATAGAACGCTTTATTAAAGGCATTCAGAAGGGTTGGGGAAATAGTAGCCTACACTGAGGACAGAGAAAAATACTCCACAGAGAGAAAGAGAGAGATGGGAAAAGCAGAACATTTTGGGGAGAGAGTGAGGGAGATCAAAAAAGAGAAGAGGAGGAGGAATTTCGATTTAGAGAAAAAAAAGAGGCGGGCAGCTTTTTCAGCAGATGCCATGAGCCTTCCCTGCAGAAAAGGGGGAGACGGGGGAGGAGAGAAGGGGAGGAGAAAATAGTATTTGTGTCTGCAGGGGCACGGCCAGGGGTTGCTTGTGCAGAGCGCAGTGTGGTGGTCTGGAGGGCTGAACTGTGATAGTCCTGCTGTCAGGGAGGACATTAATTTCTCCCACAATGAGAGGTTGATGGGATTGCCACATGTCGACCAGGGTGAAGGGGTAAGAGAGAGAGAGAGAGAGAGAGAGAGAGAGAGAGAGAGAGAGAGAGAGAGAGAGAGAGAGAGAGAGAGAGAGAGAGGGGGAGTTGAGAAGAGCTAGATAGAGTTGCTAAGACTGGAGAAATGTAAAACCCTTTTACACACACACACACACACACCTTTACGCAACACCCATGTAGAGCAACGTATTAGAATGGATGGGTTGTGATTGTGAATCACTGACCCACCTGCTTAAACAACTAATTTCTCTGTTGCTGACACAACTCACATTGTTATGGATTTCATATATTTTTCTGAGTTGCAGTGAATTAACATCACGTTATTTAAATGTTTCTGTCACTTCAAATGCAAATGAAACACGTGTTCTTAAATTCTTAGAGTAATGTTATTAGAAATTAATTTACAATATACTGGAGTTCAGTTATTTCCTATTAGAATAAAATTGAATTAAAAATCACTTTCAAATTCCATTGCTAATATATAAACGCATACGTATGCAAAATCAAAGTAAAGGCCCCTCTTAATAGAAAAATCTCTTCTTGCCCATACAGTAGGCTTGGGAACTATAGCGTCGTAATCCCTAATGTAAAACAGGGAAGTCTTGTTATTTTATCTGTTCTACCGGCGAACAAGCAAGGGAGAGCGGGAGTCACGTTAATAATCATAAGGAAAAGCCAACCCATGTCCCTGATATTTATGCAGGTTTGCAGCGCTAAGCATTAGCCTCCCAAAGCCCCACCACTACGATTAACAATCAGAAAACGCTGAGGAACGCGCCTGTTATCCCCCAACTCTCCAGTACAAGAGAAAATCTCTTTTTTGTCACCCAAATCCTTCATTCTTTCTTCTCTTCTCCGCCGAAAAAAAGAGAGGAAGTATTACCAGTTTTCTCAATCTGCTTTGAGAAATATTTAAAGGGGGGTGGGATGGGGGGGGAATCGCAATAAAATATGTGTGAATGCGGGGGTAATTGCGGACAAATGTGGCATTAATTTAAATTTTAGACTCTTTAAATACCATTTCAATCTTATTTTCTGCTTGTTAGTCAGATCTTGTTGCTCCGGGTGGGCTGGACTGCCCAGTTTTGGTGAGTAATGGCATATAATTTCCTCACCAGTGATTTGCATCAATATCCACCCTAGTACTCTATTCTGTGGCTGTTAAGAATCAAACCCGATCAGAAATTCTAATTTTCAATGGTTATTGTTCAAGATGCCATGAGAGGATAAGGTGGACAATTCCTATTTGCATGCCACACACACGCACACACACGCACGCACACACACGCACGCACACACAACAATAGCATTGCGGATGATAGAGGGGAAAGGAAACAGCGGTGTAACATTCCCTTATCGAGTCCACTGTCCTCTAATAAGAGATGACCAAGAAAATAAAGCCTAAAATGTAAAAACCTGATGGACCTCCCACAGAAGAGGAAGAACAGGCTTGTTAGCATCAAGTTATTAAGTTATCACTTAGAATCTGAGGAAGAAGCTCTATGACATTAAAATGGTATACCTGCCTCATAGAATAATGCCTTAACTTTCAATGATACATTAAAATCTATTTTCTGAGTGAAAAATACTGAATCCCTAGGTCATTTACCATGCAATATTAGTCTATGGAAGTTTGTCTTGGGTAGCTAAGCCTTATTTTTATCAGTTACAATACATTAGGACAGAGTGCTTTGACAGAGACGTCTATTAATTCCGAAAATGATGTCGGTAGACACAGTCGACAATTCCGTGAAAAGACTCATTAGTTTAGTGTGATTACGTCTTTTCTTTTCTAGGATATCTTCGTATTAGTTGTTTCCCTGTAGTGCCTACTGAGTCGAGCGAAGGATTTGTCTAACATGGTTGTAGGTTTTAAGTTCAAACTCTAATTCATTTAGAATCCACTTGTCGAACAATCGTCCTCATTTGATTTGAGGCTCAGGGATGTGGGATGAAATTAATTGTCAAACATTATCATCCAAAATCCCCCTGTAGCAAGAGGATATTGGTATCTTCTGTACTTGAAACGTTTACAGTCAAAGCCACAAGAGACTCTCTTAATCAGAGACAAGCCACTGGGCATTAATCTATCAAAAGCAGAAACTGGGTTTCCGAGGTACGACAAAAACACAACTCTTCTCCTAGTTGCGAGAATGCATGTTTTGGACTTATGCAATCAACAATGATAACATTTGTTAGAGATCCTAATAAACAATAACAATAAACAGTGGGACAAGAAAGAACCTATCAATCGACATTTGAATAGTCCTTTTCTTTACCGCACAAGATTTTTATTTTTATTGAATGGGACGTTTTTTTTATAGGTTGCAGGTACGTTTCTTACTACGGAGGAATTGTCCTCACACACCAACGCGACTTGTACACACACGACCTGTACACACACCCTCAGAGCAGTGGAATAATACCGCCACACAAACACACAAATCCACACACCCTGACATGCGACCCTTTGACCCCCAGCACTTACCTGTGGGGAGAGGCCGTTGCTGACGGGGTTCATGTGGTTACTGGATGCCGAGGGGCTCATGAAGGAGTCAGAGTAGCTGGAGAAGCCATGGCGGTTGGACGACAGGCCGTATGCCGAGCCGCTGTCCCCGCCCGACAGCCCTCCCTGGTGCATGGTGGACGGTGGTAATGGCTGGGGGCGGTGAACCGTGCCACTACCGTCTGGGATTTCGACAGAAGGGGGACCAGGGAGAAATCACATTTAAGATCATGGGTGATGATCACATACACAGCACAATAGTCATGTAATATCATCTTAGCGCTACTGGGTGTTTTGTAACAGGTCAAATCATGTATGTGACTCAGATGTCATCTACGTGCCACGAGACCGTGTTAGCCCACTGACCTAAATCCTAGGCATTAGCTCAAGGAGCTACTGTAACATGCGTCTTCAGGTCTCAGACAAGGTTCAAATAAATTAGCTCAAACTAGCACTACGTGGCTAACCAACTTTGACAATGGTACCTCAACACTACATGTTAGGACCATGTGTTTGCAGGTGGTGGTAGATATGTCTATACCTTGTGATAGCGTGGTTGTGGGGTAGCCGGAATCTTGGAGCTGGTAGGTGGGTAGCGTGGGCATGCCGCTGCCTGGGAATCCGCCCGGCAACAGGTGATTGAACGCCGCCAGCTGATTGGCTCCCGCTTGCTTACGCCACCTGGCCCGTCGGTTGCTGAACCACACCTAGAGAGACAGAGGATTTTCATGAATGAATGGGAGACTGCACAGCAGGAAGGAGGAAAAGAAAAAGAGACAGAGAAAAAGAGAGAAAACAAAGACTTCAAAGATTAAAAGGGAGGGAGGAAGACCAAGGCAGAGAACCTGCAATTAACTGTTTAACTGTTCATTCAAACTGGTTGACCCAGTGGTATTTTGGGGGTGATAATCGCTAAAGCGTCAATCAAACACACTTAAATCTTAATTAACACCATCAGTGTGAGGACCCTACACACTATGGGCAAAATTACTGTTTAAAAAACACCTGCTTCAATTAACAGCGGCTTGCTGATTACTAGTTTCAGATGTGCTGGTGTTGGAATACATCAAATTATTAAATAATGGAACGGCTGGGTTGAAAGACTGATTCACAACGGTGCGTCCCAAATGGCACCATATTCCCTATAGTACACTACCTTTGAACAGAGATCTATTGGCCATTGTAAAAGTAGTGCATTAAAGGGAATAGGGTGCCATTTGGGGCAAAGACAAAATTAGATGAATTTGATGTGGAAATAGGTTTGGCTTAAGGTTTTGCCACTTTAATTGCGAAAGTATTCACCCCCCTTGGCATTTTTCCTATTTTGCTGCCTTACAACCTGGAATTAAAATTGATTTTTTGGGGGGGTTGTATCATTTGATTTACATAACATGCCTACCACTTTGAAGATGCAACATCTTTTTTATTATGAAACAAACAAGAATAAGACAAAAAAACAGAAAACTTGAGCATGCATAACTATTCACCCCCCAAAGTCAATACTTTGTAGAGCCACCTTTTGCAGCAATTACAGCTGCAAGTCTCTTGGGGTTTGTCTCTATAAGCTTGGCACATCTAGCCACTGGGATTTATGCCCATTCTTGAAGGCAAAACTGCTCCAGCTCCTTCATGTTGGATGGGTTATGCTGGTGTACAGCAATCTTTAAGTCATACCACAGATTCTCAACTGGATTGAGGTCTGGGCTTTGACTAGTCCATTCCAAGACATTTAAATGTTTCCCCTTAAACCACTCAAGTGTTGCTTTAGCAGTATGCTTAGGGCCATTGTCCTGCTGGAAGGTGAACCTCCGTCCCAGTCTCAAATCTCTGGAAGACTGAAACAGGTTTCCCTCAAGAATTTCCCTGTATTTAGCGACATCCATCATTCCTTCAATTCTGACCAGTTTCGCAGTCCCTGCTGATGAAAAACATCCCCACAGCATGATGCTGCCACCATTATGCTTCACTGTGGGGATGGTGTTCTCGGGGTGATGAGAGGTGTTGGGTTTGCGCCAGACATAGTGTTTTCCTTGATGGCCAAAAAGCTAAATTTTAGTCTCATCTGACCAGAGTACCTTCTTCTATATGTTTGGGGAGTCTCCCACATGCCTTTTGGCGAACACCAAACGTGTTTGCTTATTTTTTCTTTAAGCAATGGCTTTTTTCTGGCCACTCTTCTGTAAAGCACAGCTCTGTGGAGTGTACGGCTTAAAGTGGTCCTATGGACAGATACTCCAATCTCTGCTGTGGAGCTTTGCAGCTCCTTCAGGGTTTTCTTTGGTCTCTTTGTTGCCTCTCTGATTAATGCCCTCCTTGCCTGGTCCGTGAGTTTTGATGGGTGGCCCTCTCTTGGCAGGTTTGTTGTGGTGCCATATTCTTTCAATTTTTTTATAATGGATTTAATGGTGCTCCGTGAGATGTTCAAAGTTTCAGATATTTTTTTATAGCCCAACCCTGATCTGTACTTCTCCACAACTGTGTCCCTGACCTGTCTGGAGAGTTCCTTGGTCTTCATGGTGCCGCTTGCTTGGTGTTGCCCCTTGCTTAGTGGTGTTGCAGACTCTGTATATATATGTGACAGATCATGTGACACTTAGATTGTGCACAGGTGGACATTATTTAACTAATTATGTGACTTCTGAAGGTAATTGGTTGCACCAGATCTTATTTAGGGGCTTCATAGCAAAGGGGGTGATATGCACGCACCACTTTTCCGTTATTTAATTTTTAGAATTTTTTGAAACAAGTTATTTTTTTCATTCCACTACACCAATTTGGACTATTTTGTGTATGTCCATTACATGAAATCCAAATAAAAAACTGTTAAAATTACAGGTTGTAATGCAACAAAATAGGAAAAATGCCAGGGGGATGAATACTTTTGCAAGGCACTGTAGATGAAGGGGGGGAGACTGGTTAAAGAAGGATTTTTAAGCCTTGAGACAATTGAGACATGGATTGTGTATGTGTGCCATTCAGAGGGTGAATGGGCAAGACAAAAGATTTAAGTGCCTTTGACCGGGGTATGGTAGTAGGTGCCAGGTGCACTGGTTTGTGTCAAGAACTGCAACGCTGCTGGGTTTTTCACATTCAACAGTTTCCCAAGTGTATCAAGAATGGTCCACCACCCAAAGGACATCAAGCCAACTTGACACAACTGTAAGAAGCATTGGAGTCAACATGGGCCAGCATCCCTGTGAAACGCTTTCGAGTCCATGCCTGACGAATTGAGGCTGTTGTGATGGCAAACGGGGGAGGTGCAACTCAGTATTAGGAAGGTGTTCCTGATAAACAAACGTGTCTTTGAGCACCTAGTCAATGTTGTCTCAAACTGCGGCCATCAAGACAAACACACGTCAGACACTCAAGGGGAACATGAATCTTGTCATGCCTCTAAAATGGGCAGTAAGGGATCTTTCCCCTCCCTAACCTACCTATGTGTGTTTAAACCAACCAGTTAAAGGCTCTGGGCTTGTGCACAGACGTAGGATCTTAATTTGAGCCAGTTTGCTACAGCAGGAAAATAATCCTGCACCAACAGCAAATGTGAATTATTATGTGAATTATGATTCATTGAAATTTGTATAGGTGTTGATCTATTTTTCGTAAGGGAAAATCAAGTCTGAAATTTCAAAGTGGAAATTACAAACTTAAGGAGCCTTTTAAAACCTCAAATACACTACAAGTTTTAAATGTCCTGCATTGCAGGAAAGTTATCCTGCAACAGGGTGATCAAATTAAGATCCTAAATCTGTATGTATGTTTGTATATATGCGGTAGGAAAAAGCAGGCCTGTGTCATTGATCTATGGCTTTTGGGGCCAATTCATCAACACTTAATACACTGTCTGTGCAGTTAATCTCCTGTTGTCTCCCAAATGGGCCGGACCATTGAGAGGGCCGCTGAAACAAGGATACAATGGAGGCTTGGCTTGAATGGGCCACAAAGAGGCCTTTTAAACAGGCACTCTCAGCCCCAGCAATGCTGCCTTTCAGCTGGCTCGCATGGATCAACGGATGGATGGCCTGGGACAGGGATGCACATTTGTGCTCCGCTGCTCACACACACACACACACACACACACACACACACACGCGTCCATATGGCTTGGCCAGATCGGGTCTGAAACACAGATGCTTCTCTTGCGTGATTGCAGAATAACATTACTGTGAGAGAATCCTAACTTCAGATAAGTGTGTCGAACTCCACATCTACACACCATTCTCCCATAGACATCAATTAATGACTTATGCTTAGCAAAAAGTTTAATCTCATTTTCAACCTACAGTATATGCAAAAGTGATAGGCCCAAACTGATATATGCAAAGGTGTTAGGCCCAAACTGATATTCCAGGTGCTTCTGGCTCAGCAGGACTTCGGCCTCACCCACTCCCCCAGCTATAGCTCTTCCAGCCCCCCTATCCCTCTTGTATTGTCAGCTTCCCTCTCCACTCCCATAGGCCCAGATTAAGCAGATTGGTAAATGAAAGAGCAGTGCATGGCTACAGGCACAAATGACCCCTCTTTCAACTCCACAGGACACTAATTGCTGGGTCTTAATTAAACGTGGCTAGTAAAAGAGAAAAGCCTTGTACAAGTACGGGCCTACACGCAGATGGATAGCCTACACACCACACCCGAACACGCACGAGCATGCACAGACACACACATGCCCACACACACACACACGTGCTCGCACTCACGCGCTCACACATACATGCACACACGCACACAATATGAGAATTAAAGTGAGTGAAAGTACACACACACCACCTATACTTTGCCCCAGGCCACCCACTTTCTTCCTCTCCTCACTGACTACATTTGAAGTTTTACATTTGTGCAAATGAAAAACATGCCTTTCAAGTGTAGAATATAATTTGGAGTTCTATTTTCGAAGGGTAGACTCTAATAATTACACTAGGCAGTGTTTGCCCTAGGTGCTAAGAGTGAGAGGGATGAGCTAAGACACTTTTCGATTCACCAACCTTTTCCCTGCTTCACTTAAGAATCACCACCAATGGCAGCCAGTTAGCAACACCAATGCTAACACTGACACTGTAACGTGTGTATTATCAACGATGTACAAAAGATTCACTACAACTGAATCTCATACATACAACTGATTTAATACAACTGCATAAGACATTCATGACAGGTTTTACGTCCACTCCTTATGAATAAAATCATTACCGAAAGAATTTAAGTCACATTGTAGGTTTTATTTCTATTTTTCACTGTGTGTTTACTGTAAGACTGCTCTGTGTGAGTGCGGCTGCAGGGCTCAGCGGATTTCCTAAGAGGCTTGCTCTGAGCACCACCAGCCACTGAGAAGGACTTGATACTCTGCTCTGGAATCTGACTGCAATGTCACCTTGGAAGGATCTCTCTCTCTCTCTCTCTCCCTCTATCTCTCCCTCTCTCCCTCTCTCCCTCTCTCTCTCTCTCTCTCTCTCTCTCTCTCTCTCTCTCTCTCTCTCTCTCTCTCTCTCTCTCTCTCTCTCTCTCTCTCTCTCTCCCTCCCTCTCTCCCTCCCTCTCTCCCTCTCTCTCTCTCCCTCCCTCCCTCTCTCCCTCCCTCTCTCCCTCCCTCTCTCTCTCCCTCCCTCCCCCTCTCACTCTCTCTCTCTAAATAAAGACTGTAGTAAATTCCCTAGCTTAGCTCATGACAGAGCTAAAAACCATTCTGTTCTATTTTCGTGTGTTTGTATACCTGCCTACATGTGTGTGCGTATGTTCTCCAGTTGGGGAGATATCGTCTGGGATTACTGTTGGGCTAGCTGGCGGGGGGAATGACCGGGAGACGGGCGCGATGACGAGTAAAACCTGGATAACGTGATTGAATTTCACAGCCAAAAAGTCCAACATAACAGCGACTAAGAGGCATGAAAAAGACCAACATCAATCTCTTCTCTCTCTCTTGCAGTAGCCTCTTCTCTGTCTCTCTGTAGCTCTCTCTCTCTCTCTCTCTGTAGCTCTCTCTCTCTGTAGCTCTCTCTCTGTAGCTCTCTCTCTCTCTCTCTCTCTCTCTCTCTCTCTGTCTGTCTCTCTCTCTTGCTGTCTCTCTCTCTCGCTGTCTCTCTCTCTGAGAATGAGAGATGTGAATGGATAGGAGGTATGGTTTGGCCCACCATCACAATTCACAAACAAGTGCAGGGGGCTGAAAGTGACAGATTGTGTCTTTAAGGCAGAGATAGTGGTCTGGTTCTAGGTGGCAGGGTGAGGGCGAGGGAGCTGAGTTTTTTTTATTATTATTTTTTGGGGAGAGTGAAGGGCTGAGGTTACATGACATTGGCATCCAGAGGTCAAGCCCTGATAGAGGGCCACGGGGCATCTCTCTCTCTCTCTTTCCACTGGAGATGGGGAGACACACAGAGATATGCTGTTTTACTGCCCACAGATGGTCCACATGAACCAGGGCACACACACATATACTCACACACACGAAACACACACGTGCAGACATATACGCACATACAAACAAACTCATGCACGCACACACACACACACACATATACTCAGACACACATGTAGACACACCCACTCACATACACATGTAAACACACACAAACACACACACACATGCAGAGACACACCACACACACACACACAGTCACAAAGATGCTCATGTTCTTCCTATTCATGGACCTCATCTCATTTTGGTAGGGTATTCCCATTCTTAATGTCTTGTTAGAAAAGTATAGGCCTCGATTGTGTCCAGAGTTCTCTGGATTCCTTAGGGTTTAATGAGACACCACTCTACAACAGGGGGAGTGACACAAGTAACCTGGCAACGATGGTCACAGATCAGAACAAAAGACCAAGAGAGGATTTTCCCAGTTAGCCCCAGACTGATCATAGTCTCTCTCTCTCTCTCTCTCTCTCTCTCTCTCTCTCTCTCTCTCTCTCTCTCTCTCTCTCTCTCTCTCTCTCTCTCTCTCTCTCTCTCTCTCTCTCTCTCTCTCTCTCTCTCTCTCTCTCTCTCTCTCTCTCTCTCTCTCTCTCTCTCTCTCTCTCTCTCTCTCTCTCTCTCTCTCTCTCTCTCTCTCTCCCTCCCTCCTTCCTTCCTTCCCTGTTTCTCTCTCCCTGTATCTCTCTCCCCCGTGTTCGATCTCTCTGTCTGCTAGCCGGGTTGGTGCTATGCTAATTAAAGTAGCTGGGAGTGTGAATCGGGGAGTGGAGGGGCGGATTAGGCCGATAAGTATCAGGAGTAAAGAGAGACTGAAAGAAATTCATTTAAATTCTAATAATAAACCCCTCTGTTTGAACACCAGCGCGGGTACACTGCCACTGCTTCCAACTCTACAGTCGACACAAATCCCATTTGTTCTTTTGTGGCGCACAAAACAAATGACTCGGAGGAGCAGCTTTGACTTGACTCTGAACGGTAGCAGCAGGGCAAGTTGCACTACAAGGCTACAAAGCTTTAGGCCTAGAGCTCCGTTGTCAGCGAGCTCCACTACCGAGGTGATCTAAGCGAGTCAAGGTATCGCCGTATCTAGGTATTATGATATACTTTGAAACCGTGTATTGTTGATTTGATGTATTTATGTATGGAATGAATAAGTAATGCAGTGAAGTATGAGTTAGGCTAATACATATTACGTGTAGGTGTAATGTGGAGGAGTATAACAATTGTGGGAAAATCTGGATTTTTATTTGACAATTCGCATGTAAGGGGTATAGCTAATCATTGATATACATTCTCAATTTCCATATCCCCTATTAACCGTGTGGTCAACACAACTGGAATACAGCCACCACTCCAGCCTCACAAACCTGTCACTCCCATTGACAGAAAACATCAATTTTCTGTGTGACTGGGAATCATGTTCTTTATCGCTGTCTGTGGGTTGGAGAGTGTGGTTATGTTGTCAGCAGGGGAACATGTGTACAGTATCTGGGGAGTGTGTGTGTGTGTGTGTGTGTGTGTGTGAGTGTGAGAGAGAGCGTGCATGCGCCTGGTTTTCAGTAAGACAGGTAGCCATGGCTCATTCCTAAAGATCTGGAAGTACTCATCCCTGTCGTTGGGCTAGATACATATCAGTGCCGTTCATTTGTCAAACAGAGACTGTAAAAGTGTGTGTGTGTGTGTGTGTGTGTGTGAGAGAGTGAGTGAGTGAGTGTGCGTGTGTGTACATGCGTGTGTGTGTGCGTGCGTGTGTGGAGAGAAGCTGTTGGTTTGATGTAATTACGGAGTGGTGGTGGCTGATGAAGACAGATGGGCTGTTTGTTTCTCTCTCTCTCTCTCTCTCTCTCTCTCTCTCTCTCTCTCTCTCTCTCTCTCTCTCTCTCTCTCTCTCTCTCTCTCTCTCTCTGTCTCTCTCGCTCTCTCTCTCTCTCTCTCGCTCTCTCTCGCTCTCTCTCGCTCTCTCTGTGTGTCTCTCTCTATGAGAACCACATGAAATGAGAAATCTGTTGATGCTGAAGACTTCCCCCTCTCATAGAAGCCTCCCCCCATCACACACATACACACCACAGCAGCCCTGTTTCTCACCCTCTCTCAGACATCTGGATACCATGTCAGGCAGGCAGGCAACAGCTGCACCCAGCCAGGTCAACAACCAGGCCACGGGGTGCTGCACAAGCTAAGAGGCTCAGGCCACCTTTGTCTACCCTCTCCATTGGCTCCTCAGGTGCCTGACTCTAGGCCCCCTAGGTCCCTGTCTGCACTGTCGAGGGCTTGCATTAAAAGAGATACCCCAGAAGCACCGGGTGTCTGACTCGTTCAAAACAGCCCCACTCAGTGGGTGCCCTGAAGGGAGCCATTTTTAACACGCTCCGAGTCATGACTGGGAGTCAATGGTGCTCAGCTTCTGGTCCCGTTAATCATCTCCCATGAACCACTTTACTTTGAATGAGCACTAATTGTGATTGGCACATTAGGTGTCAGAAGTGGGATCCCAATTGGTACATCCAATTAGTTTCTAAGACGTACAGTAGAGTACTAACTCAGGTGGGACCTTCTTCTTCAGTTTCTTTGTGGATGGAGGACTGAAAGAAGCCCTTTGTTACCGTAGAGTTCGCCCCATGGAACCCACCCTGGAAGGGGAGTATGCTGTTATATTTGGCAGAGATGTGTTTTAACTTGGGGTCCAGTCAGTAGTTGACTGATGTCTCTTGCATGGTCAGTTGTATATTCAAGGGTGATGGAAAAGAGTACAGAAACTTCTAAGACTTTGTCCTGGGTATACCAATAATTGACTTCAGCTCAATGTGGACAAGATTTAAAAATATGACATTTGTGTCTCACCCTCATCCATCCATCCACCCAGCCTCCCATCCATCCATCCACCCAGCCTCCCATCCATCCATCCACCCAGCCTCCCATCCATCCATAAACCCACCCAGCCATCCATCCTCGCAATAAGAGAGCACGCATGACATCCGACAAAGAACAATTTCTCAATCTTTGGAATCGCTTTGTCCATTGGCCAAACTGTAAACTACATTTGCAATCTTTGTCCACAAACATGTGTGTGAGCACTACATATTGTGTGAGCACTACACAAGCACAACATAGTTCTTTATGTTATTTTCATGTCCTGGACATTTTTTTCAGTGACCTTTTCAAAAATTACATTTGCACTGACCTTATTGAGATTTTTTCAAAGCCTCCCAGAATTGGATTATAAGGAAAGTCGCCTAACGGAATTACTGCCACAATTCAAATACCTCAGGCTTTCACATGACATAATTTAGCCGCATTATTGACAAAAAAAGAAAAATGTCCCTTTTTGTCATATTTTTACTTGAATCAGTCAGTGAGCTATAAATACGTATAATGGCCAAATTCCCCCGTGGGGATTGTACTAAGAGAATGGGACATTGAGCTGACCTACTAACATGGCTGAAAGCTAAACAGAGCCTCTGATATGGACTGCCAACAACAATCACATCACATGATCCGTGGCTGACCAATCCCACTGTCCCAATGATGTTTGCTTTTAAGACAGGAAAAAGATGACACCAAATGCTGTTCAGTATGGAAGTCCAGAGAGGACATATGAACACAATATAATTTTCTCGTGATCACGTCATAATAAAGTTGTTTTGTCGAGATCACGAGATAAACTCTATAAATAGGAGTGGACGTGTTGATGATAGATTGTCAGTATGGCTGAGGCGGCAGAGCCCACGGTGGATCAGCGCATCCACTTTCATTTTGATCAGTGATTAACCCAGGCAGAAATTGCATTCTGTCTGTCAGTTGTAGATGGCTTCCAGTTTAGGCTCCAATACAATCCAATTTTAAAGACATGTAAATGTATGGTTGCACTACTATTTTAAATGGATTGAATGTGGAATGCTCAGTGCAAGAAAAGTTAACATTGAGGTCTGTTGTTGCAGACTACCAATGAAAGTTTACCAAAATTCACCAGACTACCAATAAAATTGTAATTTAATCTTCATTAATAGTTTTAACAGGGAGGTTGGCCTGTCAATAGCAGCAAAAACACAGTCACAAACAACAATTAACAAGTAGTACAAAAATATACAGCTGACAGTATGGCTGTATCCTGACTGGTTGCATCACCGCCTGGTATGGCAACTGCTGGGCCTCCGACCGCAAGGCACTACAGAGGGTAGTGCGTACAGCCCAGTACATCACTGGGGCCAAGCTTCCTGCCATCCAGGACCTCTATACCAGGCGGTGTCAGAGGAAGGCCCTCAAAATTGTCAAAGACTCCAGCCACCCTAGTCATAGACTGTTCTCTCTGCTACCGCACGGCAAGCGGTACCGGAGTGCCAAGTCTAGGTCCAAAAGACTTCTCAACAGCTTCTACCCCCAAGCCATAAGACTCCTGAACAGCTAATCATGGCTACCCGGACTATTTGCACTGCCCCCCACCCCATCCTTTTTACGCTGCTGCTACTCTGTTAATTATTTATGCATAGTCACTTTAACTCTACCCACATGTACATATTACTTCAACTACCTCAACTAGCCGGTGCCCCCGCACATTGACTCTGCACCGGTACCCCCCTGTATATATAGCCTCCCTACTGTTATTTTATTTTACTTCTGCTCTTTTTTTCTCAACACTTTTTTTGTTGTTGTTTTATTTTTACTTTCTTTGTTAAAAATAAATGCACTGTTGGTTAAGGGCTGTAAGTAAGCATTTCACTGTAATGTCTGCACCTGTTGTATTCGGCGCATGTGACCAATAACATTTGATTTGATTTGATTTGATTTGAAGTGAATCACATGTTGAAGTATCTAAATATTCCAACATGTCATGTAGGCTACAGTCTATTTGTCATTTCAGCCACAAATGATGCATGAGGTCCAATTTGTAAGTCGCTCTGGATAAGAGCGTCTGCTAAATGACGTAAATGTAAATGTCCACACAAAAACATAAAACACAAGTAACAAAACACTGATACACTGACAGACAAGGACAGTCACACAAATGTTAAATACAACGATATAAACAATATAACTAATATAACTAATAATATATGTGTAGATTGTGTGTGTTAGAGTGTGATAGAGTTTGTCTGTGTGTGCGTGGGTTTGTGTGTCATTTCACAGTCCCCAATGTGCCATGAGATGTTGTTTTATCCATTTTTTAAAGGTAATTTTGCGTTTTGCTTGAGTAATTGGAGATGGGAGTTCCATGCAATCATAGCTCTGTATAATACTGTATATTGCCGTGAATTCGTTTTGGACTTGGGGACTGTGAAGAGACCTCTGGTGGCATGTCTTGTGGGGTATGTATGGGATGTTTTCTCAATGACATTAAATTCAGCATTGAAAAAATACTCAAGTTTAAGTTTGTTCCACCTGAGCGAGTCTGACCACAAGTCAGAGACCACTATGATGACACACCAAATGCGTTTCATGGATCCTTTTGTTTTTCTTCTAATGCCTTTTAAAGGGAAAGTAATCCAAAAGTAACTGAAAGTAATCAGATTAGTTACTGAGTTTGGGAAATCCAGAAGTTACATTACTGATGAACATTTTGGACAGGTAACTAGTAACTGTAACGGATTACATTTGGAAAGTAACCTACCCAACCCTGCCAATATCCAACTGCAGCACAGAGGTGTGCTACCATGTCCAATGGGCATGAGGTGTCTGAAAACATGCGTTGTTTACGATTGTTCAAATTGAATGGTCAGAGACAAAGACTATCTCGTCGTCGAACTTCTGTTTGTTGCGTGTCGCAGTAGACTGGTGGTCCTAAAGTGAAACACTGGCCGCAGGGAGGAGTGAGACGAGAATGAGGACAGGACTCACGGCTAAAGGAGAGACACTCCTGGTCCATTCTTTTTCCTCTTCTTCTTCTTTTTTGTCTTAAAACAAGCCCTTGATTGATTCATGTTTCTGGTGGTGGACTAGGGGCTCCCGAGAGAGGGTGAGAGATCCTCTCTAATATGCAGTGAATTTTACAAGGAGCGGTGGGCTTGAAAGTGGTGGGAAGAAACGATCCCAGCCAAGAGTATGAGGAGTGAGAAATCCATCAGGAATGCAACCCCGACTTATCTCCCCCAAGCCCCCTCCTCACTCGGACCCAACAGCTGTTGCTATAACTCCACTGTATTTTCCCTTCAGTGTTACTTAGAGAAGGAAAAAGGAACTTACAGAGAACAGAGGTGTCAAAACGTACTTAAGTGTGAAGAAAGAACTGCTCTCTGGCCGGCTTGGAACAGCTGAAGTCTTGCGAGACCCTTTTACGTATGTCGGAATAAAAAAAATTGGACGCATTTGATAAATATGAAATGGGTGTGCGAAAACATTAGGCTTGAAAATATGGGGACGTGCGAGAAGAACGAGGATGGTGCCAGAAAATGCCAAAAGCGGTGCCAATCCTGGCTGAGAATCCCCCCACTACTGAGAAGGACATAGCTGCCATTGTGGATATCCACGGGAAACAGCCCGAAAAAAAAAAATGAAAACTACAAAACAATTGTCTGTGCCAAAAGAAATCCAGCAATAACACTCATCAACAACAACTGGGTGCTAAAGAAAGCCAACAAACACCATTGACTACTAAAAACCCTAAACCCTCCATAAACATCCAGCATTTAGCATGGTGCATAGGCCTACTCCACAGGCTAGTCATACAACAATATCACCTACATTGTGAGCTTTAGTTCCATGACATATGAAAAGCAAACTGTATCCCAAATTGAAATGGAATAATTGTTCTATTCATTTAACAGCCCCACTCTGCACTTATTACAGCCATGTTTGGATTACTGCACCCACCCCCCTCGCATGGATGCTCCACAATTACGGAATTTGGAAGGAAGGCCACAATGATGAAACATTCCAGCTATTTTGCATTCCACACACTGCATTACAGTAGATCTGATGACATCGTGTTGTGCTCTCAGACATCTCCCCTTATGGCTGACTCTCACACTGAAACCCATACTCACTCCCTACAGAGAGGACTAATCCTATAGGGTATCGTCATCCCCGCTGTGCTCTCTCAAGTGTTGAGGAGTAGGTGCTGGCTTTGACACGCTCTTCTGTTCTTCTTGACCCATAGACTCTCAGACAAGAAGGTACCTTTATGTGAAGACTTCTGAGCTTGTGATTAGTACTAGTATAGAGGTGTGTTGAATGTGTGTGTGTGTGTGTGTGTGTGTGTGTGTGTGTGTGTGTGTGTGTGTGTGTGTGTGTGTGTGTGTGTGTGTGTGTGTGTGTGTGTGTGTGTGTGTGTGTGTGTGTGTGTGCTGCGTGAGCAACTGAAGGAGCTGGAGAAGGCTTTTGAGAGGACACACTACCCGGACGTGTTGGTGTGCGTGCATGCGTCTACAGCATGTCCTACCTGTACACGGGCCTCTGTGAGCTTAGTCCTCTGGGCCAGCTCTTCTCTGGTGTAGATGTCAGGGTAGTGTGTCCTCTCAAAGGCCTTCTCCAGCTCCTCCAGCTGTTCGGCCGTGAAAGTGGTGCGACTGCGCCTCTGCTTCCTCTTCAGGGGAAGGTCTGGCTCCGACTCCACATCTGAGCCTTCGTCCATACGGCTACCTGCATCGGGGACAGAGACAGACAGTTGGTCTTCTTGTGTAATTCAGTCGACGGGATAAGTACTGATGGACACCGTACCATACTGTTGAAGGGAAATGCAGTTCACCAGTCTAAATTCACATGCATTCTTTTTACGTTGTTTATAAAACATTTATGGCAGTACCACTCCATTGAAAATGCATTTGACTGTATGATTTCTATTAAAACTTTAAGCCAAGCCGGACAGATAAATGAACAATGAAAAGGAGCATACATTCTTGGTTCTTGGCTATGATGATGCAGATTGTTAACATGCATGACTGGTCATAGCAATCAAATGTCCAAATTACCTTTGTCATGTCATTTTATACCATTATAGCAGGTGGAATATCAAGGTTATGAAAGCATTATGACAACTTACGACGGCGAAAATGCATTCAAATGTACATATTTTGAGAAATCCATCACTATATATATATATGTCTACTGAAATATTACATTCAAATGGACATTTAGGTCATTGAGCAGACAAGCTCATCCAGACCGACTTGCAATCAGTGCGTTCAGGTATGTAAAACAACCACCTATCAATATCAAGTAAAACCTTCAAAACACAATTAAAATGTTCCTTAAAATAGCAGTTTTCTACAGTAACAACCATGGAGAGATGTTGTTCACAGAGGGAGGCAGTGGTTAATTGATGGGGAGGATGGCTGTGTCCTCCAGTGACATGCCCTCCTATGGCTCACTCTAAAGGGAATACGACTGCATTTACTTCACTGTGTGGTTATTTATATGAGATCCTTTTCTGTCAACACAATCCAGCATCAGTACACAGAATGCCCTGGGGCGGGTAGCTCAGATTGGAGGGGGGCGCTAATCTCTCCAGACCACCTTGGCGATCCGTGTAGCACTATTCTTCCACCATGGCCTGGGGCTCAGCGCGACAACAAACTGGCAGCGTGTAAATATTGCCAATATATTATTGTGTGGCGGGGATTGAATGAAATTAGTGCCACACAATATACAATATACCCATGCTGGTGTTTTAAAATAACCACAGTGGCAGATTATCGGCTACGTACAGCCATCGGTTTTAATTACGGTTCGGCTTCAGCATTGTGCTGGGGGAGAGCATGCGAAGGATAAACTGCGAAGTTGTGACGCCATTGTCTCTAATGAAATGTGTAAATAGGGGTGTAAATAGAGCAAGTGGTTACTGGTAATGTGATGCCGTATGCATAGAATTACATATATCATTTAATAGGATCTCTGTGGCTGTACGTACACCAGTGACAACATGTGAGTGACTTCACAGTGGTGAGGTTCCATACATGCTGTTTCAAATTAAATGTAAGCTATTTCACCAAACACATTCATTCAGGTTGGCCAGTTGGACACGATTGAATGTCGACACACTACTCAACACACTGTGCCACTATCAAACCATATTCATAATGATAATAATGCATTCTTTAACTGTATCAAAAACACTCATGTTCGAAGTGGACACAGTGTACACTTGAGTACACACTGACAGTCAGGTCTTCCCGTCCCCCCACCCTTGCGGACAGTAGAGAGGGTCGACGAGGGTCCCTCTTTCTCATTTCCCTGGGTGTTTAAGGCTATATATATTTATTGACAGTGTTTGGGGGCAGTGAGTGTGCATGGGGGCTGATCCTTCTCCAAATGGCCCTCCACACCCCCGGCCGCCTGAAGAGGCTCAGCTCTCCAGACACAGGGCCCTAATCCTCCCCATGGCTTCTCCCTGCATTTAAGCCATTCCACATTAGGGATGGCTGCACAGCCGCCTCTCGCTGCTCTCATAGATATGCATGGAGCTAGGGATGGAGGAAGGAGAGGGGGGGAAAGAGGAGGATAGGAGAGGAGAGGGGAGATGAGAAGCAGAGCCTGCCCGGGGAGGAAGGGAGATAGAGGAGGAGGGGTAGAGGGGAGGGGGAAGAGAGGGGTGCAGGTCCCAGGCTGCCGCATCAGTGGCCAGGCGATTATGGGGGGAGTTGAGGCTGGTGGCAACGCTGGCTCTGCAGTGGCGGGGAGAGGGGATGGAGAGAATGAGAGAGAGAAGGAGTGAGGGAGGGAGGGGAGAGTGGGATAGATGAGGGAGGTCAGTGTCCCTGCTTCCTCCTTGCCTCCCTTTCAGCGCTGATACGCTTTAGTACCGTGCCTCTGACCCTGTTTGCCTCCACAGCCTTCCAGCCTACCAGGACTGGGTCTTAGTCTGGTCAGGGTCTGGTTGGGGTCTGGGTCTGGGTCTGTCTGACAGACATGCCTTCTCCCTTATGACAGACTCCTTTCTCTTTCCGCTGCTGTTTCGTGGCCTCAGCAACGCAGGGTGGTGCCTGGCCAGAATCTTTTTTTAACATTTGATTTATTTACCAATTTAAAAACAGAATTCAACCACACGTGGATACGCTGCATTTCAAATCATCAAGTGTAACACAATTCCTGTGCTACAGGAAAGGATGGCTATGGAGGAACCGTGACGGGCGCTCAAATCAGACCTCTCCGATAACAGGAAGTGACAACAGTCAAATGTGGACTCAAACTGGCAGGGTGATTCTGGACGATATTTCCATTCAGATCTCGGAATGACGGCTGTGAATCTACATTCGTGTCACTGTCACTGATTATAAACTCATTCAGAATCCTCAGATGATGTCCTACAAAGCAGGATGAATGTGTGTGCTTGTGCGTATGGGTGGTTGGTTGGGCATATGGGTGGGTGAGTATGCATGTATTTGTGTGTGTGTATGTGTGTGTGTATGTGTGTGTGTGTGTACCATGTGAAACCTGGGAGGTTTTCGAGTAACAGATGTGATGAGAAGCGTTGAGGTACTTGAGAGGGTTAGCAGGGCTGTATAGTAATAATGTGTCAGATTGGGCCTCCTGTCTGCTCCTTTCTAGTGCTCTGATGAAAGCCCTGGGGGGACAATTGAGAAGTGCAGAACCTGGGTGTGGCATTCAACTCTTACAGCTCTAACGCCAACAGCACTAATAAACTTCAACACTGCGAGAAAAACAACGCTGGTATGCATTTAAAGGCTTCAAAATACTTATTGACTTCGGTAATGACACTTGACACTTCTAGATACAGTAGTCTTACTCTGAATATTACTGTCATCAAGACACATAGGCCAGGAATGATGCAAGCATCTCTGGGCATTAGCCATAGGAGCGTATGGGTGGATGCACATTAATTCTATGCATTTGTTTGTTCATGTGACTTTATTCCTGTGAAGTGAAGTGAAGTGCCACGAAAAAATGACCAAACACACAAGAAATAAAAGGCTCATCAACCTGGTTTGGACTCTGGGCAGGCTCGGTGGTTTAATTAAACAAGGAATTATGGGATTAGATGGAGACTCTCATTACAGGCCACTGGAGGAGTCTCACGGTGGATGTCTTTTTGTCTCTCCCCATCCTCACACCCCCTCACACCCCCAAAAGCTCACGCTTGAGAATTCTCAACAGATTACATGTGGCCGCAGGACATGAGGCCGCATTAATTAAATAAATTCCTAGTGCCAATTTCCTTCACATAAAGATTTTTTTAGTTTTTTTAAGTGGCCAATAGATTTTTAAGTAAAGATCTACACATAAATCGTATATCCCTTTATTGTTGTTTCGGGGGAGGTTTTGGGGGGTTGGTGCAAAGCGATTTGCCGTTAACTCGCCATGACAACATTTGAGGCCGGTGCAGTGGGCCTACAGATCACTTTCCAGAGGCACCTTGGAGTACTCGGGGTGGCTGGTGGCTGCAGCCTTTCGTTCCACAGACAGCATGGAATTTATTTGTTCCATTCTGCATGTTGTTGGATTTAGGGAGGATAGGGGGAGGGGCAGAATGGCACAGTATCCATCCTCTCTTTGCATCACTTTGTTTACCCTCTCGCTCTCCCTCTATGTCTCTCTCTCACCCTCTCTCTTTCCCTCCCTCTCTCTCTTCCCCCCCCCCCCTCTGTGTCCCTCTCTCTCCGTGTCCCTCTCTGCCCCTCTCTCTCTCTCTCTCTCTCTCTCTCTCGCTCTCTCTCTCTCTCTCTCGCTCTCTCTCTCTCTCTGTCATCCCACATGATTATCTGTGAGAGGATTTGGCCCAATGTCAGAGACCGATCTTCTTCATGTTTTGAATCACCTTACCACCTAAGTTCCCCCCCCCCCCTTCTTTCTCTCTCTTTCTCTCTCTCAAATGTATTTTTCTATGTTATTGTGTGTTTGACTAAACAGAAGCTGAGGCGACGAATCTAAACATGCAGTGAAGAGGCTGGCAAGGTGTTCCACCACCACACCTCCACGCTGTGTTCTGATCTGACGGCAACATCCTTAACGTCGCTTTACACCCCGTGTCACATGACCGTGGCGAACAATGACCGCCAAATGAAACGAAATAAAGTTTGACAGTAGCCCACTGGAACTGGAAAGTCAGCGCCTCTCTGCCGATAATGGAAAGGGAGATTATGGTAATGAAGCAGACGCTGCTGGTCGATAGAGAGACTCAACCTGGACCTCATCTTTGTCTCTACGCCAGATCCCATGATTGGCATGCTAGGTCTTATCACGCAAATAGGACCATGGCGAGGCAGACAAGCAGATCCCCACCCCCAATACAGGGGGACAACGGGCGAATGTGTCACGGCATAAATAAAAGACATATGCTGCCTGCCCAAGTGTTTTGGTTTCACTATGAAGAGCCAGTCTGTTACAGACAGTGCTAGGGCTGATTATAACGATGACAATTCTGCCTTTTGAATGGGATACATACAGTGGCTTCAGAAAGTATTCATACCCCTTGACTTATTCCACATTTTGTTGTGTTACAGTCTGAATTCAAAATGCATTACATTTATTTTTCCCTCACCCGTCTACACACAATACCCCATAATGACAAAGTTAAAACATGTTTTTAGAAATGTTTGCAAATGTATTGAAAATGAAATACATAAATATCTCACTTACATAAGTATTCACACCCCTGAGTCAATACATGTTAGAATCACCTTTGGCAGCAATTACAGCTGTGAATCTTTCTGGGTAAGTCTAAGAGCTTTGCACACCTGGATTGTACAATATTTACACATTATTCTTTATCAAATTCTTCAAGCTCTGTCAAGTTGGTTGATGATCATTGCTAGACAGCCATTTTCAAGTCTTGTCATAGATTTTCAAACTGATTTAAGTCAAAACTGTAACTAGGCCACTCAGGAATATTCAATGTCGTCTTGGTAAGCAACTCTAGTGTATATTTGGCCTTGTGTTTTAGGTCATAGTCCTGCTGAAAGGTGAATTTGTCTCCCAGTGTCTGTTGGAAAGCAGACTGAACCAGATTTCAATCTAGGATTTTGCCTGTGCTTAGTTTTATTCTGTTTCTTTTTATCCTAACAAACTAACATCCTAACATCCCTACACTCTTAGAAAAAAGGGTTCAAAATGGTTGTTCGGCTGTCCCCATAGGAAAACCCTTTCTGGTTCCAGATAGAACCATTTTCAGTTTCAGGTACAATTATTTTGGGTTCCATGTAGAACCCTCCAGGAAAGGATTCTACATGGAACCCAATAGGGTTTTACCTGGAACCAAAAAAGGGTTATTCAAAGGGTTCTCCTATGGGGACAGCTGAAGAACCCTTTTAGGTTCTAGATAGCACCCTTTGTTCTAAGAGTGTAGTCCTTGCTGATGACAAGCATACCCATAACATGATGCAGCCACCACCATGCTTGAAAATATGAAGAGTGGTACTTAGTAATGTGTTGTGTTGGATTTGCCCCAAACATAACACTTTGTATTCAGGACAAAAAGTTAATTTCTTTGCCAAGTTTCTTGCAGTTTTACTTTAGTGCCTTATTGCAAACAGCATGCATGTTGTGTAATATTTGTATTCTGTACAGGCTTCCTTCTTTTCACGCTGTCATTTAGGTTAGTATTGTGGAGTAACTTGTTGATCCATCCTGAGTTTTCTCCTATCACAGCCATTAAAATCTGTAACTGTTTTAAAGTCACCATTGGCCTCATGGTGAAATCCCAACCTGATCTCATAGTTTCACTTCGGGATTTGACATAATTGGATGAACATCGATTTTTTACCCATTAATTGCACGTGGTTACAGGGTTCATTCTGCGTGGTTACAGGGTTAAAACAGAAACAACTCAAAGGGTTAAGGTTAGGTATTCATTCTGAGTGGTTAAGGTTAGGGCTATGGTTTGGGGAAAGCATAAAACACTGTTTCCATTTAGTATCATCAAGTACTCTCCCTGCTTGCTAGACAATCACTCTGACTCTGCGTGTTTTGAGTTTGAGCCCAGAGCTGTGCCATAATTGTTTTATGTTTTTGGTGAGTGCCCAGGACGGCATACAGTGGGGAGAACAAGTATTTGATACACTGCCGATTTTGCAGGTTTTCCTACTTACAAAGCATGTAGAGGTCTGTGATTTTTATCATAGGTACACTTCAACTGTGAGAGACGTAATCTAAAACAAAAATCCAGAAAATCACATTGTATGATTTTTAAGTAATTAATTTGCATTTTATTGCATGACATAAGTATTTGATCACCTACCAACCAGTAAGAATTCCGGCTCTCACAGACCTGTTAGTTTTTCTTTAAGAAGGCCTCCTGTTCTCCACTCATTACCTGTATTAACTGCACCTGTTTGAACTCGTTACCTGTATAAAAGACACCTGTCCACACACTCAATCAAACAGACTCCAACCTCTCCACAATGGCCAAGACCAGATAGCTGTGTAAGGACATCAGGGATAAAATTGTAGACCTGCACAAGGCTAGGATGGGCTACAGGACAATAGGCAAGCAGCTTGGTGAGAAGGCAACAACTGTTGGCGCAATTATTAGAAAATGGAAGAAGTTCAAGATGACGGTCAATCACCCTCGGTCTGGGGCTCCATGCAAGATCTCACCTCGTGGGGCATCAATGATCATGAGGAAGGTGAGGGATCAGCCCAGAACTACACGGCAGGACCTGGTCAATGACCTGAAGAGAGCTGGGACCACAGTCTCAAAGAAAACCATTAGTAACACACTACGCCGTCATGGATTAAAATCCTGCAGTGCATGCAAGGTCCCCCCTGCTCAAGCCAGCGCATGTCCAGGCCCGTTTGAAGTTTGCCAATGACCATCTGGATGATCCCGAGGAGGAATGGGAGAAGGTTATGTGGTCTGATGAGACAGAAATAGAGCTTTTTGGTCTAAACTCCACTCGCCGTGTTTGGAGGAAGAAGAAGGATGAGTACAACCCCAAGAACACCATCCCAACCGTGAAGCATGGAGGTGGAAACATCATTCTTTGGGGATGCTTTTCTGCAAAATGGAAAGGACGACTGCACCGTATTGAGGGGAGGATGGATGGGGCCATGTATCACGAGATCTTTGCCAACAACCTCCTTCCCTCAGTAACAGCATTGAAGATGGGTCGTGGCTGGGTCTTCCAGCATGACAACGACCCAAAACACACAGCCAGGGCAACTAAGGAGTGGCTCCGTAAGAAGCATCTCAAGGTCTTGGAGTGGCCTAGCCAGTCTCCAGACCTGAACCCAATAGAAAATCTTTGGAGGGAGCTGAAAGTCTGTATTGCCCAGTGACATCCCCGAAACCTGAAGGATCTGGAGAAGGTCTGTATGGAGGAGTGGGCCAAAATCCCTGCTGCAGTGTGTGCAAACCTGGTCAAGACCTACAGGAAACGTATGATCTCTGTAATTGCAAACAAAGGTTTCTGTACCAAATATTAAGTTCTGCTTTTCTGATGTATCAAATACTTATGTCATGCAATAAAATGCAAATTAATTACTTACAAATCATACAATGTGATTTTCTGGATTTTTGTTTTAAATTCCATCTCTCACACTTGAAGTGTGCCTATGATAAAGATTACAGACCTCTACATGCATTGTAAGTAGGAAAACCTGCAAAATCGGCAGTGTATCAAATACTTGTTCTCCCCACTGTATATCAACGTCCTCAGGACCTTTTCAAATATCCGAAATCAACCTGTGTTCCTAGTGACCAGCCTGGAAATGTCCTTCCTCTCCAGTAACTGAGTTAGGAAGTATGCCTGTACTGTATCTTTGTAGTGACTGGGTGTATTGATACACCATCCAAAGTGTAATTAATAACTTCACCTTGCTCAAATGGATATTCAATGTCTGATTTTTTTTTTTGGTATCTACCCTTCTTTGCAAGGCATTGGAAAACCTCCCTGGTTTTTGTGGTTAAATCTGTGTTTGGAATTCAATGCTCAACTGAGGGACCTTACAGATAATTGTATATGTGGGGTACAGAGATCAGGTAGTCATAAAAAAATTATATTAAACAATATTTTTGAACACAGAGTGAGTCCATACAAATTATTATGTGACTTGTTAAGCAAATTTGTACTTATTTAGGCTTGCCATAACAAAGGGGTTGAATACTTATTGACTCAAGACATTTCAGCTTTTCATTTTTAATTAATTAGTAAAAATGTCTAAAAACATAATTCCACTTTGACATTATGGAACATTGTGTGTAGGCCAGTGACACACAATTTCAATTTAATCAATTTTAAATTCAGGCTGTAACACAACAAAATGTGGAAAAAGTAAAAGGATGTGAATACTTTCTGAAGGCACTGTTTAGCACAGAAATATCACATTCTACGTTCTGTATACACAGATGCACACGCACACACAAAAACAAATCTCATTAACACTTTAGGGTCAAAATTGAAGGCAGTTCTCCATTGTTGAAGTGATCGGGGACATTTGGATGATTAAATAACGATAGCTGTAATTCCATGTGAAATTTCTGGGGAGAGTGATACAATTTTGGGGAGGCTCTGCGTTTATCACCAAATTAGAGGCTAATTAAGTATCTGGGAGTGTGTACACTCCTCCAGGGTCCACAGAATTCTCCAATGCCATATGTTTGCACAAAAAAATACATTTGCAACCTTCCCTCTAATTGAGGAATCAATCTGAAACAGAAATCAAAACGAACATTAGCTAAATTGTCTCATTTGACTATAATTAAATAAGCCTGTTAATTAGCTATATTGGAGGCTGGTGTTTCCCAATGGGATCATATTGTTGTGATAAGAGCAATCAATTGGAGATACTGCTGCCTGTTAGGAAGTAGTGTGAGGAGGCAGCTAACGCTCTGCTACGCCACAGACCATACTGTATTTTGGTATTTCTATTTTTATTTCTGTCATTTAGCAGACACTCTTATCCAGAGCGACTTACAGGAGCAATTAGGGTTAAGTGTCTTGCTCAAGGGCACACCGACAGATTTTTCACCTAGTTGGCTCGGGGATTAGAACCAGCGACCTTTCGGTTACTGGCACAACACTCTTAACCACTAAGCTACCTGCCGCCCATTTCTAGATGAACAGTTCTAGCACATAGCGTCCGGTTACGATTCAACATCTCTTTGTGAAGTCCAAAGGGAGACAGAACATGACTGTCTTTCTTTTAGTCTCAGTGACACAAAGCCATTGACACATTGTCTAGAAAGATAGTGTACAATTACCCATGTAAAGGAAATGAACTACTAAATATAATATATAGTTATCATTAGGGCTGTCAAATGATAAAAAATGTTAATCAAGTTAATGGCATTGGTTTTCTGTAGTTAACTACGATTAATCGCAATTCGACCCTAATTAAATATGTTTTTATTTTAAACTATTTCCATTGGTTTGTTGGTATAATATATTTTGATTATAGAAAACAAAAAAATTAACTGTATTCTAAGACAACAATAACATATTCTACTGTATTCTAAGACAATAACAGCCAGGTCTGATATAAAAGTGAATGTAAAATATCATACAGCTATTAGATCTAGCCTAAGCTACTTCTTATCAATGTTCAACATGAACTAGTCACAAGCTGCTACTGTACTAGAATTGGGATAATTTGCTTTAATCTTTTGACCTGAGTAAGAACTACAACCAAAACAGAAGCTAAATGGAATGGAAGTTCTGTTCTGACTAAAATCATTGTGTTCTGGGCCTCCCGAGTGGCGCAGCGGTCTAAGGCACTGCATCACAGCGCTTGAGGTATCACTACAGACCCGGGTTTGATCCCAGGCTGTGTTACAACCGGCCGTGACCGGGAGTCCCATAGGGCGGCGCACAATTGGCCCAGCGTCGTCCGGGTTAGGGGAGGGCTTTACTTGGCTCATTGTGCTCTAGCGACTCCTTGTGGTGGGCCGGGCGCCTGCAGGCTGACTTCGGTCGTCAGTTGAATGGTGTTTCCTCCGACACATTGGTGTTAAGGAGTGTGGTTTGGCAGGTCATGTTTTGGAGGACGCATGACTCGACCTTCACCTCTCCCGGAGAGTTGCAGCGATGAGACAAGATTGAAATTGGGAGAAAAAGGGGGTAAAATACAGCAAACAATAAAATAAATTGTGTTGAATCTAGAGGCATTCAGCCATTCTTGTTTGATTAGCTAGCTAACGTTAACATAACTGGCTAGCTACTTCTGTGCAAATTACGTTTTTTTGGTTATCTAAAGAAACGCGTGGAAAAGTGTTTATGGTTTGAAGTTTTCCTTCAACTTTATTGCTCAAAGCTGAGCGCATAGTAGATGATTTCAGCTCCACAAAAGAAGCAGACAGCTCTACAGTAGCTGCTAGCTGTGTGAAAGATTCCAAAAGTTAACTCTAATTTACGTGTTAACTTTGACAGCCCTAGTTGTAATACTAGAGAACACGTTTTTTACGCACAGCATATCATGCTGTCATGTTGTATTACCCTACACATCAGCTTATAATATGTTTCAATCACCCTCAAATGTCACTGAGACAATGTTATCAATACTTTGTATTGACATTTGTGCGGGTATTATTAGCAGTGTATCATGAGCACGTTATTAATACTTTGTAAATACCCTGTACTTCTCTGCATTTAACACCTTAATTACTTTCATGGACTTTACATCAAGAGCGTATGTTTGTTCCCACAAGAGACATGTCTAATGTAAAGTAAATGTAAACATTGGGGAAACATCCATGGTTTGTTGACTGTTGACATGAGTTTGTTTGTCCCGGACGTCGACCAAGACAGAGGGACAAAGAGCGACAGAGCTCTGCAGAGAGCAGCATGCACTCATTATGGGTCATTCTGAAAAGCATATTAGTTCCAGTATATTTACAATCAAGCCCTACTTTCAGTTTTACACAAGCATTGACCAGTTTCAGCTAACTGAATAACTCCATGCCATGCGTCACTGTCTACAAAGCTTTTTTGATTTGATTCCTTCCTCAAGAATAACTGTGTATTGTCGTTGTCTATTTCGTGAACAAGTTTATCCTTATGCGTGTGTGCATTTTGTTGCCATTGTGCCACCCTTCTCTTTGTCTGACAATTTAAAGAGAGAGAGAGAAAAACACTGCAAAAACAGGCCATTATGCTGCGTTATCTCTGACATGCATCTGTTTCTCCACAGTCTCTCAGGCCTTGGGGCTAGATTTATCCAAACCTGCATCAACCCCCATTCGCTGCAAGAGATCTTAAGTTCACTGTACTCACTGTCTACAGAACACCACAGTGGATGGGATGCGAGAGAGGATGGATAGGGAGGATCAGGAGGACTCACTTCCTATGACATATCAACTTAATGGTCATTGCACCAAATTCATGTATGTAATAATAATGTTAATTCTCAAAGTTCTCTCTTTTGATTCACATTTGTCTCAATGTATGGTTGCGGTAATACTAAGGAGAAGAAGAAGAAGAAGAAGAAGAAGAAGAAGAAGAAGAAGAAGAAGAAGAAGAAGAAGAAGAAGAAGAAGAAGAAGAAGAAGAAGAAGAAGAAGAAGAAGAAGAAGAAGAAGAAAATAAGAAGAAGAAGAAGAAGAAGAAGAAGAAGAAGAAGAAGAAGAAGAAGAAGAAGAAGAAGAAGAAGAAGAAGAAGAAGAAGAAGAAGAAGAAGAAGAAGAAGAAGAAGAAGAAGAAGAAGAAGAAGAAGAAGAAGAAGAAGAAGAAGAAGAAGAAGAAGAAGAAGAAGAAGAAGAAGAAGAAGAAAAAGAAAAAGAAGAAGAAGAAGAAGAAGAAGAAGAATGTCCACCGAGTCTGTGTGAGGGACTCAGGGCCTCCCAGTCCTTTCAGGTCCAATAGAAACAGCACCTCAGGGGGCCGCTTGGCCCTGAAAAGAGAGCCTGACAACCCAGCAGAGCTCTGTGGGGCATCAATAAACGCTGACATATTGACTCTCCGTAGCCGAACAGCACACCTAAGTGCTGACTGCATATTAAACCATTAAAAGGTCGGGACAGAGCATGGACTGCACCAAGTGGGTTGGAGGATGGGTGGGGTATGGTGGTGGAGGAGGGTTGCAGGAACGTAGGGCTGGTATAATGTTGGGAGGGGGGGAATAGAGCAGTGTTTGGAATTTAGCACCTAAAAGATGTATGTCTTGAGGAAATGTAAGCCTAAAGGTTGCCCAATGTGTGATGCACCTCTATATGGCTAATTTAATTTGAAATTAAGTATGGGAGACAATAGAGGGAGCTAGTAATTTAACAACAACATGGAGGGCTTCAATAGATGTACAGTATTTGATCATAAACACATTACAAGTACTAGAGACTTATGGGAGTACTGTGGTTCGCAACAAATATTATCTCGGTATCTAAACCTCACACATAATACATACTGTACAGTCATCCTGAGGTGCACAGCTGTGTAACCACTCACACTTGCATGGAGGAAAAACCCTCCATTCCAATTGAATCATTTTCATTTGCTATTGAAACTGTGAACAATGACCACCCATTTTGAAAGGAAGCGCTGAGCTAACTTTGTCAACAGAAATTGGAAAGAGTGCTAAATTGACCTACCAGAATTAGGAAGGCTGCTTGGCGTTTGAAGAGCAGGTGTCAATTTTCCTGTACCCGACGGCGCTCTTTCATTTCCTGATATAAAGACCTCGCTAATTGAGGTCAAAGCGAAAGTAATACAATTATGAAAGAGCCACAAAAGGGAAGCTGGCAAACTCTGCCAATTGGCATCGGAATCTGATCCCCCAACAAACACCCTCAAATCCAAAAAATAGGCCAAACTAAACTGAAGCAGAGAGTAGGACCATGAATAAAAACCACAGACACTCCAAATAGAGTAGCCTACAAAGCTGTATTCATCCAACTCATCCAATATCCAATAAATAAGCCATCATCCCACAGTGACTGCAACACAATGACCACAATTGAGTAAAAACACACAAAAATGTATAGTTACACCAAAACATACAGTGAATGGTGGCATAGGTTGTAAGGTTTTGTTGAACTATACAGTATTTTTAATTTGTTCGTGTTTTAGAAATTTTAGCCAAGTAGAATAATTCAATCGTTCAGAACGAAAAGTCATGCATAGCTTAAAATCCACACCCCTAACACCAAACTACATTTTCCCATCCAAAATCCACAATATGCTGCTAATATTTCAGAGAATTCATTATATCATGGATATCATCACACACACACACACACACACACACACACACATACACTGTATAGGCTAGGACACAGCGTAGCCCGGCTCTGTCCTCTCAGTAGATGTTGTATAGAACTGGTATTGAACTCAATCCAGCCCTCACAAATACGTCCGCCTTATCAAGGCATTACGTCTTAGCAAACTAGCGGTTATTAAATGCAAAGTCTTTATCTGCTCTCTCTCCCCCAGCTGTGGCATGCATATGTCTCATTTACTGATAAAAAACTGCCTTATAAATAACAAAATGCTGACTGTCAATATAACCACAGAGTTAGATTATGACGGGGTGGAAATATAATATTCAAGACAAAGCTATATTAGAGATATACAAATGCAAGCCCTTAGTGGACAGCTCGGGGCTTAAAAAATAAAATGCCAAAAGTTTTATAAGAGCAAAGAATAATCTTATTTTGAATAAAAGCAGATTAATAATCATAGAAGAGGGTTTTCTCCCCCTGCAAACAAAATAAGTGATTTCGACTTGTTGAGTCTATTTAAAGATTACGGTTAAAAGGTGCTTTGAAATGCAACCCATATGTTTATGTGAGAGAGGGGAGATAGCTGAGAGCTTGATCTGGTGCCTTTCCATTGGGAGTGCATCCTTTTAAAACCAAGATGAAAAATCGACAGTGTGGCGGCTGTCCTTTCCAAGCAGATCTGATATCCACTTGGTGAAACATTGGTCAAATTAAGTCTAAAACAGGAACAAGAAACTTGTCTTTCACTTAGGCGGCTCAAATTCAATGGCAGAAAATGTGTAAATAAATTATAAATAAAAATGAACACAATGACTTTGTGTGGGAATCGTAACACAGAAAACTACTCCGTTTTGGCAGATAAACCATGATGTAATGACTTCTCTGAGATGTTAACAGCATATTCTGGATTTTGGATGGAAAAATTGAGTTTGGTGTTAAGAGAGGGAAATAATTTGGTGTTAGATGTGTGTGTGTGAGTGTGTGTGTGTGTGTGGGGGGGGTAGCCTGAAGTGAGAGTGCCAGTGGATGCATAAATAAGACCATTAGTTACAACTGTAAGACAAGCCCCCTGTTTGAAGCTGGGGGAGAACAGCCTCCCCCTCTCCCTCCCTCCCTACCTCTCTCCTGCAGCTGGCCTGCCTTACTGCTGTTCACACACTGGCCACCGCATCCACTATTAAAGTCGGTGGAAAAAAAATCAGAGCAAATTTCTGATTTGTAACACTCTGGTTTATTGTCTTTGGCAAAACACACATATAAATAAAGCAAGGGCAGAGATTCTGGGGTGAAGCTGCTAAGGAGCAGAAAATGGGAGATTTTATGGCCATAAGTGGCGTGGACTGATGGTGATTTTTAAACTATTGGACCATGTTGTTAACTACTAATCAGTGCTGTGAGACTGAGAAAATGCCTGTGTACTTAATTATATATGTCATGCCTCCATTGTCGTGGAATTAGCCCGAAAGGATTGTTGTTCATTTTAAACATACTTCTTGGACAGAATGGTAGACATTTGACTAGCTACTCACTAATTGAGCACATACAATCTGTGAGAGCAACTTTTTTATATAAATAGGTGAACATTGTGAAGTAATACTGAATCAGAAAATTGACTGAAATTTGTTTGTCCTTCATAAAATGGCTAACATTGTATTAGGCCATGAAATGGGAGGGAATTGTCAATTGAATCCATAAAAGTGAGCCCCAAGAAATGTTTCAAAGGAGCAATTTTCTTAGGTTATAGAAAGGTTCATCTCAGTTCACTGCTGCCTCGAAGACAGTTACGGTGGAGAAAAGTGATGATGAGGACGAGTTAGGTGGGGTGTTAATGGACAGAGAATGACCTGGCTGTAGCCTCAAGGCCAGGATAAGTCAGTACCACAGAGACCTGTGAACCCTGCCAACTGAATTAAGCTTTGCCACTAAATATGTTAGCATCAACCATTTTGTGAAGTAGTCAGGGCTCTCAGGAACATTATAAAATGAGTTGTTTGGATGAGCAGCGTTCCAAGCCATGCTGTATTCGCCGACACAGGCACGCCTACGCCTGCTAGAAGTTCCATCTAAATTATCACTGCGCCTTAATAAGAATATTGTCATGTTTACGTTGCTGTCCAAATCATCTCTTGTATTTATCTCAACTCGCACATTATTTCCCCTTGCTTCTAGCCTAGCATTTAGTGCCTCGCTATCTGCCTGTCTGACCTCGGTAACAATGTTTCACTTTAGAATTTCGATCTCTGTACCATACTGAACGGTGCCCAGACGACACAACTTTTTCTGAGCCAGGTGAAATCACACATCAACGTCATTATTATTATTATTATTATTATTATTATTATTATTATTATTATTATTATTATTATTATTACTATCCAAGTAGAAAAAAAGCTAAAATAAACAACAATGCAGCTAGTGTACTGTCATTCCAGGTTCAATGTTTGACGTGACTGAGTTAGCTGAAGTTGGCTATCTAGCTAGCTAGCAAGTGACAAGAACGTTAGTCAGCCTGTATAGCAACAACAACAACAAAATACGGGCAACCAATCCTTTTACAAAGCAACAATGCAAAAATAATTTACGACTTTAGCGCGTCTGTAGCAACATAACCAAAATAACTAATGACCAGATGTTTGTCCGGACAATATCTTCTAGTGGAAGAATTACATTTTATGAAAATTGTATCAAAATAATGTTTTTAATGAACACATGTCACTCATTGTTATTTGAAAATATTGGTAACCTTTTTATAACCACAATAAGGCACACGAGTCAGTGCTATGTAATGAATATAGACACAGGTAAATGGGTTGACTGTCCCTCCGCTTTGCCTCGGGCCGAACAATGCCATTTCATAGTGCCTCTGGTGCCTTATTGCTTAAAACAATCATCTGTAAAAATGTTCTACTTCACTTAAAATGACCCACAAACAAAATGCAATATGGTTAGGGTGTCTGTTGTGGCAATGTTTAGATATCCTAGAACACAGACAGGTGTTGATTACCTTAGTTTCATCGTCCTTTTACGTCTGTCTAGTAAAGCAAGTGATCTACTCCATAAGCAAGCAGCAGATTTTTAAGGGACAGGTTTACAGTCAAATAAAAGCTTTTAATTTGAGACGCCTGTTTGCACTCCTATCTGATCAACCCACGCTCCTCCACTGAGATGTAGACGCACACAAAACAGCACAAGCGGAAATATATTAACTTAAGTGCTCACAAGTATCTTAAAATAAATATTGACAATCCAGACAATATACACAGAATAGTTTTCACTTATATGGGTATTTATAGTGGTGTGACACCATCCAAAATAAGTACAGTATGTTTATATTACTAGACAGCGGCACAAAACATATCAATCACATTGAGTAATACTCTAATTGTTTTTAATGCAACATTTGCCCACTGCTTCTAAAAAGCGTTAGGAAGCACTCATCTTTTTTCAATAACCCCTTTTTGCGATCCCAAGGATTCAAGGAGAGCACTCTTGTGGTAGTGAAAAGAGAGGCTTCTTAAAATATATATATATATCAGTTTGAACAGAAACGGACTCAAACCCGGACACCAATAAGGCTGTCCCCAGGCTTTAACACCCAACAACACAGTACTGTCAGCTCTCCACATGACCATGACAACATCTCTCCATAAAACAAACAGACAGGGAGGTTGCCCAGTAAGCCAGACAATAGCCTAATAAAGACATTTTCAGAGTACACAAAGAGAACTTCCAATTCACCGCCAATATGTTCATAACAATAACAGCAACAGTTGGCACTGACAGCCAATATAAACAACAAGTGATTGAGAAAGCGGAGCGGAGTGTAACCGAGGGGGCTGTCCAGTCTCTGTTTGGAAAACTAACAAAGTATTGATATTTCTTCTCCACTTCTTTTGATTCCTGAGACGTCATCCTCTCTAACAGCAGTTTCAGAGGGTAATCAGGCCCTATTCTTGTCCCTGCTCTCCGTGTACCCCCTTGTGTTGTCCCCCTGGATCCGGCCCGCCTTACACGGCTTGGTTGAACAGACGCCCGATGACCACGGTCCAGGGAGACTGATTGTGTTGCTAATTGTGACACCTGCTAGGGGTGGATGTTATAGGCTGGGTCCGCAGTGCATTCAGACACTCCCCAGGCTGTCCAGGGTCACCTCTCCCGGGCGGTGCCCACTTAGGGAGCATTGCGTCTGGGCTGGATACACTCACAAATCTTAGGCCCCAATGAGGTAAATGGCCGGGGTTGAGAGGGTTTAGAAACTTTAGGGTGTGCATTTCGTAAGAGCAGCGTTTCCTCAGGTTGTTGATTCTACAGTCACTGCTCAGCAAGGTTCTGGCTGGTAAACCTAATTTTAATTTCAAGAGAAGTGTTTTCTTTGCAATTATGTTCAACGACTGAACCCACAGCGAACCAACGCACTCACTGACTGATCTGGCAAGCAGGAACTACTGCTTGGACTGAGAACAAAGTTGTTTTAGCTGAAAGGAATACCATCATCGCAAAAAGCCACTTATCACCCATTCAACCTGCATGTGGATGAGAAATGCTCCGGTTCATACCGTGAAAAAGCGAGGGAGCATAAGTAAAACGTTTCTCTCTCCCTCACTCTCTTTTTCATTGCGATTAGCATATTTCTCTCAGTGTCGTGACACCTGCTGTCCAGAGTGGGCGTGCGGAACACAAGGCTTTACTTCAAACACAAGCAAAAAGATCAGCAAAAACCAACGCTTTGACTCGACCAGACCAACCAACCAACCCCCAGATTGGAGCCTTCCCACTGCAGATGTACATTAATGCATGGAAATACCAATCGGCACCGCAGCAGCACCGAAGAGAAAAAAAAACTCCTTTTTCAACATGGCTGTTGTCTAGCTCGATTGTGTCAGTTTGAGGGAGCCCATTCAAAGGTATTCATGCATCTGCCTTTGAGGCTCAATGGAAGCTAGTTTATAAACTGTCAGCCTGTTCGCTTGAAGCCTTTGGTTTGTATTGTTTCCTTCCCCTTAATAAACTTTTGGAGGAGTTTATCAACTCGCCTGAATAGCCAATGGTGCGGGGCCAAAGACACAAAATAACAGACGTTTCTCTATCCCCATTCACTTTTTTTTCTTTCTCTCCCTTTTTAAGTGACTGCTTGTATATCAATAGACTGAGTGGGTAGACACACATCAGGGTGATTTCAGGCCAAACCAAAAAAGCTGCTTTAGCTACAAAGCAGGCTTTTAAAAGGCAAATAACAAACAATTGACGTTTAGCTCCTTGGTCACTGACACTAACAGAGGGAGTTATGAACTATAACATAGATACAACCTGGATACAACCTACAATGAGTCTCTAACTTTAACTTGTGTTTTCCTGAAAGTACATATATATAATGCAAACAGACACTAATGATTGGGCAAACAACATACACTTAACATGGCCTAGCAAGATAGTTAGGGCCTACAGTGCATAACCTCAATCTCTCCAGAACTATAGCTTTGAGTGTACAATGATAACTTTAGGGGGTAAAAATACATCATTTTCATTAAAGTGAACATAAATGATTTGATGTTGGTTAAATATTAGTTGGTTAAATATATTCTCACGTATATTTTTTACGATGGCATGTAAAATAAGTGGCACAAATTACATTAATGCAAAGACTTATAAAGAACCATTAATCCACTTTCATACCTTTCAACAGCTTGAAGGTTTATTTTAGAAGAAAATGTAGGGGCTTAATGGTTGCATAATCTCTATATATTTAGGGTCATTTCATACCCAATTAGAATGGATTGGTGCATTTTGAACAGGGTTTGCTTTTAGGGAGTCGAATCCTAGACAAATACACTTGTAGAATGACTTTCTTGTGCCTGTGTAGACAAACTAAGATGTCATTATACCTACAATTCATTACAGGTCCACCTGGTCAAAAGTACACGTGGTCCCATTGGTGTGTGAGAGAACATTTCATATTAACATTCCTCTCTGATTCAATTCTTGAAATCCTGTTTCTGTCACTTTCAACTTGATCTACATTCTTGGAAATGGGCCACAGCAAACTCACAAATATTAACTTGCACAGAGTGAGCTAGCTACGACATCCCAACATGCAACCATTTCCCCAAAAACGTGCATTATCAATACATAATTAATATTCTATCATATGCAGTACCTTTGTATTATGATCCTTTTGGCAAACACTGTGTAACCCTCTTTCATAACGGTTTGATTTACATAATAATAATAATAAAATTGTATTTTAAAGATGTTATCGCAGGTGCAGCAAAATGCTTATTTTACAGATTTTTTAAATAATAATAATAATGTTATTATAAATGATTCTATGGTTATTAAATAAATATACCGTTATTATTATTCACCAAATTATAGGCTACTATAGGCTACTTTAAAAGGGTAGGCGGTCTTAACTACTATGTTAGGTAAACTCAGCAGTCTCTACCTTAATTAACCTTGTGCTGGTATGATCTCATGGAATGATGATATGGTTTCAACCTGAGCATTGAGAGCTTGTTATGGTCCAGTTATTATAGGCTAAGATGAAAGGGTTTAAGATACCTCTCCTACCATGGGCCGTCTCCCTAGGTTCCCCGGATGAATTACATGAGAGAGCGAAATGAGTTGGATTTAACTGAAGGTATCCAAACCCCAGGAGCCGCTGTCAAATCCCCACACATGCGGTGTATAATAAACCAGTCATGCACAAAATATCAAGTTAACACAGCAGACAGGCAAACGAAAAGGAAACCACTGGTCTTTATTGCGTGGTCAACACTCATAGGCTTTACTGTAGGTGGTTATTTGGTCTGATTTTCTTTGTAGGATACATGCCTGGTCTTAATGATGTAACTTGAAACTGACAAAAAAATATAGATTAGTAGAATCTGGCGATGTTAATTTAACATGTTTTACTCAAAGATATGATCCAGACCTATTTTCTAAATTAAGTACATAGTCCAAAATCCTGATTCGATATTGAACCGTTACATCACACCTTTGAGCCCCGCCACATTCTGCACCATCAATGGTCATTCGGTAGGTGTCATGTCATTTTCGATGACTTTATGTGTTTGGTGCAATACTTTACTGATTTTATATCTTATTGAGAAATCCCCAAAATGCCCCATCAGTAAAGTAGGCTACTTCAAATATGACAAAACACCCTTGATGACCCTGCACAATAAGACATCTCCAAAATCACCATGCATCTCACCAAAGGCTCAATTAACCGTCAATCAATTTGGTGACATTGTCAATCCATTTGTTTAGCCATATTTGTATAGCTTAAGATTTTTGTGTTTTCCTTTGTCCCATTGGCTATCATTTGCAAACGGAGCTTAATGGTTGCCCAAGGCTTCTGACTGCCCTGAACCTCACTTTGCTCATTCTGCTTTGTGAAATGCCTCCCTTTTGTTCGCTGATCAGTCTCCCATTGGGTCGCCAAACAAGATTCTTGGCATTTGTCGGCAAAATGAAAGCAGGATTAAGGAATGGCTACTGAACACTCCATGGCAAAGAAGTGGGCTGCTATTCTCTCTTTCAAAACCGCTTCCCAGTTTAGTAGCCCCTATATATTTGTTTTCTCAAAGACGCCATTGATGCAGTTGTAAGTGATGAAGAATTGAAGGAAAATCAACAAGTAGCCTAGGCTATATATTTTCTTACTACAATAGTGAGAATATTTGTGCTTCAGTTTGGTCGTATGTATTTACATGTTTTCAACTGAATTAAACATTCAATATCAGATATTAATATAGGCCATATTAACTAACTTTCATAGTTAAAAGGCATATAGTCCTGTACATCTGATGAATGACCATGCACGACTAGACATAAGCCCATTTCCTCATAAACTGATGAGCGGTCTTCATTTGGGGTCAACAAGAGTTCCTTGGCCTTCCAATTTTATGGGCAGCGTACAACAATAGACTGATGGCGAGTCGTGGTATCAAAAACACTTTTTGTGACACCACATAGGAAGCCCGGAGGCCAATACTTTTATTGGTGTCAGCAGGAGTTTTCCCTTGTCGTTTGTCCGATTTGTTCCTCAGATCTTGCAGGGCCATGTCCCCCACCAAGCTGCCCAGTGCATCCCTGACCCCGACCAACTATAACTGTTTTTCAATGTAATTGATGTCAATGAAACATTGAAATTAAATGTAACATTATACATCAATTTAAAGTAACTGTCCAGTGTTAATTTCAATTAATTAGAATATGAGCGAAATACTTTTCCTTAAAATAAATGGCAATTAAGTATGTTAAAAAGCAGCTTTGCTGTGTTGGAATGGTGTTGGCATACTCCAACAATAGAATGGTGTGGTCATTAAAAATATTTATGCCAGTAGACCACTGATTGGCCAGCTCAGCCAATGAGGCAGGATGACATCATTCTCCATTTTTTAAATGGTCTGTTTGAGATACAAGTTTGAGATGTTTTTTTAAAAGTGTTTTATCTCCAATTTATGCTTTGACCACAAATACGAGTATAAGACGAGTCAACAGCATTATTTGGGTATGAGTTAACAGAATATGAACTTTTAAAAGTGAGATTTCACTGGACAGTTAAGCCTACTTTAAAGTAAAATGAATAACTATGTGAAAGTTCTACACCTTGAGATTTGGTGAATGTTTGGGAAGGGGGGAGTTAATTCCTTTAAAGTTATTGAGCAGGAAAGGATTATGTACTTGCCTTTATATGAGGAGAAAAAAATCCCCATGTAGTCTACAGTAGACCTTGGAATTTTCCTAAGTCGCCCAAAAAGGGAGATTGTCCCTTTAAATAACCCACCAGAGATTCGAGAAGTATTCGCTGCTGGTAGCATGTGCGCCCATATAGGCCCTGTCCCACATGGCAAAAGTTCTTTAATTAATAGACAGGCAGGCTTGAAAGCAGCACTGGCAGTCTGTAATATGATGAACTCCCATTGTGGTGGTGTCACCACAAATGTTTCTGATAAGCAAAAGCACCCAAGGATCAAAGACTATAAGCCTCTCAATTTCCTCTAGCCGCTTCTACTTTTCCTCACCTACTTTCTTCCTCCTCTCTTCTCTTAAAATGTCTGAAACACACAACACGAAATCCCCTTCATGACAACCCCAGGGTCTGCCTCAGGTTAGCGGGTCACCCGAGCATTGGGGTATAATTGCACATTAATATTCGACGTGATGAAGAGGCTTACGTTAAGATCGTTCTTTCTCAATATGTCTTATGTCTTATGAATTGACAGAACAAAATGTGTCATCAATGTAAGATTTCCCCCTGTCCATTTAGAAAATGTGCTAAATCAGCTGCTGTGATGTTGATGTAGGCTATAGCCTAAGTTGTAGAAGGGAAAAAGATATGTCGCCCTCATAACATCATTTTCCTAATCTAAGACTAATTTACTGCAGTACCCCCCATGGGGTTTCTTGCTAAATAATGATCATCTAAATAAATTCTAAGGAATGCTCTTGGGGGAATGTGAAGGTGTTGGGCTGCCTGTAAGATGCACAAAAGCATGTAAACCATGACCCCTTATTCAATGAACGTATATAAATATTGTTTGATGTCAAGGAAGCAGGCTTAACAAAACTGATTTAAATAAATTACAGAAGAATTATGTTGCCTCTTAAATCTCGTTTGGGGAATGAGTGATTTTGACATCTCCCCATGTTTATTTTTAGTATAGGTCCTATGTGGCCTAAAAAGCACTAGGCCCCTAGTTCACCGGATGAATGGGGTATCTTATAATTCCTTGCATTAAAGAGATGCAACTTGCTTAACAAATACTTTTAAATAGTAAATTATGGTCATTTGTTGCTGGTTTGGCTAATTTGATTTGTTCCACGAATTATGTCACTTGTTTTATCGGGATTCCGTGTAATAGAGTTCTTTCTTGTCGACGGGTTTATAGCCTACCCATGCACATTTCTTAAACCTTTAAAACACTATATTTCTTGCCCCAACAGTGGAATTAAATGGCATATAATTATTATTTCTGTCTTGAAACGTTTAAGGGAGAAACGCAATCAACATTAACTGCATTCGTCACGGATAGGCCTACCCAATCGAAAGGTTTTAAGTACGAGTGTGCAGAATGTCGTAATATCAGCATACTATTACAATGAAATAATTGTTATATGAAAATATATAAAACCAGCATACATTATTATTATCATTATCATTATTATTATTATTATTATTATTATTATTATTATTATGTCTATTGGGCTATCATTATTATTAGTGATTATTATGGCAGCTGATGCAACCCCCCCTGCTATTAAAATATTTCACGCAGCCTGTTGTTTTTTGCTTTTTATAGGCTATGTTCCTTAAAAATCTCGCCATGTAAATTCCAATGAAATTTGGAGAGGCAGCGAGGGGGAAAAGGGGAGGTTAATCCGAGTTGAATACATTGATGCTCTGCACAGGACCAAGGCTGTGATGATTGTGTTATCTCTACCCAACATTTGGGTCTCCCTCAATTTCAAATAGCTGCGAGAAAGTGCAGATGGAGTCACTCTCGATGCCTGAGGACATTTTTTTTTATTAATAGCTAAATAACTTCCCCATACTTTCACTAAATCTCTCTCACCATTCTAGATGGATTTGTTTGAAGTGGTCTTTCGACACATCCAGGCATCCTTTTTCTTTCAATGAAGCTTAGGCTATTTCGGACTCCTAAATATAATTTTCGATTTTCTACAACTGTCTCGGAGAAAAAGCAGCACACATGCCAGATCATGCTCCGGAATATGTAATATGGCAGCCTTTTGTTTTTATTCAGTATTGCATGACTCCTCAATGTGGCTCAATAGCTCCTCTCATTTCTATAACCATTTAAATAAGTAGACCATTTATATCATGCGTTTATGGGTACTTTCGGTCGCTCTTTGAGTTGTCGGTATAGCCAATCTATCATTTCCAAACGCGTTTGCTAGGCTATATGTCTACTTTTAAGACGTGTATTAAACATCGTTTGAAATCGAATACAGAGAAAGGCCGTGTCTGGGGCCTGGGGTTGACTGACATCTCGCTATCTCCTTGTGGCCTCTATCATTTCCTCTGATCCCACTCCCAACAGTCACAAATCCCGCCTGGCCCCTGTTTGATTAGATTGAGAACCTCAGGTAATCCGACCGTTTGTTCAAGTGTCCATTTGCCCCTATCACGCATGAGGGCTGAAGATGGTGCGTGTTGGTTTAAACAAAACCAATTGTTCTTTATGAATTGACTGATACACTCCTTCCAGCCACCATTTAGGTGTGCATTTTCTCAGCACCAATGCATCATTTGAAATTAGGTCACTCATCGACCATAGACAATAGCTATGCCAATGGGATGAGCAATGCAGATATCCTTATAACGGTTGAATGCAATCTTTTAATCATTGATATGATAACGTAATAAATCCTTGATCTTGATCATAATTGCCTACAATCTATTTGTAAATGTATATTGAGACTATTACCTTATAATCAGTTTACTCTAGTGTAACAAAACATCATATCATAAGTATTTACATCTCAACATAAGCTCTTTGGAAGGGGCAACGTATGCCACTATCAGCAGTCTCCTTCTAAACTTGGCAAACATGTCACTCACGCAGTGTTTAAATACGTTCTAATGCAATCTGTCAATATCAGCATGCATGGAAAACATTAGGTCTACTATTTTACGGTGCATAACTGCAGTCTTTTCTTCCCCCAAAACCCAAAACATTAGCAGTCAACTTAAAAAGCTGAATGGACAGCAGCGGTTATTTTTGAAAAGCTCAGACTTCAAACACGATGACCCCTTGTTTGGCGAAACCACCCCCGCTGTACTCTAATAAGCCTATGCATCTAGAAATTGCTTGCAATATAAACTGTACAATTTACTTAAAATTGATATTTCCATCACCAGATTCGAGTTTGGCATGTTAAGAGTTATATGCGCCAATGCAATCCCCAAATAATAATGAAATAAAACAAAATAAATATATGAATACAATCTCGACAACTATAGCCTATAAAAGAAACCTAAAATCTCATGAATTTGTGCCTGGGGCTAGCTGCAGAGTGGGCCGTTTAGAGATGAAAGTGAAAAGAAATAAAAGGCTCAATTTAATCTGCTCTAAAACCCTTCAACATAACGTTTGTGCTTGAAACTCCAAGAGTGAGGGCTGATAGGGGATAAATACATTTCTTACCATGCCTGCGAGCTATTACACCCCTCTCCAACACAGACGCCCATTCAACAGACACCGGTTTCATTACGAGCTGTAATAAGTCTTAACATTATTAAATGCCAGCCGGATGATAGAATGAAACAAGCGCAGAGATGAGTCTTTTTAAGAATTAAACAAAAAATGGGACAGTTGGTAGCCTGGTTTCAACATGTCGCCATCAAAAGCCAAACGTGGGCAAAACATTTACAGAGGGTTTGTGAGACCATTTAATTTCCAAAAGAACACAGAAGCTACAATGGGGCCTATGGGTTAATGTAAATTATAGGCCATCAATCCATAACTTATACAGCCTAATCATAGTCACTTTCACACGGTGTATGCATGGTCTAGGCTACTGACAAATAGGCCTATGACAACGTGGTTTGAAGCCAATCTGGCTAAAGATTTCTAACGAAGAATTGTGGTTTAATCAAAAGCACTACAGCACCCGCTGGCCCCTGAATCGGGTCAATTGTTGGCGGGTCAATTGTTGGCAGTGGAACCCGTTTTAACACGGCAGTCGAGCTATCATGGAGAGGCGTTCTGTCTGCAAACGACATTATCACACAGCGATACGTAAAACAAACAGTAGTCCATAATGAACTGGTGTCACGTCCCATTGGTCAGTTATGTACAGATTTACTAACAAGGTGCAGGCACTTCATGCTCGAGATAAACCAACAACACAGGCCATTTCATGACACGACCCCATAGACAACAAACTATAAACATCTATCAATTAATGGCTTTGTGAAATAAATTAAGAGTATGTTATCGGCTAGTCTACATTCACTTACAGACCCATTTACCCCACCCCTTTCATTGAGAAAACATCAGTAAGGGTTCAGCTAGAACACAAAATAGCTCGATTCCAAAAAGCATATGCATTTCCAAACAACAATCCAAACACATTTTGCACCCTCCATTGCTTAATCTATTCCAACAGACGATTTTATAATATTACAAAACTATCTACCAGCAGGGTGGATTGAATAATTCATTCGCCTTTCGTTCTCCTCTTGGCCTTTTGTCCAAAGTTTTCTCCCCCTTTCTTTACGTTTTTTTTAGTGTGAAAAAACGTCCCACTCCTCCTTTCGCTGCCCTGCTTTGGAGGGTTTTGCCTTTGTACCTCAGAATCCTTGCCTTCAATGGAGTGGAAGTCTTGAAAACTGAAGTTCATCTTCAAGTTTAGAGAGGCTGTCGCTTTAGAGAAAGGCTTTTTGTGCGACCGTTTAAACAACAGATAGGCTACAAAATGGTTGATCATTTCATTTGGAAATCCCTGTCTTTTTTCAGACACAGGATCTAATGTATTTTGACTAGATAATACCGAGGTCCCCTCAAAAAAGCGCCAGGACAAAAGACAAAACCCTTCATTGTAGCCTAAATATTCCACACAAAAATATATATGTTTAAAATTGACCCAAAAAATGACAACTTAAAAAGTGTAACACATATAATAAGCCGTTTTCAAATAGGCCTAGGCCTAAACACAAATGAATATATATCCTAATAAAAAAAACGAATTAGGCTACAATTGGGGGACGTTCATCTTTATTTAGCAAATCACTAGCTTCCGGTTTATTTTAGGCTACATGTTATTTAGCCTATAGGCCTATGAGAATACCCAGCTATGAAGCAGTAAACACGCGCTACCTAAATAGGCTAATGTCCAGGATCAAGAATGGCTGCAACCTGCTGGTCGTAATTGATATTGATTGTCACATCGGTCATCTGTCAGTTGCCGTTTCAAGGGACCATTTACCAGCACCAAAGGAGTCTGTTGTGCAAATGAATGCAGTCACAAATACCCTCCGTCAAGGCTCATATAAATAATTAAGCAGGTCTAGTTAAGCTTGTATTGGCAAACAGCTTAACATCACGAAAAAAATCACAAATGTGTGCAAAAGAGCAATTAGGTCCGTTTTAAATTAATGAAGTATATTCCATGAACAAGAAGGCAACACTATCTCAGGCATACACCTGCAAAACACACAATGCTGAAGAAAATATTGCAACATATTGAGCACATAGGATATTGTGCATAGACCTATAAGAGGGTGTTTTAAAACGCGAATGTAATCCAATTAAATTAGCCTACCTTTATCGCCAAGAATGCCATCGATGCTGTGTTTGGTTTTCTTCTCTCCATCTTCATCTTTTTTATCACAATCTTCTTCATCATCTTTCTTCCCAAATCGAGCTCTCAGAACACGACTAATGGAACTCACTACAAGAATAAGAAAAACAAGGTAGGCCTAGGGTAATTGCATAGTCATTACAGACAGGCTAAACCACATTTTTAAAAATCGAAATAATAACCTAATACAATTAAGTCCAGGTGACACTATATGACTGTTTTTGGCCGACATAAAACTATGGGGGTAGTTCTAACTATTTCATCAACATAATGTTTTTGATGGTTTCATATCGACCACTATTATGGAGAACTAATTTAGTAGAACAAAATATATATGAGCAAACATCACTAGTAAAAAGGGTTGCTTACCAGATGAGGCCTCACCTGAAGGAACTGTGCTTCTGTCACACACCCCGTCCTTCAGCAGCTTGTCTCGGATCTCCCAGCTGAACATGCCGGGGTTCTCGCGCTTGTACTCCTCAATCCGTTTCTCCACATCAGGCGTTGCTACCTGCTTTTGGGTTTAATTTATGCAGCACGATAGTAGAACAGAGAGAGAAAGAAAGAAAGCGAGAAAGAAAATGAGAAGCAGAAACAATGCAGAAAATAGAAAACGAAGAATAGAAAATAAAATACAAAAAGAGTAAAGAAGAGGAGAAAGAGCACGAGAAAAAAACTTCAATACAGGTTGAATGCAGAATTGGAAAAATTATATCTGAATGAACTAATTCCGTTTTTGTTTCTAAATGAGTAAACTACAAAGTCTCAAAGCACCGGAATTATAGGCTACGAAATTGCTTTTCAAAGTTTTTGTCAATTTCGATAGCAGGCTAATAAATAGGTACGCAACAAGCATGGCATGGAATACAATATCCGCAAGAAATGCCATGGATGTCACGTTACAGATTGAATATTTGGTGGTGTGAAAACTCAGGTCCATAACGGTAAACAGTCATCATCATAATAATAATAATAACTATAAGAATAACTATAAGAATAGGCTAATCATAATAATAATAATAATATTACATGTATTTTTATATTTTTAGGCTATTAGCGTGTAATAATAACGGCTGTTGTTGTTGTTGTTGTTTTGTGAGGTGAACTTTTCTCAAACTCACTCTGGGTTTGCTTCCTCCTATTGCCCCGGGTCGGATCGATCCTGTTTCTTGATACCGACAAAGAATTTTGGACACGCAACCGTGGGAAACTCGTAGCTGTCGAGAGATCACGCAGGGACGGATACCGTGGTGGGCCATCTCCACAATCTTGTGTCGGATATGATTTGGCAGTGGTCTTCCGTTGATGAACACTCCACCGAGTTGGTTCACCCGACCTTGACCCAGGGGAGTTGACACTGTGCAGAAGAAAGAAGGCCTACTGTGAAAACATTTCGTGTCCACGCCAAATGCAACATTGGCATTAACACATTTTTCGGAATGCATATTGTTTTACAGTGCAAATTATGATGGCTGTTTGATCTTTAGGCCTATAGGCTTTATGTCTGAATATTTAGCATATTTTTGTGGCATTCGAAGATTTTTTGATAGGCTAATATGCATATGTGGTAGCCTAATTTAAATGTTATAAGGCTATACGACCTAGTGGAAGGCTATTGCACTATATAGGCTAGGCCTATATTTATGTAGCCTATATATACACATAAATGAATGTAGCCTATAAGCTATCTTATTCAGAAATGAAATGTAGCCATAAAAACGTCAACATAAAGGCCTAAATCCACTGTTACTACTACATTCAAACTAATTGGCCACATTTCCAATAATGCGTGAAGTGGATGAATCCGTAGCCTACTGAAATTGCAAATTACAAAAATAGGCATTTTACAACAGAATCGACAAGTTCTTTTTGGAAAAAAGGCTTGATTTGAAGGCAGAATTTGTCATTAGCCAGATGACACTTGAGTGTCCCATCCGGCATTGAAGAGGCTGTGAAGTGTGTGGCTTCGTCCGGTTTCATTATTCACCGTCATGCTGTACAAATATTGATGTAATCCTTTGATTCGTCGTTTTGATGTGTATTTTACTTTTATTTCCAGCACCAGGACACTTCAACAAATCCCGGATCTAGGATCACTTGCAAGCTTCGTGTTCTCGGAGATTTTATTGGAGCTACTTGAGCACGAACCTTGCCTAGGAGACGCTCCCATGGACGATTAATCAATGCAAATAATTTGTGCCTGTAAATGTTATTCACACGTTTGCCTATTTACATAAACATTCACATAATCGAGCACCCAGACATGGCCATTGCGAAATACGTTTGACTTTCATAAAACCTATTGTAGTCTACAAAGTCTCTCCGGAGAGGGCCAAAGGTGTATGAAATAATGAATAGCCTAACTTGTCCTTGAATAGCCTAATTTTGTCTAACTATAGCCAACATTTTGCTGTTTCAAATGTGATTGAGGATAAAGGGCAAAATCAAATGCATTTTTTTTTTTTATAAACAAAGTGCTTTAAATTAGTAATAAATGTTGCTTGGAATGATACAGTAATTTCGACAATGATAGATGTTTGTGAATTGCATGCATCACCTACCTTCCAAAGGGAAGCCCGTGCGGGGATAGTTTTGTCCAGGCGCTGGTCGCATCATTCGAGGTACTGTTCCTGGCAAAGACGACTGCATTCTACAGTTAAAAGTAGCAGGCAAAACAAGGCCAATATTTCATCGGCTAAACTAAGTCGAGACTTGTTTGTGGTAATTGTTTTGACGCTGAAAAAACAAGTGCAGTCCGCTCAGATTTTTTTTAAAAAAAGGACAAATAGGCCTATACTCATCCAAACGGACGAATCTCTGAAAACGAAACCCCCCAAAACGGTAAAACACACTTACTTCTGATGTCGCACGGTGGGGAGGATGAGCGAAATAGGACTGCTGCGAAAAAGGTACACTGTGTGCGAACAGAGGGAGGAGGGTGTTCCTTAAATCTCAAGTGGGCAAAGGTTACTTCATTCTTTGCAGCGTTTTCCTAAAAGCACTGTTAGTTTTTGATGACAAAGTCTGCATGGAGGCTGGGAGTAGTTTAAGTGATAACTTTGGTGCACGGCCTACGGGTTGTCGCGCGCGCCGATAGGCTCTTGGTCTGAGCTTTCTTTTATTCATGAGGGGAAGCGGAGTACAGCCAAGCTTTCTCCACCAATCACAAAAAACGGCATGCGACGTAAAACACATTTTGTGCCTTCCCATTCATTGCATGCCGCTTCAAAACCAACACAACCTTTCAGATTAAACTGCCACTGGGCCCTGGTGATTCTTCTTCAGTATAAGATAAATACAGTGTGTTTTGGACATAGAAGTAAACTCAATTCAGCATTTAAGTATGTCGTTTGTTGTTTCATTTACTATAGGCCTTTAGTTGCATATGGTTTAGAGACGCAGGCTATGTGTATTGTCATCTCTAATCTAATTGCATGAGAATATAGACAGGAAACGCTTTTTGTTCAAAACAACTAGAATACATGACTGTCTCATTCATTTCCAGTTTGCTCTGAACACACCAAGTCGAAGATGTCCACTTTTGGAAAGTAAGACATTGATCTAATAGGCCTACATTCATTGCATTTGCTTGATGAACGAGTTTGAACCGATAATATCAATGATGCTTTTAAATGGCAATTATGATAATGATATGCAATAGATTCTACGGTCTTTAGTGCCATATGGATGTGACGGGGAACATATTCTTACCTCGAATAACAATAACTCATAATAAACTCATTAGGTTAGAGATACAAGTGGCAAAGTAAACGTCCTTATAGGCTAGTAAACGTCCTTATAGGCTACCAAATACTAAACCATATATATACTATTAGCCTAATTGGAATACACATGTTGTTGGTCATAATAATTTAAAAAGGACTCTGTTCCGAGTTTTTGTTCTACTAAAACATCTAGGGGCTATTGACATACACTGAGTATACCAAACATTAGGAACACCTTTTTCCCTCAGAACAGCCTAAATTCGTCGGGGCATGGACTCTACCATGTGTCGAAAGCGTTCCACTGGGATGCTGGCCCATGTTGACTCCAGTGCTTGCCACAGTTGAGTGTGAAAAACCCAGCAGCGTTGCACAAAACGGTGCGCCTGGTACCTACTACCATACCCCATTCAAAGGCACTTCAATGTTTTGTCTTGCCCATTCACCTTCTGAATGGCACACATGCCCAGTCCATGTCTCAGTTGTCTCAAGGCTTAAAGATCCTTCTTTAACCTGTCTCCTCCCCTTCATCTACACTGATTGAAGTGGATTTAACAAGTGACATCAATAAGGGATCATAGCTTTCACCTGTATTCACCTGGTCAGTCTATGTCATGGAAAGAGCAGGTGTTCTTAATGTTTTGTATACTCAGTGTAGGATATATTGGGAACCACAAAAGCCCTGTCGCCCTCCCGGAAAGTCAAGCATCATGCATAGGCTAAGTTAAAAAAAAAACTGGCCTTGAGTTGGAGATAGGATAGGCTACATATAGCCTATTTGTACTTCAATGCGTAGGACACCTGCATAGCCTATAAGCCTATAGCCTGCCCTATTCTGTAAGTTTGACCTCGATCAATAAATAGTCTACTAATAAATAGACCTAGTGATGGGCTCATGCAATAATGAACATGGAAGAAAATATAGGTAACTGCCAAAATAAAGGAAACACCAACATAAAGTGTCTTAATAGGGTGTTGGGCCACTACGAGCCAGAACAGCTTCAATGTGCCTTCGCATAGATTCTACAAGTGTCTGGAAATCTATTGGAAGGATTGACACCATTCTTCCACAAGAAATGCCATGATGTGGTGTTTTGTTGATGGTGGTGGAAAACACTTTCAAGCACTACTCCAGAATCTCCCATAAGTGTTCAATTGGGTTGAGATCTCGTCATACACACACCCTTTAAACCCCCTATGCACGTTTGAGACCTCTCTTTCACTGAGATCTCTTGCCATGGTAGCCAAAATCCTGGGCAACTGGGCAGTTTTATACATCAAATCAAATTGTATTGGTCACATACACATATTTAGCAGATGTTATTGCGGATGTAGCGAAATGCTTGTGACCCTAAGCATGATGGGATGTTAATTGCTTAACTCAGGAACCACACCTGTGTGGAAGCGCCTGCTTTGAATGGGCGTATACTTTGTATCCCTCATTTACTCAAGTGTTTCCTTTATTTCGGCAGTTACCTGATTGAGCCGTCCTGAAGTGGGTAGTAGGCACATAGTTAGGCCTGTTTGTTATGTTGTTATCATAGCCTATACCTTGCTCATAACATTTTCAAAAACATTAGAGAAAATGTGAATTAGGCCTAGTCGAATTCGTCTTCTTAGGTCTAGCCTACCAGACTTGTTGATCCATCCTCATGATTTCGCGTGGCAGGGTTGAGGGAGCGGAGGTAACTGCGCGCCACTTGACATAGAGTGTTTGGCGCGAAAGTAGCCTATGCCTATCACCGGGTTTTATGGCACCAGCACACCTGTTGACTATCACACTTTGAATATGACCATCCTAGACATATACTATCTTCACCGATGCATAGCATTTTATCCATAGGCCTACATTTATAATTATGCAGGATTCAAATATCCATATTTTTTGAAACACTGAGAGTTGTTAATAATAACACATGGACATTCTTAATTGGTGGGCCTTTTTGCAAATAATCCAATCTAATTAATTAAAAAACATGTTGAAGAACTGACGTGCACTCTTGGTATCCGAATAATTGATGTCAGTTATCTGTATGGGCTTAAGCGCCATGTCATGAAACAACCACTGGAGGGAGACTATGTTCCAAAAGATGGAGGTACAGCCACGGAATTAATTTAAACCAAGCAATACTACATTATGGTTGAAAACTGTAAATAAGTCTCTCTCTCTCTCTCTCTCTCTCTCTCTCTCTCTCTCTCTCTCTCTCTCTCTCTCTCTCTCTCTCTCTCTCTCTCCCAACCCCCCTACCTCAACAGCGTGTTAGGGTTAGACTGGATGTCAACCCAGCGTGGCATGCTCACATCTGCACAACATTATTCGAATGTTTTAGCGCATCCTTAAGGGAATTGTTTGATCAGGCCTCTGAAAGAGTGTGTATAGAATATCATGTAAAAGGAAGTGGTGGCTGTATTCCTACAGCGAGAACGTTTTTGTAATGCTACACATAATGTTCCCCTAATGTTTGAATGTCCAGTTTTCTGTTAGGGGAACATTCTTTCTGTGATAGCAAAAACCTTCTGAGGAACCTTTGTTGCATGTTTTTGCGTTAGAGTTAGGAGAACATTCCCTTAATGTCAAACAGAACATACACAGAACGTGGATAGCATGTTCTCAGAATATACAATATTAATGATCTACTACACTTGTGCTATCTAGAACCTAAAAGGGTTCTTTGGCTGTCACCATAGGTCTAGGAGAAGCCTTTGCAGAACCGTTTTTGTTCTACACACGTTTCATGAGAACATTTCTGTTTATCAGTTGTCAGGACTTCGCCTGATGGAACCAAAAAAACGGTTTCATTACAAATCCCACCTTGTTACTGTTAACAAGCCAGTCATGGCAAACCACTGATCCATTCATAGCTCTTTGTCTGTTGGCAAGGTTAGGGATACTCACACAGTGCTTTTAACATACAGTGTATTAAACTTACACATTTTGAAACACTTTGACATGTTAATTGATATACTAATTGTAATTCAACAGTCCTCACCTGGGATGTGAACTCACAACCTCTGGGTTCATAGTATACCAATCTTCCTGCTACACCACCATGTCTGTGTCTTTTAGTGGTTAATCTGACTATTCTCATCATTGAGTTGATTAATTTATTTCAGCAATTGAAGCGCTTTCAGTGGTCTAATGTTGATGGGGCATCTTAACCTATTTTAATGATACTCCTGAATCACTATGATCAATAAACGTTTTTCATGAGTGTACTTTTAACAGAGCTGAGATTAACTTCAAAGTGCTTTCACCCTATTGTTCACATCCTTACACCTATCAATTTGTTTCAGATCTACACAAGTGTCTAGGGATGAGGGGGTAGGGTTTCTGCTTGACAGGACAGTGCCTAACTATACTGGGGCAATAAGCACATGTCTTAGAGGCATCCCTTATTGGGACAGTGGTTAGAGGGTTCTTCATAGAAGGGGGTGGCCTGGGTTCGAGACCTCTTAGAAAAAAAAAGGTTATATTGCTTGCTTCAGAAAGTATTCATACCCCTAGACTTATTCCACATTTTGTTGTGTTACAGCCTGAATTCAAAATTGATTACATTACTTTCTTTCTCACCCATCTACAAACAATACCACATAATGACAATTTTAGTAAAATGTGCAAATGTATTGTGAATTAAATACAGAAAGATCTCATTTACATACTGTAAGTGTTCACACCCCTGAGTCAATACTTTGTAGAAGCAACTTTGGCAGTGATTACAGCTGTGAGTCTTTCTGGGTAAGTCTCTAAGAGCTTTCCACACCTGGATTGTGCAACATTTGCCCATTATTCTTTTCAAAATTCTTCAAGTTCTGTCAAATTGGTTGTTGATCATTGCTAGGCAACTATTTTCAGGTCTTGCCATAGATTTTAAAATTGATTTAAGTCAAAACTGTAACTCGGCCACTCAGGAACATTCACTATCTTCTTCGTAAGCAACTCCAGTTTAGATTTGGCATTGTGTTTTAGGTTATTGTCCTGCTGACAGGTAAATTAATCTCCCAGTGTCTGGTGGAAAGCAGACTGAACCAGGTTTTCCTCTAGGATTTTGCCTGTGCTTAGCTCCATTCCATTTCTTTTTTATCCAGAAAAACTCCCCAGTCCTTAACAATTACAAGCACACCATAATATGATGCAGCAACACCTCATGGCACAACACCTCTTCCCCCATGTGACCGACTTGTTGTGTGTATGTACTGACATGTATGTGTAACTGACAGATGCACACATACACTACATGTTCATGTTTTTAAATGTATGTAAATTGCAAAGTCTTTTGTCTGTAATGTCTTTTTCGTTATATGTCGGACCTCAGTAAGACTAGCTGTCACAATTGTGTCGGCTAATGGGGATTCTAATAAATCAAATCAAATCAAATCATCCAAGACTATGTTTGAAAATATGGAGAGTGGGACTCAGTAATGTGTTGTATTGGATTTTCCACAATCATATCACTTTGTATTCAGGACATTTTTTGCAGTATTACTTTAGTGCCTTGTTGCAAACAGGATGCATGTTTTGGAATATCTTTACTATGTACAGGCTTCCTTCTGTTCACTCTGCCAATTAGGTTAGTATTGTGGAGTAACTACAATGTTGTTGATCCATCCTCAGTTTTATTCTATCACAGCCATTAAAATCTGTAACTGTTTTAAAGTCCCCATTGGCCTCATGGTGAAATCCCTGAGCGGTTTCCTTCCTCTCCGGCAACTGAGTTAGGAAGGACGCCTGTATCTTTGTAGTGACTGGATATATTGACACACCATTCAAAGTGTAATTAATAACTTCACCATGCTCAAAGGGATATTCAATGTCTGTTTTTGTAGTTGAATCTGTGTTTGAAATTCACTGCTCGACTGAGGGACCTTACAGATAAATGTATGTGTGGGGTACACAGATGAGGTAGTCATTCAAAAATCATGATAAACACTATTATTGCACACAGAGTGAGTCCATGCAACTTATCATGTGACGTGTTAAGCAAAATGTTACTCCTCAACTTATTTAGGCTTGCCATAACAAAGGAGTTGAATACTTATTGACTCAAGACATTTCAGCATTTCATTTCTAATTAATTTGTAAACATTTCGAAAAACATAATTCCACTTTGACATTTTGGGGTATTGTATGTAGGCCAGTGACAAAAAATCTCTATTTAATCAATTTTAAATTCAGGCTGTAACACAAGAAGATGTGGAAAAGTCAAGGCAATACTTTTTGAAGGCACTGTATGGCACCCCTAAAGGTCCTATATAGAACGCTTTTGTAGGATTCTTTGATCAGAACCCCAGAGGTTCTTCTTCCAATTTCGGTTCTATATAGAACTTTAACCCCTGTAGGTCTAAGCAGTTAGATCGCAATATCTACTAAGCAAACAAATTGAATTGTTTTAAGATGGTGATTAAAATGTATAATTTTGCCATTTGATTTTGAATTTTAGGACCACTGTAGGTATATAATATATATATATACACACAGTGAGGGAAATAAGTATTTGATCCCCTGCTGATTTTGTACGTTTGCCCACTGACAAAGAAATGATCAGTCTATAATTGTAATGGTAGGTTTATTTGAACAGTGAGAGACAGAATAACAACAAAAAAATCCAGAAAAACGCATGTAAATTTTTTTATAAATTGATTTGCATTTTAATGAGGGAAATGGCGCTCCCGAGTGGCACAGTGGTCTAAGGCACTGCATCTCAGTGATTGAGACGTCACTACAGACCCCCTGGTTCGATTCCAGGCTGTATCACAACCGGCCGTGATTGGGAGTCCCATAGGGCGGCACACAATTGGCCCAGCGTCGTCAGGGTTTGGCCAGTGTAGGCCATCATTGTAAATAAGAATTTGTTCTTAACTGACTTGCCTAGTTAAATCAAAATAAAATAAAAATAAGTATTTGACCCCTCTGCAAAACATGACTTAGTACTTGGTGGCAAAACCCTTGTTGGCAATCACAGAGGTCAGACGTTTCTTGTAGTTGGCCAACAGGTTTGCCCACATCTCAGGAGGGATTTTGTCCCACTCCTCTTTGCAGATCTTCTCCAAGTCATTAAGGTTTCGAGGCTGACGTTTGGCAACTCGAACCTTCAGCTCCCTCAACAGATTTTCTATGGGATTAAGGTCTGGAGACTGGCTAGGCCACTAATGTGCTTCTTCTTGAGCCACTTCTTTGTTGCCTTGGCCGTGTGTTTTGGGTCATTGTCATGCTGGAATACCCATCCACTACCCATTTTCAATGCCCTGGCTGAGGGAAGGAGGTTCTCACCCAAGATTTGACGGTACATGGCCCCGTCCATTGTCCCTTTAATGCGGTGAAGTTGTCCTGTCCCCTTAGCAGAAAAACACCCCCAAAGCATAATGTTTCCACCTCCATGTTTGACGGTGGGGATGGTGTTCTTGGGGTCATAGGCAGCATTCCTCCTCCTCCAAACACGGCGAGTTGAGTTGATGCCAAAGAGCTCCATGTTGGTCTCATCTGACCACAACACTTTCATCCAGTTCTCCTCTGAATCATTCAGATGTTCATTGGCAAACTTCAGACGGGCATGTATATGTGCTTTCTTGAGCAGGGGGACCTTGCGGGGGCTGCAGGATTTCAGTCCTTCACGGCGTAGTGTGTTACCAATTGTTTTCTTGGTGACTATGGTCCCAGCTGCCTTGGGATCATTGACAAGATCCTCCCGTGTAGTTCTGGGCTGATTCCTCACCGTTCTCATGATCATTGCAACTCCACAAGGTGAGATCTTGCATGGAGCCCCAGGCCGAGGGAGATTGACAGTTATTTTGTGTTTCTTCCATTTGCGAATAATCGCACCAACTGTTGTCACCTTCTCACCAAGCTGCTTGGCAATGGTCTTGTAGCCCATTCCAGCCTTGTGTAGGTCTACAATCTTGTCCCTGACTTCCTTGGAGAGCTCTTTGGTCTTGGCCATGGTGGAGAGTTTGGAATCTGATTGATTGATTGCTTCTGTGGACAGGTGTCTTTTATACAGGTAACAAGCTGAGATTAGGAGCACTCCCTTTAAGAGTGTGCTCCTAATCTCAGCTCGTTACCTGTATAAAAGACACCTGGGAGCCAGAAATCTTTCTGATTGAGAGGGGGTCAAATACTTATTTCCCTCATTAACATGCAAATCAATTTCTAACATTTTTGACATGCGTTCTTCTCGATTTTTGTTGTTGTTATTCTGTCTCTCACTGTTCAAATAAACCTACCATTAAAATTATAGACTGATCATTTCTTTGTTAGTGGGCAAACGTACAACATCAGCAGGGGATCAAATACTTTTTTCCCTCATTGTATATATATATATATATATTTGATGAAACATTGAATTTGGCCTTTACTGCTATAGCCCATAGAAACGCATTGAATAAAACATTCATAAAAGGAAAAAAAGACAGTCAAATAAATCATAAGAGCTTGTGGATGGCCTAGAGCAAAACCACCAATACTGTCCTGTTCATGAGTCTCCCCTTTCGATATTGATGACATATTAGTTTATAGCTCACACCGTTCGGGTTTTACAGATTATTTTGCAAATATCCTCTCATGTGTAGAAAAAGGCTGCTTTCACAAGCCCCATGTTATTGAATAGGCACAACTTTATATCAGCGTAAAGAGGGAATTCAGCTGCAGCCACTACAAGAAACGGTAAGTCTCAAGCATAAACACATGGGGAGCTATTCAATATTCAAAATGACGTCACCTTGTGACACACGGGTGCATCAATCGACTCCAGTTTTAATTCAAGGGTTGCCATCAGTGGCTATCCGTCATTCAGGGCAGGAGGGGCAGAGTCCCACCTGTTTTGAGCCCCACCTTTCTAGCTAAAACACATAAAATACAAATATATCTTATTTTTTTGCGGGGTGGATGCCTGTTTTGCATTTTATTTTGGCATTAATACGCGTTACATATAAATAAACAAATGGAGTTCATGAAACCGCATACAAACTTGGTCTCTTTTGGCAGCATTTAGCAAATTTATAAAATATATAAAACAGAAATACCTTATTTACATAAGTATTCAGACCCTTTGCTATGAGACTCGAAATTGAGCTCAGGTGCATCCTGTTTCCATTGACCAACCTTGAGATATTTCTACAACTTGATTGGAGTCCACCTGTGGTAAATTAAATTGATTGGACATGATTTGGAAAGGCACACACCTGTCTATATAAGGTCCCACAGTTGACAGTGCATGTCAGAGCAAAAACCAAGCCATGAAGTCGAAGGAATTGTCCATAGAGCTCCGAGACAGGATTGTGTCAAGGCACAGATCTGGGGAAGGGTAGCAAAAAAATTCTGCAGCATTGAAGGTCCCCAAGAACACAGTGGCCTCCATGATTCTTAAATGGAAGGAAGAAGTTTGGAACCACCAAGACTCTTCCTAGAGCTCCCGGCCAAACTGAGCAATCGGGGGAGAAGAGCCTTGGTCAGGGAGGTGACCAAGAACCCAATTGTCCCTCTGACAGCACTCCAGAGTTCCTCTGTGGAGATGGGAGAACCTTCCAGAAGGACAACCATCTCTGCAGCACTCCACCAATCAGGCCTTTATGGTAGAGTGGCCAGACAGAAGCCACTCCTCAGTAAAAGGCACATGACAGCCCGCTTGGAGTTTGCCAAAAGGCACCTAAAGGACTCTCAGACCATGAGAAACAAGATTCTCTGGTCTGATGAAACCAAGATTGAACTCTTTGGCCTGAATACCAAAGCATCACGTCTTGGGCGAAGGCGAAGGTTCACCTTCCAACAGGACAACAACCCAAGCACACAGCCATGACAACGCAGGAGTGGCTTCGGGACAAGTCTCTGAATGTCCTTGAGTGGCCAAGCCAGAGCCCGGACTTGAACCCGATCAAACATCTCTGGAGAGACCTGAAAATAGCTGTGCAGCGACGCTCCCCTTCCAACCTGACAGAGCTTGAGAGGATCTGCAGAGAAGAATGGGAGAAACTCCCCAAATATTGGTGTGCCAAGCTTGTAGCGTCATACCCAAGAAGAGTCGAGGCTGTAATCTCTGCCAAAGGTGCTTGAGGAAAGGGTCTGAATATTTATGTAAATGTAATATTTCAGTTAATTAGCAAAAATGTCTAAAAACCTGTTTTTGCTATGTCAGTATGGGGTATTGTGTGTAGATTGATGAGGGGGGAAAAAACAATTTAATCAATTTTAGAATAAGGCTGTAACGTAACAAAATGTGTCTGAATACTTCCCGAATGCATTGCTAAGAATGTGAGAGTAGGGGGACTCCCCTTGCGGGTCTCAAACCCAGGCCTCCAGCACCAATGAGGGGGTCCAATCCGGCCCCTCGGGTGGTTTGAGTGAAATAATTAATATATTATTATTATTATTGATTTTTAAAAAAATTTGAGGGGGGGAACTCAAAATACGTTAAAATGACTAAAATCCAATCGAAACTGTGTAGAAATAATAATCACCGAAATGACTGCTAGACAGTCAGGAAGCATAGAAAATTCCAAAAACTATGGATATAGGACTATTTTTTTTCACAATTTCACTGCGAGGAAACACAACCAATCTTCAATGCTGCCCCCGGGGCAAAATGAGTTTGACACCCCTGCTCTAGGGCATGTGCTTATTGGGCCAGTATATTTAGGCCCTGTCCAGAAGAAACCCTAACACCTCCTCCCAAGGCACTTATGTAGATGAAAAACTTGATAGGTGTAAGCAATAGGGTGAATGCACTTTGAAGTAAATCTCAGCTCTGATAAAAAGGACACTAAAGAAAAACTATTTTATTGATCATAGTGTTTAAGAAGTATCATTAAAACAGGTTAACATGCCCCATCAACATTAGACAACTATACAGAAAGCCCTTAAATTGTTGAAATAAGTAAATCAAATTAATGATGAGAATAGTCTGATTAACCGATACCTGACACAGACATGGTGGGGTAGCGGGAAGATCGGAGAACCGTGAATCAAGAGGTTATGACTTCAAATCACACGTGAGGACATTTTGAATAATAATTACTGTATAAATGAACATGCAAAATGTAGTCATCTATGTCAAAGTGTGTCAAATATGCAAGTTGAAAACAATGTACACTGCTCAAAAAAATAAAGAGAACACTTAAACAACACAATGTAACTCCAAGTCAATCACACTTCTGTGAAATCAAACTGTCCACTTAGGAAGCAACACTGATTGACAATACATTTCACATGCTGTTGTGCAAATGGAATAGACAACAGGTGGAAATTATAGGCAATTAGCAAGACACCCCCAATAAAGGACTGGTTTTGCAGGTGGTGACCACAGACCACTTCTCAGTTCCTATGCATCCTGGCTGATGTTTTGGTCACTTTTGAATGCTGGCGGTGCTTTCACTCTAGTGGTAGCATGAGACGGAGTCTACAGCCCACACAAGTGGCTCAGGTAGTGCAGCTCATCCAGGATGGCACATCAATGCGAGCTGTGGCAAGAAGGTTTGCTGTGTCTGTCAGCGTAGTGTCCAGAGCATGGAAGCGCTACCAGGAGACAGGCCAGTACATCAGGAGACGTGAAGGAGGCCGTAGGAGGGCAACAACCCAGCAGCAGGACTGCTACCTCCGCCTTTGTGCAAGGAGGAGCAGGAGGAGCACTGCCAGAGCCCTGCAAAATGACCTCCAGCAGGCCACAAATGTGCATGTGTCTGCTCAAAAGCCTGACTGCCATTAGGTACTGAGATGAGATCCTCAGACCCCTTGTGAGACCAAATGCTGGTGCGGTTGGCCCTGGGTTCCTCCTAATGCAAGACAATGCTAGACCTCATGTGGCTGGAGTGTGTCAGCAGTTCCTGCAAGAGGAAGGCATTGATGCTATGGACTGGCCCGCCCGTCCCCCAGACCTGAATCCAATTGAGCACATCTGGGACATCATGTCTCGCTCCATCCACCAACGCCACGTTGCACCACAGACTGTCCAGGAGTTGGCGGATGCTTTAGTCCAGGTCTGGGAGGAGATCCCTCAGGAGACCATCCGCCACCTCATCAGGAGCATGCCCAGGCGTTGTAGGGAGGTCATACAGGCACGTGGCCACACACACTACTGAGCCACACACACTACTGAGCCTCATTTTGACTTGTTTTAAGGACATTACATCAAAGTTGGATCAGCCTGTAGTGTGGTTTTCCACTTTAATTTTGAGGGTGACTCCAAATCCAGACCTCCATGGGTTGATAAATTCGATTTCCATTGATAATTTTTGTGTGATTTCGTTGTCAGCACATTCAACTATGTAAAGAAAAAAGTATTTAATAAGATTATTTCATTCATTCAGATCTAGGATGTGTTATTTTAGTGTTCCCTTTATTTTTTTGAGCAGTGTATGTTAAAAGCACTGTGTGAGAGTACCCCTAACCTTGCCAAAAGACAAAGAGCTATGAATGGATCAGTGGTTCACCAATCAGGGCCTTGATTGGCTTGGCAACAGTAACAAGGTGTAATGTGTAATTAAACATATTTCTTTTGGAGAACGTTTCTTTGGGACCATCAGGCGACGTCCTGACAACGGATACACAGAAATGTTCCTGCAACGTTCCCATGAAACGTGTCTAGAAATGTAATATCTTACATTCTGAGAACATGGCAACCATGTTCTATGTATGTTTAGCGTGACGTTGATGGAATATTCTCCTAACCCACAGAAAACTGGACACATGAATGTTCTTGCAACGTTCCCATGAAACGTGTCTAGAACATTAATATCGTATGTTTTGAGAACATGGCAACCATGTTCTGTGTATGTTTGGTGGGACGTTGATGGAATATTCTCCTAACCTTCTGAAAACTGGACACATGAATGTTCTTGCAATGTTCCCATGAAACGTTTCTAGAACGTTCATATCTTAAATTCTGAGAACAAATAACCACGTTCTGGGTAAGTTATATTTGACATTAAGGGAATGGTCTCTTGGAAACAATCCTTGCACATCACGGGAACATTCCTATGAAAACGTTAATTAATGACCTAATGAGACTCTTAAGGGAACGTTCTCGAAAGTTGTAGGAACGTTTGTTGTTAGTTGGGTAGATCCCTAGACTGCAGAAACCTTTTACTGTACATCTGTGCTACAAGCTTACCACCTTCACAGTACAGTATTATGTAGCCTACTAAATACGATATGATACCTGTTATAAACACTTAGTGTTGGTATATGAATTATAATAAACAACAAGTTATACGAAACGTTTTGCCGGTGAATTAGCTACTGTATACAGTGGGGGGAAAAAGTATTTAGTCAGCCACCAATTGTGCAAGTTCTCCCACTTAAAAAGATGAGAGAGGCCTGTAATTTTCATCATAGGTACACGTCAACTATGACAGACAAATTGAGGAAAAAAATCCAGAAAATCACATTGTAGGATTTTTTATGAATTTATTTGCAAATTATGGTGGAAAATAAGTATTTGGTCACCTACAAACAAGCAAGATTTCTGGCTCTCACAGACCTGTAACTTCTTCTTTAAGAGGCTCCTCTGTCCTCCACTCGTTACCTGTATTAATGGCACCTGTTTGAACTTGTTATCAGTATAAAAGACAACTGTCCACAACCTCAAACAGTCACACTCCAAACTCCACTATGGCCAAGACCAAAGAGCTGTCAAAGGACACCAGAAACAAAATTGTAGACCGGCACCAGGCTGGGAAGACTGAATCTGCAATAGGTAAGCAGCTTGGTTTGAAGAAATCAACTGTGGGAGCAATTATTAGGAAATGGAAGACATACAAGACCACTGATAATCTCCCTCGATCTGGGGCTCCACGCAAGATCTCACCCGTGGGGTCAAAATGATCACAAGAACGGTGAGCAAAAAATCCCAGAACCACACGGGGGGACCTAGTGAATGACCTGCAGAGAGCTGGGACCAAAGTAACAAAGCCTACCATCAGTAACACACTACGCCGCCAGGGACTCAAATCCTGCAGTGCCAGACGTGTCCCCCTGCTTAAGCCAGTACATGTCCAGACCCGTCTGAAGTTTGCTAGAGTGCATTTGGATGATCCAGAAGAGGATTGGGAGAATGTCATATGGTCAGATGAAACCAAAATAGAACTTTTGGTAAAAACTCAACTCGTCGTGTTTGGAGGACAAAGAATGCTGAGTTGCATCCAAAGAACACCATACCTACTGTGAAGCATGGGGGTGGAAACATCATGCTTTGGGGCTGTTTTTCTGCAAAAGGACCAGGACGACTGATCCGTGTAAATGAAAGAATGAATGGGGCCATGTATCGTGAGATTTTGAGTGAAAACCTCCTTCCATCAGCAAGGGCATTGAAGATGAAACGTGGCTGGGTCTTTCAGCATGACAATGATCCCAAACACACCGCCCGGGCAACGAAGGAGTGGCTTCGTAAGAAGCATTTCAAGGTCCTGGAGTGGCCTAGCCAGTCTCCAGATCTCAACCCCATAGAAAATCTTTGGAGGGGAGTTGAAAGTCCGTGTTGCCCAGCGACAGCCCCAAAACATCACTGCTCTAGAGGATATCTGCATGGAGGAATGGGCCAAAATACCAGCAACAGTGTGTGAAAACCTTGTGAAGACTTACAGAAAACGTTTGACCTGTGTCATTGCCAACAAAGGGTATATAACAAAGTATTGAGAAACTTTTGTTATTGACCAAATACTTATTTTCCACCATAATTTGCAAATAAATTCATAAAAAAATCCTACAATGTGATTTTCTGGAAAAAAAATTCTCATTTTGTCTGTCATAGTTGACGTGTACCTATGATGAAAATTACAGGCCTCTCTCATCTTTTTAAGTGGGAGAACTTGCACAATTGGTGGCTGACTAAATACTTTTTTTCCCCACTGTATATATTTATTTAAGTTTGCTATACTATGTTCTCTTAATACATGGGGCTTGAGACCTCAGAAGATAGACAGTGGAGTTGAAAGACTCACTGAAAGAGAGGATGTACGTGCTCTGAGAAACAAAGATGGAGGATGGAAAGAATAGCCGAGAGTGTGGAGAGAGCAGGTGCCCCGAAAATCTGCCCCCACATCGTTGGAACGAGAGTTGGAAGCCACATGACATATTTAGCATGGGGGCCAATGGGGGGGCCCACCATCTGGATGTGTTAAACGGTGTTAAATCACTGGGTTCTGCCATTACACCCTTTCACCATACATCATCACCAACGGGCTCCAGGAATGTAAGTGATGTAGAACCACTATGTAGAACACACACACACAGTGTGTGTGTGTGTGCGTGTGCATGTGCGTGTCTGTCTGTGTATGTGTGTGTCTGTCTCAAACTCTCTCTCCATACCACATGCAATCTGGTCTCCTATTGCATCACTTCAATGATTTACCATTGAGTATATTGGTCCCCATCAAACATTCCACAGTGAGTAGTTCTCATCAAGATGTCATACTAAGATCGTTAGAGTAAAGGTACATCTGGGTATCTGTAAAAGACAGACAGAGTGCCCTGGCTCTCATATAATCAATGTATGAAAAGGAAAAGGTTAGAGGTTTTGTCAGATGACTTTCCAATCCTTTCCTCTGGTTGGACTTTGGTTCCTAATGGCACGTTCCACTGTGACACCTCTGTAACCTTAACGACCAGGGCCTGAATCTGCAGGCTACCAACAATGACGAGACAGCTTACAGGGACAAGGTGAGGGCTCTGGGAGTGTGGTACCAGGAAAATAACCTCTCACTCAACGTCAAAAAAACAAAGGAGATGATCGTGGACTTCAGGAAACAGCAGAGGGTGCACCCCACTATCCACATCGACGGGACCGCAGTGGAGAAGGTGGAAAGCTTCAAGTTCCTTGGCGTACACATCACTGACAAACTGAAATGGTCCACCCACGCAGACAGTGTGGTGAAGAAGGCGCAACAGAGCCTCTTCAACCTGAGGAGACTGAAGAAATTTGTCTTGGCACCTAAACCCACAAACTTTTACAGATGCACAATTGAAAGCATCCTGTCGGGCTGTATCACCGCCTGGTACGGCAACTGCACCGCCCGCAACCGCAGGGCTCTCCAGAGGGTGGTGCGGTCTGCCGAACGCATTACCGGGGGCAAACTACCCGCCGTCCAGGACACCTACAGCACCCGATGTCACAGGAAGGCCAAAAAGATCATCAAGGACATCAACCACCCGAGCCACTGCCTGTTCACCCTGCTATCATCCAGAAGGCGAGGTCAGTACAGATGCATCAAAGTTGGAACCGACAGCTTCTATCTCAAGACCATCAGACTGTTAAATAGCCATCACTAGCACATTAGAGGCTTCTGCTGCCTATTGAAATCACTGGTCACTTTAAGAAATGGAACACTTGTCACTTTAATAATGTTTACATATCTTGCACTACTCATCTCATATGTATATACTGTATTCTATAATATTCTACTGTATCTTAGTCCATGCCGCTCTGTCATTGCTTGTCCATATATGTATATTTTCTTAAATTCCATTCCTTACGTAGATTTGTGTGTATTGGGTATATGTTGTGAAATATTTGATATTACTTGTTAGATATTACTGCACTGTCGGAGCTAGAAGCACAAGCATTTCACTACACCCGCAATAACATCTGCTAAACACCTGTATGTGACAAATACAATTTGATTTGACACTGCTCAGATTTGTAATTTTATTTATCTGTTTTGGAAGACTAACTGTCCAAACAGCATGTTACAAGTGACCAAATTGGATGTGTATGTGTTCAGACAGTAGTCATTTGCTGACATGGCTACACTAGTTGTCATTGCTGATTGGTGTTGGTGCTCCTGCTTCCTCTCACTCAGAAGTTGTTGTATAGCAAGCTAAGGTGACAACAATGCCTGCCATGGAAGTTTCCCAGTTGCTTTGAATGTTCTAAATAATAGTGTAAGTACACTTTTAAAAGGTAAATCAAACTTTCAAAACAAGTGCTTTTTTCACTAGCCACAATAGTCAACAAGCTAGGTAGCTGTTTAGCACACTAACTTTTGTTTGTAAACAAATAAAAAGGTAGTTAACTACCACATGTTCTTGTCAAATTGTAAACATAGTAGCTAGCAAGCAACAAGATATGCCAAGTAGAGACCCACAGTATTTCCCATAAAACCTAGCGGTAAAACACGTAAGTGGTTTCAAACGTTTTTTGACCATTCAATTTTATATCTCTCTCTCGGACAAGGGGAGTTTTATCAATATATTTGGCTCTATTTACTCTCAGATTCGAAAATGCTAATTAGCATCAAAATAGACCTCATGCAAGACTACAAATCTCTGCAAGTTCCTGCACGTCATCATCGCTGACACCTTTGTTGTCAGCTAGCTAGCTACTAGCTACCTTGATCCAAAACTAAAGATATATTGAAAATGTTCATTTACTGTTCCATATTTATGCATTTGGCGTTGTCTCTTGTACAGAATACTATCCTAGTAGCAGTCAGATATTTACAATGTGCCATGAATACTATGCTTGTTTTTTGCAAAGAAGCTACCTACCTAGATGATATTAGCAACATGCCCTTTGTAATGAATACTCAGGGCCCATAACCTTCCCAGTCCACTAGATAGTGGATGCGACCTCTCAGGCGTTTGGAATCAAGGATGGCCTGAATGGCGTAGGCAGGTTCCCCTCCGACGTCCAACGGTGGGGGAGCACTGCGGGTTGAGACTGGAGGATGAAGAGGACTGTAGGTGACCGGTTTTAAAACAGAGACACATGGAAAGACGAGGATATTTTATACTGACGGGTAACTGGAGGCGGTATGTGACAGGGTTGATGCGATGGGTTATCTTGAAGGGGACAGGACAGAACTTTTTTGCAGGGGAGGCGGAGCCGGATGTCTCTGGTAGAGAGCCACACACGCTGTCTGGGGTGAAAGAGTTGCGTAGGTTGGCGGAGTGTCGGCAAAGAGTTTCTGGGTATTAGAGGCTTCCTGCAGATGCCGGTGAGCGGTCTCCCATACCCACTCACTATGCCGAAACCAGTCCTCGACAGCTGAGACAGTACCAGGCTCCGCCTCCCAGGGAAACATGGGGGGTTGGTAACCAAGTACACACTGAAACAGAGTAAGGCGAAGGGATGAATGCATGAGTGAGTTCTGAGCGTATTCGGCCAAGGCCATATACCGACTCCAGTCGTGTGGAGAGGCAGAACATTGTTGGCGGAGGTACTTCCCTATTTCTTGGTTCAGGCGTTCCGTCTGCCCGTTGGTCTGGGGATGGTAACCGGAGGAGAGGCTGAGGGCGACCCCCATTCGGTCACAGAAGGCTCGCCACACCTGGGAGACAAACTGGGGCCCGCGGTCAGAGACGATGTCCTCCGGAATCCCATACAGACGGAACACCTGCTGGAACATACACTCAGCCAAATCCATGGCGTTAGATAAATGAGGAAGAGGAACCAGACGACATATTTCTGAAAAACGGTCTACTATGACAAGGATGGTGGTGTTACCAGAGGATTCAGGAAGGTCTGTGATGAAGTCAACAGCTATGTGGGACCAGGGTCTGTGAGGGATTGGCAAAGGTTGAAGCTTACCGGAAGGGAGATGACGAGGGCGCAGACGGGACAGGAGAATACGTAAAACCTTACGTCGGATGCCAGTGAGGACCCCCAGAATTTACGGGCTAGAAGTTCGGTGGTTCGTGTAATGCCCAGATGTCCTGACCCCAAGGACGTGTGACACCATTGCATCAGTTGGGGTCTAACAGCTGCTGGTACGTAACTCTTCCCAGCTGGTGTCGCAGGAGGAGCCGGGTCTGAGGTTAGGGCTTCTTGTATAGCAGAGTGAACCTTCCACTGTACCGGTCCCATAATGCAAGAGAAAGGAAGAACGGGTGTAGGGTCTGAGTTACTGGTCGGAAGGTCAAACTGGCGGGAGAAAGAGAGCATCAGCATTTAAGTGTTTCTTTCCAGGGATGTAAGTAACATGAAAATGGAAGCGTGTGAAGAAGAGAGCCCAGCGGGCTTGTCTGGAATTTAACCTCTTGGCCCCTCTGATATATTCCAGATTATGATGATCTGTTAGGACGAGAAAGGAATGTTGTGCGCCCTCCAACCAGTGGCGCCACTCCTCGAGGGCCAGCTTGATGGCGAGGAGTTCTGTTCCCCACATCGTAATTCCTCTCAGCGGCGGATAACTACCTGGAGAAGAAGGCACAGGGATGTGATTTTGTAGGTGTTCCCACCCGCTGAGAGAGTATGGCTCCTACTCCGGAGGCATCCACCTCCAGGGTGAAAGGAAGGGTCGGATCAGGTTGGCGAAGGACAGGAGCTGAGGTGAAGATGCGTTTTAAGTTGTTAAAAGCAGTCAGGGCGGTATCAGTCCATTGAAGGGTCCAGGTCTTTTGGCTGGTAAGGGCAGTGAGGGGAGCGGCAGTAGAACTGAAGTTCGGAATGAACTGGCGATAGAAGTTGGAGAACCCAATGAAACGGTGGAGTTCCTTAACGGTGGTGGGTTTGGGCCAGTTACTGACGGCGGTGACTTTGTTCTCATCCATGCTGACCCCTCCAGGTGTCAGTACGAAACCAAGGGCGTTTACAGAGGTTACATGGAAGGTGCTCTTTTCAGTCTTCACATAAAAGGTTATTGTCAAGGAACCACTGAAGAACCTTTTGTACATGCTATATGTGTTCCTTCAGGGAGTGGGAGTAAAATCAGGATGTCATCAATGTAGACGATGAGAAAGCGGTTGATCATATCCTGGAAAACCTTGTTCATGAAGGATTGGAAGACGGCGGGGCTGTAGTAAGGCCATAGGGCATGACCAGGTATTCATAGTGCCCTCATGCAGTTATAAAAGCTGTCTTCCATTCGTCGCCTTCACGTGTACGGACAAGGTTATATGCACGTCGCAGGTCGAGTTTTGTATAGATGTTGGCGCGACCCACTTGATCAGAGGAAGAAGGAAACGGTTCTTGACCGTGACGTCATTCAGGGAACGGTAATCAATACATGGACGGAGACCACCATCCTTTTTTCCAACAAAGAAGAAGCTGGATGCAGCCGGGGAAGAAGGACGAATGAAACCGTGAGTGTTTCATCAATGTAGTTCTCCATTGCCTCATTTTCCGGGATAGATAGGGTGTAAACACAGCCCTTCGGTGGGGACACTCCAGGGAGTAAGTCAATAGCACAGTCCACTGGGCGATGTGATGGCAGAGTGGCGGCCTTGATTTTGCTGAAAACATTGCTGTACTGGGCATATTCAGATGGTATAGTGGGTGGCACTGCAGAGGCAGAGTCCTCAATAGTGGTGGCTCTGCAGGGTAGGCTGAGACAACTGGTGAAGCAGGTAGAAGGACAGTAGTTCACCTTGTTGCCACGAGATGGCAGGGTCGTGACGACAAAGCCAGGGGTGTCCGAGGATGAGTGGCTGTTTGGGGGATGATAGTTCCATGAGTTGAATGGTTTTGGTGTGGAAGACTCCAATCTGGAGGGTGACGCTCTGTGTCAGGTGCCCAATGGCTGCCCGTCCCCTGTAGCTCAGTTGGTAGAGCATGGCGCTTGCAACTCCAGGGTTGTGGGTTTGTTTCCTACGGGGGGCCAGTATGAAAAATGTATGCACTCACTAACTGTAAGTCGCTCTGGATAAGAGCGTCTGCTAAATGACTCAAATGTAAATGTAAAATGTCCAGGGCGTTAATCCTTAAGGGAGGGGTGACAGGTGTTAGATCAATGTCAAGCTCTTGTACTAGCTGATGATCGATAAAATTACCTGCTGCTCCCGAATCTATCAAGCCCTCTATGTACTTAGTAACCCCCTTCGCGGTTATCAATACTGGGATGGAGAACTGCTTCTGGGAGATATTTAGAAATAAGGACACGCCTACCTGCATGGCAGCGGAGGGACCCTTCTCATCTCTCTGTGTGGGGCGAACAGGGCAATGGCTGAGTAGATGATCTTTCCCTCCACAGTATAGGCAGAGCCCTTCTTGGATCCGCCTTTGACGTTCGATACGCGGGAGAGGAGCATGGCCCAACTGCATGGGCTCTGGAAGACTCAGACGGGATGACGGAATCATGGAAAGAGAAGGTTTCAGGTTCCTGGGTGGCAGAGTTCTTTGACGGTCGGTGAAGAGGTGGTCGATGGAGATGGACATACGAATGTATTGATTTAAATCCTGAAGGTCACCTCTACAGGCCAGCTCCGCCTGAAGTTCCCTATTGAGCCCTCTTCGGTAGATGGTAAGTAAAGCTGCCTTACTCCATCCACTCCCTGCAGCCATGGTGCGGAACTCGAGGGCATACTTGGCAGCTGAATTGCGTCCTTGTTGAAGTTCTATGAGGAGGTCTCCTATAGGATGACCGGAAGGAGAGTGATCGAATACCTCTTTGAAGAGGGTGTGGAAATGGGTCTCGGATCTGAGTTCTGTGCTGTTGGCAGTCCATATGGCGGTGGCCCAATCCAGGACTTTGCCTGTGAGTAGAGACAACAAAATCCACCCTGCTCATCGGTGGCGAAGTTAGTGGGGTTGTGCTAAATGTATTTGCTGCATTGCATCAGAAATCCCTGACATTTCCCAGGTGAACAGTCATACTTTCCAGGCATGGATATGAATGAAGGAGGGCTATGGATTACGATACCTGGCATCGGAGGAGTAGGGATAGGCTGGCGGAGAAGATGGCAGATTTCCTCCATACACTCCTCTTGCTGGGTTAGGCGCCGCTGTAGCTCCGCTGAATCCATAAAAATTTTTGGTGAGGTATTCTGTAATGAATACTCAGGGAGAAAAAGGTGTAGATTCACGTGCAGAGCGCAGCAGGTGTTTATTTCGCCTTCGCAAAAGGCAGGAATCGTGGTCACAGGCAGGCAATGGTCATACACAGGTAGGCAAACAGGCAGATGAATCAAAACTAGGACTGAAGGCTATAACTGGTTCTCATAAACGAGCTAGGAAAAGGCTTAGTAGAGTCAAAACGAACAATACCTCACAAGGCACAAACAGAATGAACTGAACTAAATAAGGAGCTGATGAGACCAGGTGAGTAACAAACACAGGTGAAATCAATGAACAAAAATGAAAGACAGGGCTACGTTCAAGAACACAAGAGTAAGAAAATACAGAACCTTACACCCTTATTTGACCAGATCCTCTACTCCTTCAGCTGGTGGAGGTCCATATTTAATCCCTTATAGTTTATGGCAGCTATATGAACGAGGTGAAATACATTTCAATTCATGGTGTCAGAATGCACTACTGTATTAAAGCAATTCAGAACTAACTTGTTGACATATTATGTTGCAGATTCAAAGCTAGGTTAACTCATTGCAGAATGTATCCATAATCATAAATGAATAAGCATATTTATTTGACAAGAATGCACCTAGTCACCCATCAATCACGTCAAACACTTCAATTCAAGAAATCTAAATATTAAACAAAGCATACATATGTCTTTTATAGATAACATATCAACATCTGATTTGAAGTAAAGATTACATGATTTATTGATCAGTGGCACAAACCTGGGACATTGAAGAGCACCATATTATCTATTATTCCTATCCTAGAGCGCACAGATTCTTCTGCTTTTCCATTTTAGGAATTAGACCAGCACAAATAACACAAAATATAAAACAATTTATTGTGATTTTTGGTGGGTGAGTTACAAATTGAGAAACAACTGAATGTGTAAGGTGGGTTTAATATAAAGTACTAGGTCAACTCCAGCAGAATTAGAAACACACTTAACAGACTCAAAACAAGGAAGCCATGCCTAAACGCAGCTATATCAACACCCTTCTTGTCAAGGTCTATGTTGCTGGTGTCAATTGTAAGCAGCACATTTAACAATGCATTCAGTCTGAAACTCAGAATAAGCACAGCATAACAGGTGAAAAAAAGGTTGCAAAAACAGTACACCACAACACTTTTAAATGTGTTACTAAGTATAGATGTTATCAAATCAGGAGAAGAACAAGTGTCAGGAAGCAGCATAGGGAAGATGGGGTGAAGGTAGGGTGAGTTTATAGAGATAAGATGGAGCGTTCCAAGGTGTCTGAAGTTGAGCGACCATGGGGCATAAAAGGCATAGTGTGGAATAATGGGTAGCTAGAGGGATGGTTGACCATGGAATAAACATAAAACGGGGAGCTGGTGTTCTTCTGCACCCCTTTTAGGTCGTTGTCACAAATATCCAGCTAATGTCCAGTCATACTCGGGGTCTCAGCGTGTGTTCCTCGACGTCATTCTGTCTCAGTTGCAGCATTCAAATCGTGGTCATCGTGTGTCTGTAAATCACAACATTAAAGATGATGAGTGATCACAGCATTTCCACAAATTGAGCCATACACAATACAGCTTACGCATTGAGGACAGCATTTTGTTGACAACATGTTGGTTTACACTATGTCTACTGTGTGAATGATGGAAGAATCTTACCCCAGCTGTAGGTCCATTTGAGTGTGAGTGGTCACTTAGGCCTGCACATCAACCAGTACTGGGACCATTGGAGACATGGGATTCTTGCTCTCAAAGTGCTGCTTGAATGTCTAAAGTACAAAATGGAGGAAGTTAACAATCTGTGGCTTAGACTGAATTCAAAGTTGAGACAAGTTATAAACTAAGCAATACGATGAAAAACTACTACACATATAAAAGACTGTACCACACATGCCAGTAAAATAGCCTATACATGGAGAGGAACCTAAAGGCACATACAACACCAACCAATACTACTCACCCGACAGACAGGGCAGGTGTGGACCAGTGCGGCCTTGGCTGCAATCTTCTGGTCCGCAGCTGCTCCCTTCATCTTAGCAGCCGTCGTCTTAGCATCAGCCAACAAGTTCATATTCAACTTGAGAGTGGAGCATGTGTTATACAATGAATGGCCAGTTTATTAGGTACACCACCCCATTCACAAAAATGGTTAGCTCCTACAGACAGTGAGTCAAATGACCATGGCTTGCTGTATAAAGCAGGCAGACAGGCATCGAGCCATTCAGTTACTGCTCGATTGACTGTTAGAATGGGCAAAACGAGTGACCTAAGGGACTTTGAGCATGATATGATCATTGGTACCAGCCGCGCTAGTTCCAGTATCTCAGAAACGGCCGGCCTCCTGGGCTTTTCACGCACGACAGTGTCTAGGGTTTACCAAGAATGGTGCGACAAACGAAAACAGGCAAATAACAGTGCAGCACAACAGTGCTGTGCAGAACGACATCTCGGAACGCACACCTCATCAGTCCTTCTCATGGATGGGCTATTGCAGCAGACAACCACACCGGGTTCCACTCATATAAGCTCAAAACAAGACGAAGCGGCTCCAGTGGGCACGCGATCTCCAACACGGTTCTTGTTGCGTCATGCTGATGGCAGTATGCAGCATGAGTCCATGGCCCCATCCTGCCTGGTGCCAACATTACAGGCTGGTGGCGGTGGTGTAATCAAATCAAATAAAATAAAATGTTATTGGCCACATGCGCCGAATACAACAGGTGCAGACATTACAGTGAAATGCTTACTTACAGCCCTTAACCAACAGTGCATTTATTTGGGAGTGGAGAATATTTTCCTTGCACACGTTAGGTCCCTTGATACCAATTGAGCAACCTTTCCATGCCCCGAAGAATTCAGCCTGTTCTGGAGGTAAAGGAGGTCCGACCCGGTATAAGATGGGTGTACCTAATAAACTGGCCACTGAGTGTATATCTATACCATCGAAATGATGACTTAAAAGGGTGGAGATCTGCAGATCTGAATGGCAGGAGTGTATATAAGCTTTTGTTCCAGCCCAGCTCATACCTGATTACAAATCAAAGCCAATCGCCGTGATTCGTTATGTTGATCATTTAAGTCAGGTGTTAGAGCTGGGACAAAAGCCTTTACACATTCCTGCTCTTCAGGACTTTCTGCAATGACTGAAACAGACCAAAGCAGGAGAATAGTGTTCCAGGTTGAAACAGCTTACTAGTAGCTATACTAATGACCTGCTGTCCGGAGGGTAACAGCAAAGAGATCAATATCTAAAGTAAGCACACTGTTGACTCAAGAGATGCTAATCAGTCCATCTCTGAAACCTCTCAAAAAGCCAGACCAAAATAATACAGCTAGCTAGGGTAGCTACAAGTCAAGTAGTAGGCTACTGGAAGTAGGACACCCCATCCCTCACCCACAGACACAAATAAACATAACCAAGAATGCCTAGCGTCACCATTGAAGTTAGCTAAGCTAAACTGTTGGTTTATAAGAATTTCTCATGCATTTAAATATCTAGACAAATAGCAAGACTAATGTAGCCATGTAGCCATCTAGCCAGGCTAATGTTGCTAACCATGAGCTAGCTAAATAGATAACATGTATTGTGTAAATGTAAAACTTGCCCAAGACAGTTCACAGAATTGTCAAATGTAAGCAAATGTAGCCAATTTATTCATTACTAAACGTTAGTTAGTTAATCCAGAGATTCCAGAGATTATTACCTTTGCCTCGATTTTGCAGTCTCGTCCAGATCATCATGGCCCTGGTGAGTGAAGTGAAACTTGAGACAGGGATTTGTAGTTCTCTATTATAAATCAAATCAAATAGTATTTGTCACTTGTGCCGAATACAACAGTGAACACCTTACAGTGAAATGCTTACTTACAAGCCCCAACAATGCAGTTTTAAGAAAATAGAGTTAAGAAAATATTTACTAAATAAACTAAAGTAAAAACAAAACAATAATGAGGCTATATACAGGGGGTAACGGTACTGAGTCAATGTGCGGGGGTACAGGTTAGTCGAGGTCATTTGCACATGTAGGTAGGGGTATAGACAATAAACAGCGAGTAGCAGCAGTGTCAATGCAAATAGTCCAGGTGGCCATTTTATTAATTGTTCAGCAGTCTTATGGCTTGGGGGTAGAAGCTGTTAAGGAGCCTTTTGGATCTAGACTTGGTGCCCCGGTACTGCTTGCTGTGCGGTAGCAGAGAGAACAGTCTATGACTTGGGTGACTGGAGTCTTTGACTATTCTTTGGGCCTTCCTCTGACACTGCCTAGTATATAGGTCCTGGATGGCAGGAAGCTTGGCCTCAGTGATGTACTGGGCTGTATGCACTACCCTCTGTAGCGCCTTACGGTCGGTTGCTGAGCAGTTGCCATACCAGGCAGTGATGCAACCGGTCAAGATGTTCTCGATGGTGCAGCTGTATAACTTTTTGAGGATCTGGGGATCCATGCCAAATATTTTCAGTCTCCTGAGGGGGAAAAGGCATTGTCGTACCCTCTTCACAACTTTCTTTATATGTGTTTGGACCATGATAGTTTGTTGGTGATGTGGACACCAAGAAACTTGAAACTCTCAACCCGCTCCACTATAGCCCCGTCGATGTGAATGGGGGTGTGTTCGGCCCTCTTTTTCCTGTAGTCCATGATCATCTCCTTTGTCTTGCTCACGTTGAGGGAGAGGTTGTTGTCCTGGCACCACACTGCCAGATCTCTGACCTCCTCCCTATAGGCTGTCTCATCGTTGTCGGTGATCAGGCCTACCACCATTGTGTTGTCATGGAAGTTAATGATGGTGTTGGAGTCGTGCTTGGCCACGCAGTCGTGGGTGAACAGGGAGTACAGGAGAGTACTAAGCACGCACCCCTGAGGGGCCCCGTGTTGAGGATCAGCGTGGCAGATGTGTTGTTGCCTACCCTTACCACCTGGGGGTAGCCCGTCAGGATATCCAGGATCCAGTTGCAGAGGGAGGTTTTTAGTCCCAGGGTCCTTAGCTTACTGATGAGTTTGTGGGCACTATGGTGTTGAATGCTGAGCTGTAGTCAATGAACAGCATTCTCACATAGGTGTTCCTTTTGTCCAGGTGGGAAAGGGCAGTGTGGAGTGCGATTGAGATTGCGTCATCTGTTGATCTGTTGGGGCGGTATGCGAATTGGAGTGGGTCTGGGGTTTCCGGGATGATGGTGTTGATGTGAGCCATGACCAACCTTTCAAAGCACTTCATGGCTACCTACGTGAGTGCTACGGGCGGTAGTCATTTAGGCAGGTTACCTTCGCTTTCTTGAAACGTAAATATTACAGACTCGGTCAGGGAGAGGTTGGAAATGTCAGTGAAGACACTTGCCAGTTGATCTGAGTACACGTCCTGGTAATCCGTCTGGCCCCGCAGCCTTGTGAATGTTTACCTGTTTAAAGGTCTTGCTCACATCAGCTACGGAGAGCGTGATCACACAGTCATCCAGAACAGCTGGTGCTCTCATGCATGCTTCAGTGTTGTTTGCCTCGAAGTGAGCATAAAAGGCATTTAGCCTATCTGGTAGGCTTGCGTCACTGGGCAGCTTGCGGCTGGTTTTCCCTTTGTAGTCCGTAATAGTTTGCAAGCCCTGCCACATCTGACGAGCGTCAGAGCCGGTGTAGTAGGATTCAATCTTAGTCCTGTATTGACGCTTTGCCTGTTTGATGGTTCGTCTGAGGGCATAGCGGGATTTCTTATAAGTGTTTGGATTTGTGTCCCGCTCCTTGAAACCGGCAGCTCTAGCCTTTAGCTCGGTGCGGATGTTGCCTGTAATCCATGGGTTCTGGTTGGGATATATACGTACGGTCACTGTGGGCACGACGTCGTCGATGCTCTTATTGATGAAGCTGGTGACTGAGGTGGCGTACTCCTCAATGCCATTGGATGAATCCCAGAACATATTCCAGTCTGTGCTAGCGAAACAGTCCTGTAGCGTAGCATCCGCATCATCTGACCACTTCCGTATTGAGCGAGTCATTGGTACTTCCTGCTTTAGTTTTTGCTTGTAAGCAGGAATCAAGAGGATAGAATTATGTTCCGATTTTCCAAATGTAGGGCGAGGGAGAGCTTTGTACGCGTCTCTGTGTGTGGAGTAAAGGTGGTCTAGAGTTTTTTTTCCTCTGGTTGCACATGTGACCAGACGGTCCCCGGCCACTAGGACCGTCGCTTCTGGATGAGCATTTTCTTGTTTGCTTATGGCCTTATACAGTTCGTTGAGTGCAGTCTTAGTGCCAGCATCGGTTTGTGGTGGTAAATAGAAGGCTACGAAAAATATAGATGAAAACTCTCTTGATAGATAGTGTGGTCTACAGCTTATCATGAGGTACTCTACCTTAATATTAGACATCGCGCACCAGCTGTTATTGACAAATAGACACACACCCACACTCCTCGTCTTACCGGACGTAGCTGTTCTGTCCTGCCGGTGCACAGAAAACTTGGTGAAACATAAGATATTACAGTTTTGAATGTCCCGTTGGTAGGACAGTCTCGAACGGAGCTCATCCAGTTTATTCTCCAGTGATTGCACATTGGCTAATAGAACGGATGGTAGAGGCGGGTTACCCACTTGCCGACAAATTCTCACAAGGCACCCTGATCTCCGCCCCCTGTATTTCCTTATTTTCTTCATGCAAATGACGAGGATTTGGGCCTTGCCTGGGAGCAACATTATATCCTTCGCAACATTAAATCTTCTTCCAGTTCAAGGTGAGTAATCGCTGTTCTGATATCCAGAAGCTCTTTTCAGTCATAAGAGACGGTAGCAGTGGTCTAAAGTACTTAAGTAAAATACTTTAAAGTACTACTTAAGTCATTTTGTGGGGTATCTGTACTTTACTTTACTATTTATATTTTTGACAACTTTTACTTTTACTTCACTACATTCCTAAAGAAAATATTGTACTTTTTACTCCATCCATTCTCCCTGACACCCAAAAGTACTTGTTACATTTTGAATGCTTAGCAGAACAGGACAATTTTGAAACTTATCAAGAGAACACGTGGTCATCCCTACTGCCTATGTTCTGGCGGACTCACTAAACACAAATGAATCTTTTGTAAATAATGTCTGAGTGTTGGAGTGTGACCCTGGCTATCCGTACATTTTCAAAACTAGAAAATGGTGCCGTCTGGTTTGCTTAATATAAGGTATTTGACATTTTGATACTTTTACTTTTACTTTTGATACTTAAGTATATTTTAGCAATTAAATGTACTTTTGATACTTAAGTATATTTAAAACCAAATACTTTTAGACTTTTACTCAAGTAGTATTTTACTGGGTGACTTTCACTTTTCCTTGAGTAACTTTCTATTAAGGTATCTATACTTTTACTAAAGTATGACAATTGGGTACTTTTCCCACCAATGGATGGTATCATCAACATTATGTACAAAATAAGTTACAAACAATGCGGAAAAACACACACAATACACACAAAATAGCACAATTGGTTAGGAGCCTGTAAAACAGCAGCCATCTCCTCCGGCGCCATTCTTCTGTAACAGCTAATTAGTATTTCATTTTTGGGGGGTAAACACAGGCGAATATATTAATAAAAGTCACCTTGTCTGAGAGATTTACACGGTTATCAAAACGTCACGCCAGGTTAAGCCTACACGAAACACAGCCCTTATTTGAAGTCTTTCTAAAATCCCCTATGGGAAAAATGAACGGTGGACAAACAATTGGAACCATTTCCATGTTTGACCGCTAGGATTTATAGGTATTATGACTCATACTGTGGTACTCTATAACAGTAAAAAAATATATAATTTGACTGTTCAGATACAAGTTGCATGGTCAGTGCTGTCCGGAATCCTTGGGAAGTCCCTACCCTAAACTCTAACCTTTACCCCTACCTTAACCATTTTCAATTTCAACTTCAAAGAGGTAGGGTAGTCCCAAGGATAGCACAGACCCAAGTCGCATTGCCAAGAATCAGAATTGTATCTGATTTCAAAACCCCTATGAATGCGGTTTCAATCTGCTTTGAAAATATGTAATTCCATGTGCTTTTTGGCTGTTCATACTGCAGGAAAAATATCAGATTCAAATTGGATATGCAAAAAAAAGGGGGAAAAAAGGATTTGAGTCACTTCAAACTGCCAGTGTGAACAAGGCTAAAGAGTCACAGAGCTAGGATCAGTTTTGCCTTTAAGATCATGATTAATAAGATTATATGGATGTCTGTCATGCTTTATGAATACAGGCCCTGGTCATGTGGATGAGGGGTAACATTCAGCGTGCTGACCCCTGACCCCTGGTGTGTCATCCTATCACACTCCTCTGTCTAATTCTGCCCCTTTTTCATCTCCCCTCCAATCCATTTAAAAGATATGAGGAGATGTGTGGGTGTGAGGGGTCAAGACCCTATGGGCAGGAGGTGAAGTGGCCAGGCTAACACACACACACAAATAGTTTCATAAAATATACAATAATATAACCACTTTATGAATAGCTATTAAACATTTAAGATCATGTATTTTGCTCATACTATAAAGAACACATATAATGTAAAGACAATAAGCATATGTTACCCTGCACTCACAGCAACTGACATCTGACAGCATACAGTGCCTTCAGAAAGTATCCATACCCCTTGACTTATCCAAAAAAATAATGTGTTACAGCCTGAATTCAAAATGGATTAAATAGATTTGTTTTCCTCACCCATCTACACACAAAACCCCATAATGACAAAGTGGAAACATGTTTTTAGAAATGTTTGCACATTTATTGAAAATTTAAAAAGAAATATCTCTTACATACTGTAAGTATTCACTCCCAATAGCTTTCCACACCTGGATTGTGCAACATTTGCCCATTATTCTTTTCAAAAATCTTCAAGATCTGACAAATTGGTTGTTAATCATTGCTAGACAACAATTTTCAGGTCTTGACATAGATTTTCAAGTATATAGATTTAGGTCAAAACTGTAACTCGGCCACTCAGGAACATTCACTGTCTTCTGGGAAGCAACTCCAGTGTAAATTTGGCCATGTGTTTTAGGTTATAGTCCTGCTGAAAGGTGAATTCATCTCCCAGTGTCTGGTGGAAAGTAGACTGAACCAGGTTTTTCTCTAGGATTTTGACTGTGCTACCCAGTCCTTAACAATTACAAGCATACCCATAGCATGATGCAGCCACCACTATGCTTGAAAATATGCAGAGTGGTACTCAGTAATGTGTTGTATTGGATTTGTCCCAAACATAGCCCGTTGTATTCAGGACAAAATGTTAATTGCTTTGCCACTTTTTTTAAAGTATTACTTTAGTGCCTTGTTGCAAACAGGATGTATGTTTTGGAATATTTGTATTCTGTACAGACTTCCTTCTTTTCACTCTGTCAATTAGGTTAGTATTGTGGAGTAACTACAATGTTGTTGATCCATCCTCAGTTTTATCCTATTACAGCCATTAAACTCTGTAACGATTTTAAAGTCACCATTGGCCTCATGGTGAAATCCCTGAGCGGTTTCTTTCCTCTCTGGCAACTGAGTTAGGAAGGACACCTATATCTTTGTAGTGACTGGGTGTATTAATACACCATCCAAAGTGTAATTAATAACTTCACCATGCTCAAAGGGATATTAAATGTCTGCTTTTTAAATGTTTTCCAATCTACCAATAGGAGCCATTCTTTGTGAGACATTGGAAAAACCTCCCTGGTCTTTGCTGTTGAGTCTGTGTTTGAAATTCACTGCTCGGCTCAGGGACCTTATAGATACAGTGCATTCGGAAAGTATTCATACCCCTTCACTTTCTCCACATTTTGTTACATTATAGCCTTATTCTAAAATGGATTCAATTGTTTTTTTTCATCATCAATCTACACACAATACCCCATAATCACAAAGCAATAACAGGTTTTTAGACATGTTTAGAAATGTATTAAAAATAAAAACTGAAATATCACATTTACATAAGTATTCAGACCGTTTACTCAGTACTTTGTTGAAGCACCTTTGGCAGCGATCACAGCCTCGGGTCTTCTTGGGTATGACGCTACAAGCTTGGCACACCTGTATTTGGGGAGTTTCGCCCATTCTTCTCTGCAGATCCTGGAGCAGGTTTTGATCAAGGATCTACTTAGCTGAATTGGTGGGAAGCTCAACATTTACAGTCCTCACCATATGTATTTGGATGATACAATTTTCTCAAATGGGGTGACTAAATACATAAAATGCTTTAATGTCTAAATGGTAAAACATATATATATATACAGTACCAGTCAAAAGTTTGGATACAGAATGCGAAGAGTGTACAAAGCTGTCATCAAGGCAAAGGGTGGCTATTTGAAGAATCTCAAATATAAAATATATATATATTTGTTTAACACTTTTTTGGTTACTACATGATTCCATATGTGTTATTTCATAGTTTTGATGTCTTCACTATTATTCTACAATGTAAAAAATAGTCAAAATAAAGAAAAACCCTTGAATGAGTAGGTGTGTCCAAACCTTTGACTGGTACTGTATATGGTGAGGACTGTAGTGTCTCCTTTGTGTCAACACACAGGACGGCTGGGCATCCCTGTAAATTAATTTCTGTAAAACAAAGTTAAATGTTGCTAATGGGACACTGTCAAGGCAAACAAATATTAATTATCCTCACTTACTGCATACAGATTTATCTCAAGCAAATATTACATGTCTGATTATGATTATCATTACTGAATATCTGAATTTGCATTAATACTCAAGTCACTCAAGTTAGGTTCCCCAATTCAAAAAGAACATATATCTATGTACTGGGATTTCAATGGGCAGCCCTGTGGGGCCAACACCTATTTTATTTAATCTATTGTACTACACTCTTTATAAGACACAGCACACTCATGCATATCGTAATTAATCATGAATAAAATGATTTTATTTATGGAGCACTCTCAAAAGTGTCAACTATAAATGCAGGTACAGCGACGAACATAGATATTTAACATGTACTCTTCTTCATGTCTTTTCAACATGATATGAAATCTTAAGTCATCCGAGTTCTTGCATGTCCCAAGACGAGAGGAAAGTTGAAGACCCCCTCCTGACAAACCGGTCCCTGGCATGTGATAGACTGGTTGGTTGTTTTGCTATAATCAGTTAGCACAGGCTGCCTTTGAAAATGTCAGAAAGAAAAGATTCTGTTTAACAAAGATGAAAGTTACAGCCTCAATTTTACATGCTGTCTCAATTGGTTTCACTAAATCAATCTGGGTGACTAACCCATGAAAAGTGAATCAGTTGATGCCCCAAATGCCTCCCACTCACCCCCAACCCAACTTTCACTTCTGAAACCTATTAGTATTTACTAGGCTCTTCCTCATTTCTACATTATTCTCTTATGGGACTATAGAGTGTGTGTTGAAAGTGACTCAAATTGCCACAACTTGCACTAATATGTATAAACAGCAATAAATGCAAAAATGAAGCTTTTTCAACAACCACTACATGCTTAGTTTAAAATGACATGCACAATAGCTATGCTTGTTTGACTGTGAATTGAGAGCCTGGACATGGTCACATTGTAGTTCATTGTTCTCTGTCGAGGGTCCTAGATTGAGAAAGCTGGATAGTTTCCTTTATAGTGAGTATGGTGGGCCAGACTGACATTGCAATTATAACACTGGTTCAGCAAGAGACCAAGACATTTAGAGAGGCAAAACATTGACTTCAATCCCCACTTTTCTCCCCCATTTGTCCAAATGCGTTGGAAGCCATTGGACAGGAAGTAATCCATTGAGTCTGACCAAATTACTCGGCAAAATCGCTCTTCTCAATCTTTCGGCTGTCTCGTCATGACCGTTTGGTTTCAGAGAGCGTGGAGGTCTCAGTAAACGACCTGAAACACAAATGTTAGTGCAAACCGATAATCCAATTGAAAATGGAGAGAACAGTTAAATGAGGCATTTGCTAGATTTAGGGGCCACTGTGCCTATGGCCACCATAGCCAACCCCAGTAATCTCAATTAGGAGTGGGGTATTGGATACAGAGATGGTGCATAAACCCTGCCATACCCCCTTTCAAGCAATTTGGACATCAACTTCTACCTCAGCGACAGCCCAACCATTCTTTGTGTGTTATACATCTCAGTCATTTTGCAACCGTGCTTCATGATGGAAGCACTCAATGCATGACCATGACTACTACTACTACTACTACTACTACTACTACTACTACTACTACTACTACTACTACTACTACTACTACTACTACTACTACTACTACTACTACTACTACTACTACTACTACTACTACTACTACTACTGCTGCTTTTACCACTACTACTACTTCTTCTGCAACTTCCATCTCCTCTACAGCCACTGTCACATTCTTATTGTTGAGCTAGTCATCTGGTTCTAAACGTGTATAAAAGTATGGAACCGGCAGTAGGTCTACAGTATGTGCAATCCTTAGAAGCACATGTAATAGCATTTAGATACATTTTCCAAATCAATCAGTCTCTCAAACAAGGAAAATACCTATTTTATATTCTGCCTTTAGACCTGGTAGATTCATGCAATGCCACAGGAGTAAAATTGAATTTGTGCACATTTCAGTTAGACACTCAACAAAAACATCCCATTGCCATATCAAGAGCACTCTAAACCCAACACAAAGTTCATGTTCGCAGAAAGCCAGCATCGTAAACATAGCTAATTTCTTATGGTGGGGTATTTTTTACCATTCTCCGGCTTGTTATCGGCCCCATCCAAGCATCGCTAACTTGTTTTTCACAGGCGATTACTGCTGGAACAGGCTGTCTCAGAGTCCAGAAGAGCATGGGACCTCCATGAGGGGCGCGAGGCACCTCTGGGATCAATGGTAGCCATTTTGTTGATCAACCAACGCAGATCCACCATGCAAGATGCATTTCGTTTGCTAAGTAATTATCTTAAGTGCCTATTCATTGGGCGATTTTTCACAGGAAAAAGTGGACAGCGTGATGATGACACTGTTTGGTTGAATAACGTTTCTAGTCTTTATTTGGCACAATGTTATATTATATTATTGCTGTGGACGGACTGCTGTGGTATTCTTCCTCTCCTCAACTGATCTACTTTAAGGGTGTGTCCAGTCAGTAGGCCCAAGTCTGCATGGACACCACCAATTTGGTGTCAGTGAGCAAACAAGAAGGTTATTAAAGTTCTTTAGTCTATTGACTGCTATCGTTGTAGCACAAAAACAGATATAGCTTTTTCTGTTTTTTGTTCTCTTAAACTAGAGGATGCAGGCAATACTTAGATTTGTCAATCTAGAGAGCCATTTCTTTTGGGAACCAAAGTTTGCTATGCAATGGTGTGGCCGACAATGTTAGGCCTACTTTGGGTTATTAAGTTTCAATCAGACCTGGGTAAAATATGTATTGTATTTTGATTTACATTTTTAATGTCATTTTTAAAAAGTGTTTTTAGACTATGGCGTAATTTCAATCAATTGCATATAACTAACTGTAAGTTGCTCTGGATAAGAGTGTCTGCTATATGACTAAAATGTAAAATAAAGGAAAGCGCACTGCAGGTTCACTCCAAATGTTTAGTTTACCCTGTATCAGGGGTGTTAAGCAGTGGTGTAAAGACCTTAAGTAAAAATACTTTAAAGTACTACTTAAGTAGTTTTTTGGGATATCTGTACTTTACTTTACTATTTATATTTTTGACTACTTTTACTTTTACTTCGCTATATTCCAAAAGAAAATTATATACTTTTTACTCCATACATTTTCCCTGACACCCAAAAGTAGTCATTATATTTTTTATGCTTAGCAGGACAGGAAAATGGTCTAATTCACACACTTATCAAGAAAACATCCCTGGTCATCTCTACTGCCTCTGATCTGGCGGACTCACTAAACACATGCTTTGTTTGTAAATTATGTCTGAGTGTTGGAGTATGCCCCTGGCTATCCATAAATTTAAAAATCAAGAAAATGGTGCCATCTGGTTTGCATAATATAAGGAATTTGAAATGATTTATACTTTTACTTTTGATACTTAAGTATATTTTAGCTATTACATTTACTTTTGATACTTAAGTACATTTAAAACCAAATACTTTTAGACTTTTACTCAAGTAGGATTTTACTGGTTGACTTTTACTTTTACTTGAGTCATTTTCTATTATGGTATCTTTACTTTACTCAAATATGACAGTTGGGTACTTTTTCCACAACTGCTTTTTACTCCATACATTTTCCCTGACACCCAAATGTACTCGTTACATTTTGAATGCTTAGCAGGTCAGGAAAATTGTCCAATTCATGCACTTATCAAGAAAACATCCCTGGTCATCCCTACTGCCTCTGATCTTGCGGACTCACTAAACACACATTGTTCATTTATAAATTATGTCTGAGTGTTGGAGTGTGCCACTGGCGATCATTAAGTTACAAAAACAAGAACATTGTGCTGTCTGGTTTGCTTAATATAAGGAATTTGAAATGATTTATACTTTTACTTTTACTTTTGAGACTTAAGTATATTTAAAACCAAATACTTTTATACTTTTACTCAAGTAGTATTTTACTTTGTGACTTTCACTTTTACTTGAGTCATTTTCTATTAAGGTATCTTTACTTTTACTCAAGTAAGACAATTGGGTACTTTTTCCACCACTGGTGTTAAGCACATTACAACAGACACACAATCAATTCCTTTTGTGGAAATTGGCACATTACCTGTGTTATCCGAGACAGGTCACCAAGTTTCACTGACCGGATTTCGAACCTGGGTCATCCAGACAGCTCAGGACCATGCTAGACCACTGAGCTAAAGTTTAGGCATTAGAGCATAGTTGACAAAACCCATCTCTGCTACACATGCATTGATAATCTATCATGTTGAAGTGAATTTGGGGTGTTGACGGTACATATAGAACCAAACTCCTGATCTTCTTGTCCCAAAACAAACACACTAACCAGTCACTCTCCTTACCAAAAAAGTAAACCAAAATAGATTGCTGGCTCTGTGGAGTCATGTATTCATAATCTACACAGAAACATTTTAATTTTGTATTTCAAAATGATAATGATCATAAATGCAACAGCTTGGGACTGTTGTGACAGTTGGGACTGTTGGGACAGTATGTCAGTTAGTTATCAAGGTTCAAAGCAAAGGATGATCATCTTTTGTGTTGATGGCAGTCTGGAAACATGATACTTTTTGGTGTTGATGGCAGTCCGGAACACTTCACTTGTATATGCTGTATAGAGTCGGGAAGGTTGCAAATCATTGGTCATGTTTATGCCAATGTCTCGTATTGTAAGGAAGATGGCATTACTTTTTACTTGGTTGACTTGCTACAAATAATTGCTACTTTGCACCTTTCTTACCGAAAATCTTTTAATGGACTCAATGTAAAAGCAATACATTTTAATTAGGACAAATATTCTATACATGATTGGAGAGAAATGAAGACATTGTTAATCTCTCAGCTGTGAAAGGCTATGTTGAAATTTTTTATTTATATGGCCTCTTTTTCCAGCCTCATTTTATGTGTGACTAGTGATCTGAAATGGCATGATATTGCAATTGAGACTAGATGGGCATGATACAATCTAAACGTTCATAGATTCTAAATATCCACTTTTTCTCAGATAAGTAATCTCATAAGAAAAAGGTAAAAAGGAGGAAATCATGTAAGAATATTTGGATGTATCAGACAGGTCAATTTAACTGGCTTGTTGCTTGTAATTCGATTTCTGATATTATACTGCCATCTGCTGTTCACAATTTGAAAGCATCTACTTGATTGACGCAAGGATCTTTTATAGAAGGCACTGTGACTAGCCATTAGCCAACAAATAGCCAACCTAAGAGGGATTTGATAAGTCTACTGTCTAGCTGTACAACCTGCAGGACTTACCTACCTATTCCTAACATAAAGCGAATCTCAAGGTCTCAAGGCCAAATCAAACGAAACGCAAACGAGCGTGTACACGCTGGAATTAGTATGCACAGTACTGAATGACAGAAAACAGACGGGCTGTGAGCGTCAACGGCGTCAAAAGCGTCATGCGCTTCCAATTACATGCTGGCCATACCGGCCGCGTTGCATGCATGAGCGTTGCTAAATAAATGTACACATATGTTATTGAATCATTTAATCCAAACTGCTCGCGCGCATCACTGAGCGTCTGCGTAGCACTGCAAGTTCTGCCTCTCCCATCTCCTCATTGGTTTTTAGGGGCATATCCATCCACCTGACAGGTGTGGCATATCAATAAGCTGATTAAACAGCATGATCATTACACAGGTGCACCTTGTGCTGGGGGAAATAAAAGGCCACTCTAAAATGTGCAGTTTTGTCACACAACACAATGCCACAGATGTCTCAAGTTTTGAGGGAGCTTGCAATTGGCATGCTGACTGCAGGAATGTCCACCAGCACTGTTGCTAGAGAATGTAATGTTAATTTCTTTACCATAAGCCGCCTTCAACGTCATTTTAGAGAATTTGGCAGTACGTCCAACCGGCCTCACAACCGCAGACCACGTGTATGGCATTGTGTGGGCGAGCAGTTTGCTGATGTCAATGTTGTGAATGGAGTTCCCCATGGTGGCGGTGGGGCTATGGTATGGGCAGGCATTTTATCGATGGCAATTTGAATGCACAGAAATACTGTGACGAGATCCTGAGTCCCATTGTCGTGCCATTCATCTGCCGCCATCACCTCATGTTTCAGCATGATAATGCACAGCCCCATGTCGCAAGGATCTGTACACAATTCCTGGAATCTGAAAGTGTCCCAGTTCTTCCATGGTCTGCATACTCACCAGACATGTCATCCCTTGAGCATGTTTGGGATTCTCTGGATCGACGTGTATGATAGCGTGTTCCAGTTCCCGCCAATGTCCAGCAACTTCGCACAGCCATTGAAGAGGAGTGGGACAACATTCCACAGGCCACAATCAACAGCCTGATCAACTCTATGCAAAGGAGATGCCGCGCTGCATGAGGCAAATGGTGGACACACCAGATACTGACTGGTTTTCTGATCCATGCCCCTACTTTTTTTTTAAGGTATCTGTGACCATCAGATGCATATCTGTACTCCATTGATTAGGGCCTGACTGATTTCCTTACAGGTAAAAGTCAGTAAATTAGAATATTTTGAAAAACTTGATTTATTTCAGTAATTGCATTCAAAAGGTGTAACTTGTACATTATATTTATTCATTGCACACAGACTGATGCATTCAAATGTTTATTTCATTTAATTTTGATGATTTGAAGTGGCAACAAATGAAAATCCAAAATTCCGTGTGTCACAAAATTAGAATATTGTGTAAGGGTTACATTTTGAAGACACCTGGTGCCACAAACTAATCAGCTGATTAACTCAAAACACCTGCAAAGGGCTTTAAATGGTCTCTCAGTCCAGTTCTGAAGCCTACACAAACATGGGGAAGACTTCAGATTTGACAGCTGTCCAAAAGGCGACCATCGACACATTGCACAAGGAGGGAAAGACACAAAAGGTTATTGCAGAAGAGGCTGGCTGTTCTCAGAGCTCTGTGTCCAAACACATTAATAGAGAGGCAAAGGGAAGGAAAAACTGTGGTCAGAAAAAGTGTACAAGCGATAGGGATCACCGCGCCTAGTCAAGATTGTGAAAAAAAACCCATTCAAAAATGTGGGGGAGATTCACAAGGAGTGGACAGCTGCTGGAGTCAGGGCTTCAAGATCCACCACCAAGAGACGCTTGAAAGACATGGGTTTCAACTGCCGCATACCTCGTGTCAAGCCACTGTTGACCAAGAAACAGCGCGAAAAGCGTCTCACCTGGGCTAAGGAAAAAAAGAGCTGGACTGCTGCTGAGTGGTCTAAAGTCATGTTTTCTGACGAAAGCAAATTTTGCATTTCCTTTGGAAATCGAGGTCCCAGAGTCTGGAGGAAGACAGGAGAGGCACAGGATCCACGTTGCCTGAAGTCTAGTGTAAAGTTTCCACCATCAGTGATGGTTTGGGGTGCCATGTCATCTGCTGGTGTCGGTCCACTCTGTTTCCTGAGATCCAGGGTCAACGCAGCCGTCTACCAGCAAGTTTTAGAGCACTTCATGCTTCCTGCTGCTGACCTGCTCTATGGAGATGGAGATTTCAGGTTCCAACAGGACTTGGCGCCTGCACACAGCGCAAAATCTACCCGTGCCTGGTTTACGGACCATGGTATTTCTGTTCTAAATTGGCCAGCCAACTCCCCTGACCTTAGCCCCATAGAAAATCTGTGGGGTATTGTGAAAAGGAAGATGCAGAATGCCAGACCCAACAACGCAGAAGAGTTGAAGGCCACTATCAGAGCAACCTGGGCTCTCATAACACCTGAGCAGTGCCAGAAACTCATCGACTCCATGCCACGCCGCATTAATGCAGTAATTGAGGCAAAAGGAGCTCCAACCAAGTATTGAGTATTGTACATGCTCATATTTTTCATTTTCATACTTTTCAGTTGGCCAACATTTCTAAAAAATCCCTTTTTTGTATTAGCCTTAAGTAATATTCTAATTTTGTGACACACGGAATTTTGGATTTTCATTTGTTGCCACTTCAAATCATCAAAATTAAATGAAATAAACATTTGAATGCATCAGTCTGTGTGCAATGAATAAATATAATGTACAAGTTACACCTTTTGAATGCAATTACTGAAATAAATCAAGTTTTTCAAAATATTCTAATTTACTGACTTTTACCTGTATATGAACTGTAACTCAGTGTCACTACTTCCTCCGAAGCTGCCTCCCCTCCTTGTTCGGGCAGGCTTCGGCGTTCGTCGTCACCGGCCTACTAGCCACTGCCGCTCCATATCTCATAATTCCATTTGTCTTGTCTTGTCAATTACACACACCTGGTTCATATCCCCTCATTAGTACATGTATACGTGTTCCCTCTGCCCCTCTTGTCCTTGTGGGTGATTGTTATTTGTGAGTTGAGTGTAGCTCGGTTGAGCTACCCGTACCTTGTACTTCCGGGGATATTGTTCCCTGTGTGCCTGTATTTTGTTGACGCTATCCAGCGTAACTGTGTCCTACGGATTGAACTCTGTATTCAGTGATTTACCCTCCTGCGCCTGACTCCTTCAAATCACACTCTCACACTCAGTAACATCTTTGAAATTGATGCATGTTGTGTTGATATTTTTGTTCAGTGTAGTTGAGCCAACCTTGTCTGTTTTGCCCAATAGTTGTGCACGCGCCGTTGTGTCGCTGAACAACCAACCCGACTATAAGGCTGAAATTAGATTTCATATGGAGATTACAAAGGTTTATGACAGCTCTAGCGCGCCACAGCTTGATTTATCATGGGCAGTGCCATTGAGGACTTTTTTAAGTAGTCAATTGGGTGGGACTTTCTATGGGTTAAGGAAGGGTTACATAATTCCATACAGGTCATAAGGAAAGATCAGTCAATTAATTATACTCCTGAGCAAATATTCCATAACTGCAGGTGGCAGTAAATCAACAAACGTGGTTTTATACCTGTTCAGAAAACACAATCCAGGTGGCAGTATGCACCCTTTCAGTTTGTTTACATAGTCAAGTAGAAGATGAAGAAATGGACTACATTAAAGAGCAACTGAACATAATAAGCAAATTAAACTTTGGAAAACGGCCTATAGACAGACAGGTTGGCTGACGTCACAAAAATGATGTAAATGATGTGCGTGCATCGATGTGGCCAAAAGGCGTGTGTTGTTATGACTCTGAACCGTCAGATAGCTAGGAACAATGACAAGAAGCTGCGATGTGGGGACTTTCAGCTCATTGCATCTTGTTATTGATACCAATTCTTGTTTTTGAGGTGTTTTCATGTCTATGCTAATATGATTAAAATCGCTAGCTATCTAACCAACGACTGTAACAATGTATTTGAGAGACAACAAGTGCTCGTTTTGCAAACGTATTAATATTTTCAATCACAATTGAGACTAAATAATGTTTACATGATTGCATTGAGACAATGACTTATCAATGACCCAAGTCCAGCTCATTTAATCCCTACAATTGTGTCGCTGAGTTGTCATAATGATTCAGCAAATGTGCATTATCCTAGGGGCGTTGGAAGACACAATGTAAATAACCTAATTTAAGTCCCTCTTACTGCCCGGAATGCCTCTGCTGATCCTACAGCTATTGTATGCAGTACTTATATGCCTATGAACCAGATTAATACTGTTAGCACTGAGGTGGTGTGCCCTAGTAGGAAGTCCACTGTGTGCAGCTCAACCTGCACTAATAAAAATAACCAGAGTATGTCTACCTCTGCTAAGCTTCCCAGTAAAGCAAGAAAAATAATCAAGCATCCCAGAAAGTGTTAAAAAATAGCCCACGTTAACATAAGTAGCTTAAGAAACAAGGTTCATGAAATCAATAATTTGCTAGAAACAGATGACATTCATATTCTGACAATCTCTGAAATTCACTTAGATAATACATTTGATGATACAATGGTAGCAATAAAAGGTTATAACATTTACAGAAAAGACAGAAATGCCAACGGGGGTAGTGTTGCAGTCTATACTCAGAACCACATTCCTGTAAAGCTTAGAAAGGATCTCATGTTAAATACTGTTGAAGTGATATGGCTACAGGTTCACCTGCCTCACCTAAAGCTCGTTCTGGTGGGAAGCTGCTATAGACCACCAAGTGCTAACAGTCAGTATCTGGATAACATGTGAAATGCTTGATAATATATGTGATATCAATAGAATGGTATACTTTCTGGGTCATTTAAATATTGACTGTCTTTCATAAGGCTGCCCACTCAAGAGAAAGCTTCAAACTGTAACTAGTGCCTGCAACCTGGTTCAGGTTATCAATCAACCTACCAGGGTAGTTACAAACAGTACAGGAATGAAATCATCAACATGTATTGATCATATCTTTACTAATGCTGCAGAAATTTGTTTGAAAGCAGTATCCAAATCCTTCGGATGTAGTGATCACAATATAGTAGCCATATCTAGGAAAACCAAAGTTCCAAAGGCTGGGCCTAATATTGTGTATAAGAGGTCATACAATACGTTTTGTAATGATTCCTATGTTGGTGATGTGAAGAATATTTGTTGGTCTGTAGTGTGTAATGACGCGCAACCAGACACTGCACTTGACACATTTATGAAATTGCTTATCCCAGTTACTAATAAGCATGCACCCATTAAGAAAATGACTGTAAAAACAGGTAAATCCCCATGGGTTGATGAGGAATTGAAAAATGTTATGGTTGAAAGGGATGAGGCAAAAGAGACGGCAAATAGGTCTGGCTGAACAACCGATTGGCAAACGTACTGCAAATTGAGAAATCATGTGACTAAATTGAATAAAAGGAAGAAGAAACTACACTATGAAACAAAGATAAATGACATAAAGAATGATAGTAAAAAGCTTTGGAGCACCTTAAATGAAATTTTGGGCAAAAAGGCAAACTCCGCTCCATCATTCATTGAATCAGATGGCTCATTCATCACAAAACCCACTGATATTGCCAACTACTTTAATGCATTTTTCATTGACAAGATTAGCAAACTTAGGCATGACATGCCAGCAACAAAGGCTGACAATACACATCCAAGTGTATCTGACCAAATTATGAAAGACAAACATTGTAATTTTGAATTCCGTAAAGTAAGTGTGGAAGAGGTGAAAAAAGTATTATTGTCGATCAACAATGACAAGCCACCGGGGTCTGACAACTTGGATGGAAAATTACTGAGGATAATAGCGGACGATATTGCCACTCCTATTTGCCATATCTTCAATTTAAGCCTACTAGAAAGTGTGTGCCCTCAGGCCTGGAGGGAAGCAAAAGTTATTCCCCTACCTAAGAATAGTAAAGCCCCCTTAACTGGCTCAAATAGCCGACCAATCAGCCTGTTACCAACCCTTAGTAAACTTTAGGAAACAATGGTGTTTGACCAGATAAAATGCTATTTTACAGTAAACAAATTGACAACAGACTTTCAGCACGCTTATAGGGAAGGACATTCAACAAGCACAGCACTGACACAAATGACTGATTATTGGCTGAGAGAAATTGATGATAAAAATATTATGGGGGCTGTTTTGTTAGACCTAAGTGTGTCTTTTGACATTATCGATCATAGTCTGTTGCTGGAAAAACGTATGTGTTATGGCTTTACACCCCTGCTATATTGTGGAGAAAGAGTTGCCTGTCTAACAGAACACAGAGGGTGTTCTTTAATGGAATCCTCTCCAACAAAATCCAGGTAGAATCAGGAATTCCCCAGGGCAGCTGAATCCAGGTAGAATCAGGAATTCCGCTGGGCAGCTGTCTAGACCCCTTACTTTTTTCAATCTTTACTAACGACATGCCACTGGCTTTGAGTAAAGCCAGTGTGTCTATGTATTCGGATGACTGAAATGACAGCAACACTTAACAAAGAGCTGCAGTTAGTTTCAGAATAGGTGGCAAGGAAAAAGTTAGTCAGCAAAAAAAAAAAACTAAAAGCATTGTATTTGGGACAAATCATTTACTAAACCCTAAACCTCAACTAAATCTTGTAATGAATAATGTGGGAATTGAGCAAGTTGAGGAGACTAAATTGCTTGGAGTAACTCTGGATTGTAAACTGTCATGGTCAAAACATATTGATACAACAGTAGCTAGGATGGGGAGAAGTCTGTCTATAATAAAGTGCTGCTCTGCATTCTTAACAGCACTATCAACAAGGCAGGTCCTACAGGCCCTAGTTTTGTCGCACCTGGACTACTGTTCAGTCATGTGGCCAGGTGCCACAAAGAGGGACTTAGGAAAATTGCAATTGGCTCAAAACAGGGCAGCACGGATGGCCCTTCGTTGTACACAGAGAGCTAACATTAATAATATGCATGTCAATCTCTCCTGGCTCAAAGTGGAGGAGAGATTGACTTCATCACTACTTGTATTTGTGAGAGGTATTAACATGTTGAATGCACCGAGCTGTCTGTTTGAACTACTGGCACACAGCTCGGACACCCATGCATACCCCACAAGACATTCCACCAGAGGTCTCTTCACTGTCCCCAAGTCAAGAACAGACTATGGGAGGCGCACAGTACTACATAAAGCCATGACTACATGGAACTCTATTCCACATCAAGTAACTCATGCCAGCAGTAAAATTTGATTTAAAAAACAGATACAAATACACCTTATGGAACAGCGGGGACTGTGAAGCAACACAAACATAGACACATGCATACAAACACACGATAACATAAGCACTATACACACGTACACATGGATTTTGTGGTATAGATATGTGGTAGTAGAGTAGAGGCCTGAGGGAACACACTTAATATGTTGTGAAATCTGTTATGAATGTATTGTAATGTTTTTCAAATGTATAACTGCCTTAATTTAGCTGGACCCCAGGAATGGGGATCCATAATAAATACAAATACAAATATAAACAGTCTAAGCCAACCCTGTCTGTTTTGCCCCATAGTTGCGCATACATCAGTTTTGTTGCTAAACAAGCAACCTGTCTATGTGGCATCGATGAGTCAGAAACATTTGATCTAGTGTCAAAATTGACTACAAAGTGTAAATAGGATAATTTTGAGGATAAGATTTGCAAGATAATTAGGAAAAAATGGTATGTCAAGTAATGTAACAGTTTCTTCTTCATGTTTTATTGGCAAATCGCAACCAACTGACAGGTGCATACACCGCCACCTACTGTACTGGTGTGTGAGGCTGGTCACGACCTATCTACAGTATACCACTACAGTCGTGGTCAAATGTTTTGAGAATGACACAAAGACTAATTTTCACAAAGTCTGCTGCCTCAGTTTTGATGATGGCAATTTGCATATACTCCAGAATGTCATGAAGAGTGATCAGATAAATTGCAGTTAATTGCAAAGTCCCTCTTTGCCATGAAAATGAACTTAATCCCAAAATAACATTTCCACTGCATTTCAGCCCTGCCACAAAAGTACCAGCTACCATCATGTCAGTGATTCTCTCGTTAACACAGGTGAGAGTGTTGACAAGGACAAGGCTGGAGATCACTCTGTCATGCTGATTGAGTTAGAATAACAGACTGGAAGCTTTAAAAGGAGGGTGATGCTTGAAATCATTGTTTTTCCTCTGTTAACCATGGTTACCTGCAAGGAAACACGTGCCGTCATCATTGCTTTGCACAAAAGGGCTTCACAGGCAAGGATATTGCTGCTAGTAAGATTGCACCTAAATCAACCATTTATCGGATCATCAAGAACTTCAAGGAGAGAGGTTCAATTGTTGTGAAGAAGGCGTCAGGGCGCCCAAGAAAGTCCAGCAAGCGCCAGGACCATCTCCTAAAGTTGATTCAGCTGCGGGATCGGGGCACCACCAGTGCAGAGCTTGCTCAGGAATGGCAGCAGGCAGTGCATCTGCACACACAGTGAGGCGAATACATTTGGAGGATGGTCTGGTGTCAAGAAGGGCAGCAAAGAAGCCACTTCTCACCAGAAAAACCTTCAGGGACAGACTGATACTCTGCAAAAGGTACAGGGATTGGACTGCTGAGGACTGGGGTAAAGTCATTTTCTCTGATGATTCCCCTTTCCGATTGTTTGGGGCATCCGGAAAACACCTTGTCCGGAGAAGACAAGGTGAGCCCTACCATCAGTCCTGTTTCATGCCAACAGTAAAGCATCCTGAGACCATTCATGTGTGGGGTTGCTTCTCAGCCAAGGGAGTGGGCTCACTCACAATTTTGCCTAAGAACACAGCCATGAATAAAGAATGGTACCAACACATCCTCCGAGAGCAACTTCTTGCCATAAGGCAAAAGTGATAACTAAGTGGCTCGGGGAACAAAACATCAACATTTTGGGTCCATGGCCAGGAAACTCCCCAGACCTTAATCCCATTGAGAACTTGTGGTCGATCCTCAAGAGGCAGGTGGACAAACAAAAACCCACCGATTCTGACAAACGCCAAGCATTGATTATGCAAGAATGGGCTGCCATCAGTCAGGATGTGGTCCAGAAGTTAATTGACAGCATGCCAGGGCAGATTGCAGAGGTCTTGAAAAAGAAGGGTCAACACTGCAAATATTGACTCTTTGCATAAACTTAATGTAATTGTCAATAAAAGCCTTTGACACTTATGGAATGCTTGTAATTATACTTCAGTATACCATAGTAACATCTGACAAAAATATATCATAACACTGAAGCAGCAAACTTTGTGAAGACCAATACTTGGCCGGGTGGCCAGCTCTAGGAAAAGTCTTGGTGGTTCCAAACTTCTTCCATTTAAGAATGATGGAGCCCACTGTGTTCTTAGGGACCTTCAATGCTGCCAAAATGTTTTGGTACCCTTCCCCAGATCTGTGCCTTGACAAAATCCTATTTAATTTTGTACCTCTGCGCTTCCATGGATTTCTGTTGTACTTCACATCCTCCATATGCTGCACTATGTTCTCCGTCACAGTTACAACATTTAACTTTATCAGGCCCACATTTCCCATACTCGTGATCCCCACTACACTTTGCACATCTCATTTTACCTGTGCACACATTAGCAACATGCCCCATCCATTGGCACTTAAAGCACCGAAGTGGAGTTGGCACACACTCTCTAACCGGATAACTGAGTGATCCTAGCTGCACCCTATTTGGCAGGTTCCCCTCAAGTTGTAACAGTTCAGAGTTCAGTTGTAGTGTAACAGTACAGTATAACAGTGTAACAGTTGCAGTGTTAAAGTACAGTATAATAGTGTAACAGTTGTAGTGTAACAGTACAGTATAGTAGTGGAACAGTTGTAGTGTAACAGTACAGTATAACAGTGTAACAGTACAGTATAATAGTGTAACAGTTGTAATGTAACAGTACAGTATAATAATGTAACAGTTGTAGTGTAACAGTACAGTATAATAGTGTAACAGTTGTAGTGTCCACTCCACTCCACTCTTTTTGCTTTTTCTCCTTTCAGGGAAGCCTTCTCTTCTTCCATGGTAATTTCCAATGGCATCCCAGCAATTACTCCTCTCATTTTTGACATAGTACTGGGAATGTGACATTTCACCCAAACCAAATTTAGTGAGTTCAATATTAAAACGTTTTCCTGCTGAATTTTACTATTTGCAATGATCAGGACCTTCCCATAACCCATCGGTTTGGCATCCTTAATCACCCCCAATCTCTTCCCTAATTGCCTTTGTCAAATGCAACGGATGGAAGTACTTACTTGCTGGTTCTGGGAACACTACCATAACTTTATAACTTTATACTCCAACCTCTTTGTCTAGAGAGGTCCTGCACTTCACAGGTCTACTCTCAACACTACTCATTGTTTCCCCAGCAGTATACATCCCTCCATCACCCTCATTGCGATTTCTCTTACTCCTGTTCCTCCTGTTTACAAAAGGGGTAAATAGCTGATCATCACTGGTTTTATCATCATTATCATTATCATTGTCAATTGCCCTAATGCTACCATCTGAACTATCCGCCATGCTGACCCCAGTCACAGTACAGTTGTGCCAAATCCGCCAAAAAACAAACAAACAAAGATACAGCTTGTTCTAACTTCTCGACCACCTCCAAATGACTACGGGCACTCGTCGATCTGTGTCCCGTAACAGTTTTCCTTGGGTTGGGTTTATTTCCATCCTGCCCACAGCTGGCAGAACCCAAGCAATCATCACTTTGGAGCCCAGCTGCACGTGATCTGATCATAATGCCCATAGTCAATTTGGTTTGACATTTGATATCCCTATGGGGCTAGTTAGGGACCATCAGTAATTTACACAATGTACATGGGACAATATTTTCAAATGTCAATAGCTCCACATTTCAATTACTTAAAAACCTAAAATCAACTATAAATTGTAGAAATTCATATACAAATATTGGAAGCATTTAATAAGACAACTAAAAGGTATGCAACATGAAAATATTTTCCCATTTATATTGTGTAACTTTTTGACGGTCCCTAACTACCCCCACAAAACTACCCCCACAAATCCAATTTTGCCAAGGTCGCACAGCAGCTGGCTGAAGCTAAATGGTGAAAGAAGTTGGCTAGCTTGCTAGCTTTTCTAGGCTTCTTCCAGATACAAGACCTGGTTAGACTGTTTCAAGTTATCTAGAAGGGTGAGTGACTAACTGTGTACTGTTTTGGCAGGGTGAAAGTACAAACGTTTCCCACATTCCAACACACACACAAGAGACACCCACATCAAAGCACGCCTCCAAAACCCAAATCTCATTCTCAGTCGCATTTCCTACTAAGGAGAATTGAAACAGAGGCTAAATCAGAAAGTTCAGCCGCCCCAGAGGGTACATTTCTCCTTATTTGCTGTCTTTTTACTCAATGTCTTTAGCTTGTTTCAAGATTGGTTTGCTCTGAGTTTGGTGTATGGAACACAATAAAGGTTTTCAATGGTTGTTCCAAAGTCACTTTACTTGCCATATCACAAATGCACACTAGGGGGCAACCAGAGACGTCAGTGTACATGCGCCACTTCAGTAGCTTCACAGCATTGTCACCATTGAAATATAATCTATCTAGATTAGATTCTAGATCTAACGAGATTGTTTTTCTATGGTTGTCACTGCAAACTATTGTCCACTAGATGGTGCCTAAGACCTATACAGTCCAAATCGACCACATTAGGCTTGGAAGCTTGATGTGGACAGAATTGAAAACAAATTGACCCCTCAACCCTGCTTTTTCCTATAAGTGAACTGTAGCCAGTAGCCTGTTAAATAGCAGGGATCAAGTGCAGTTAGTGTAATATGGTTTTGTTATGTCTCATGTTGTTGAACTGCACACACGTTTAGAAGTTGTAGTAACTCTTGAAAAAACAGTAGAACCTATAGGTTGGAATGGATTGTAGTATGGATTACCCATATTACATATTGTGTGTAACCTACTGCAGCATATATTTAAACTGTATAAAAAAAAATTTGGATCCCCATTAGCCCCATGGCGACAGCTAGTCTTACTGGGGTCAGACACATAACGAAAAAGACATTACAGACAAAATACTTTACAGTTTACATACATTTAAAAACATGAACATGTAGTGTGCGTGTGTGTGCATCTATCAGTCGCACATACATGTCAGTACACACAACAAGTAGGTCACTTGGGAGAGGCATTGTGCCATGACGTGTTGCTTTATTTGTTTTTTGAAAGCTGATATCATTTTGTATGGCTAGTTGCCTTAGTGCCGAAAGGAAGTGTTGCTCTCTTACAAAACACACTTTCATAATATTCACTATCACTTGACTTAGCCAGATTAGGCTACAGCTAGTAATAACAACAACGATAGGAGATGTGGTCTTCCACTAAACAATGATAGCCCTATGAGAACTAGTCCTGTTGATACATCAACACAAACATTTAACTCTGTGTCTCTTTTCTGGACAATGGTGTCTCTGTTTCGCTTAGTGCCGTGATCAGTGGTGTAAAGTACTTAGGTAAATGTACTTTAAAGTACTACTTAAGTCGTTTTTTGGGATATCTGTACTTTACTATTTATATTTTTGACTACTTTTACTTGACTACATTCCTAATGAAAATAATGTACTTTTTACTCCATACATTTTCCCTGACACCCAAAAGTACTCTTTACATTTTGAATGCTTAGCAGGACAGAAGATTTTTCACATTCACGCACTTATCAAGAGAACATCCCTGGTCATCCCTACTGCCTCTGATCTGGCGGACTCACTAAACACAAATGCTTCATTTGTAAATTATGTCTGAGTGTTGGAGTGTGCCCCTGGCTATCCATAAATTAAAAATTAAAAATAAATTGTGCCATCTGGTTAATAAAAGCAATTTGAAATTATTTATATTTTTACTTTTGATACTTAAGTATATTTTAGCAATTACATTTACTTTGATACTTAAGTATATTTAAAACCAAATACTTTTAGACTTTTACTCAAGTAGTATTTTACTAGGTGACTTTCACTTTTACTTGTGGTCCTCTGTAGCTCAATTGGTAGAGCATGGTGCTTGTAACGCCAGGGTAGTGGGTTCGATCCCCAGGACCACCCACACGTAAAAATTTATGCACACATGACTGTAAGTCGCTTTGGATAAAAGCGTCTGCTAAATGGCATATTATTATAATATTTTATTAAGGTATCTTTACTTTTACTCAAGTATGACAATTTAGTACTTTTTCCACCACTGGCCGTGATAACATATTCTCTTTCCTGTTTCAGCTCATACTGAAACTAATAAAAAGTATAGATTGAAAAGAGTGTCCTGTGACAATCCAGTTGTTTAGCAATGTTCAACACTAGTAAGTTTAACCATTACTATAGTACAAATGTTAGCAAAATGTGTTTGTAATAACCATCTGTGTATGAATGGGGTTAACCACTGTGCATGTTATGATGATTTTAATGGGTTAGTTGACTAATTTACCATAAAGCATTATTGTATTGAATACCATATGATAGCCTGAAAATGAAACACGCAAAAAACATTTCATAAATAAGTTATTTTATTTATTTAAATAGATTAAGAATACATTACTCAACATTTCTGTCCAACACAAGCACTTTTAAATACTGTAGAGATAATACCCATGAAATGACAACACTTTTTAAAGGAGAATCTAACCATGTCTGCTTATGGGACAAACCTTCATTAAAAAAAACTTCAACGTCTGTTGATGTAACAAATATCATATCATGTAAACAGTCTTCTGAACTTCAGAATGAAAGGTAAAACTCCCATTTACAGCGCCTTCATAGCCAAAAAATAACTAGGTAAATACCCCATATCCATTTGAAATAATATAGTTTGGTAATTAAGTCATGAGATTGGCTAATCTAAATGGTTATCAATCTAAATGCTCTATCCCTTAAAATAAATGCATGCTGCAATACACAATCTTACAAATTACAAAGTCACCATACATACAGTCCTTAAAGAATAATATAATTAATGATATTCCATATTAATTGCATTGATCATATTAAGTAGCCCTACCAACTCATAACAATTTAAGTACAGATTTAGATCCATAGTATTTACCTGGTTATCATCGGGCGGGAAATCACTGTATAGGGAAGTGTAACCTATACAACTAATATCACACCCTCATTCTATATCCCTTCAATGTGGCACTTTTCAAATATATTTACAAAAAAAATACTGTGAGGTGAAATCAAGAGTTAAACTTGGCCAAATTATGATAATATAAATAATGTTAAATGAAAAAAAGTAAAGAAATACAATTATGAGAGTGAGAGAAAGAGAGACTTATTTATAGAACAGACCAGCTGTTCAAAATAGAGGAGTGACCCAATCTCCATTTATTGTTAAAGGCCCAGTGTTTTTCCTGTGTTTTATATCATATTGTACAACAGCTGATGAAACTAACGCTGTAAAAAATGTGATCAGTGTTATTTCCTGATAGTTGCTGGTTGAAAATGTAACCTACACAGGAGCTTCTAATCAGCAGGTTTGCATGGGCGGGAGTTCCCACTGGGCAAAAACTTGTTGAATCAAAGTTGTATATTTTTTAAATATGTGATGACGTTGAATCAACGTGAAAAACGTATTGGATTATTAAAGTCATCAACGTAAAGGAATTTCCTCTTTTTTTCACCCAACTTTTAACCTAAATCCAATGACATGGTGACACTTTTTGTTGATTTCACGTTGAATTCACATTAGTTGACAACTCAACAAAATGTAAATCAAAACTAGACGTCTGTGCCCAGGGGGTTTCAGCTTTCCGAAAGAGTAACAAACCTCTCTGCCAATAACAGCTCGTTTTCACTCCCCACTCAGACCACTCCCAGACAGTCCTAGCTAAATTCTTGCTTGAGAAATAGTTTTTTGCTAAGAAGCTATTTTTGCCCATTTTAATGGAAATCTATCATAGTAAGATACTTAATTGTTACCCAGAAATTATTTGATATTGATATAAAAACAGCTGCATTGGTCCTTTTAATGTAATCACATAGATTGTGGGGTAACTTTGATGTACACCAAAGGCCAATAAAACAACAGTCTAGTGTCCTCGCACCCCCCTTCCTCAACCCACAAAAAAAGCATTTTGTGAACTAACACCCCCCTCTTACTAGCTCTGACTTTGTGATAGCTACTTTATTGAGGAAACATTTACTTACTGTGATATGTGGTTGTCCCACCTAGCTATCTTAAAATGTATCTATAAGTCGCTCTGGATAAGAGCATCTGCTAAATGACTAAAATGTAAATGTAAAATGTCTGAGTCAAGGCCATCCACTGTAAAAATCTGTGCCAGGCAATCCAATAGGCTACCTCCTAGGGGGGAAATCTTTGTGACGTCCAACTCTGGTCATACTGGGTTGTATTCATCAGTGCACACCCTAGCAAAGCGTTTACCAACACAAAATGAAAATGGATGTTTCTTATTGGACAAGTTCAGGTAGTCCCTCCCTGTTTCAGTCGGTTTTCTTCCATTTGGTGACTAGTTAATACGACTCTGGCTGAAAAGAGACGATTTCTATACATCTTTTTTGTGAACTGCTAATTAGTGGGTACATACTCCCTAGACTTGGAATATTATAAATAGACCTTTCCCCATATTAAGTAGAACATTTTACATTAGTTGACACATCATTTTGACCAGTAGGACCAACTAGGCCTAGATCTATTAGTTTAACACTAAACATGTCTAGTAAACTGATACCTTCAAATGAATCCCTCAACAGATTGGTCTTTCAACAGCAAAATAATGAACAACAAATGTTTCACTTGCATGTCTTCAGTCAACGCATACCATTTAACAAAACACTACTCACAGAGCACAACAAGACCACCTTATACCAATCCATTACACTGTTTTCTGTTTGAATGCAGTGACAGATCTGACACTTGAAGCCTCCAGGCAGCTATGATTTATCTTTGTGAAAAGGCTGTTTGTTGCATCAAGTGAGATGGCAAAGGTTTTAGTGGTAGGACCCTAGACGTAATGACTAAGGGTTAGTCCGAAATGGCACCCTATTCCCACTATATAGGGAATAGAGTGCCATTACAGATGCACATTAGTGTGTGGGGGGTCAGTCTTCAAGCTTCCCGCAATGCTGAAGCTCTATAACAACTTGAGAGGGGCTTTCTGCCTGTTCTGGCAACCCCACTCTGAGTTGGGAGCGTTGCTGGACACCTCACAGTCTGCCTCCTCCTCCCTCAAGAACCTTTCTAACCTGTCCATGTAGGATGGCCGCCGGGGTAGGAGGAAATAGTGCGTGGCACTGGCTTTCCTCCCATCCTCCATGATGGGCACGATACAGGGGGAGCGTGGGCCCACCAAGGGCCCAGTGGCGCCCTCCCTAGGCTGCTGTTGTGGCCTCTGGGGGCCCTTGCTGACATATTTGGGGTTGGGGGCGAAACTCTGCGTAGGGGGCATGACCCCGTTCACATATATAGGGAGGCTCTTGGGACTAGAGGTGCAACAGGAGCCACAAGGGGGTGCTATCGGTTCCCTGGGAGGGACTTTGGGAGGCTTTTCCTTGTCTTGGTCCTCGGCGATGGACCAACGGTGGCAGTCGGCAGTCTTGGAGGGGCGCGGGGGGATGGGGATGCGGGGAGGAACTTCAGGCTTGTCCAGCTGGGGGTGGCCCCTGGTGCCGTGGTGGTGGTGAAGGTGGCACGACTGGCGCAGGCCGGAGGGCTTGAAGGAGCTTGCGGGGCCCGAGTGGGAGCGCCGCAGCTTGGACCGTTGGGGCCGATCGGGTTGCTTGCTAGAGATGTCCCTCGCCACTACCACCACGGACCCTGGCCCTCTCTGTCCCCCAAACTGGGCCTGCTGCACCTGGGTTCCACTGTGGGCTCCACCGTTAGCCGAGCCGCTAGCCCCGGGGGGCCCCTCAAGGTAGGCATAGTTGACCTGGCCACAGCCCCTGAAGCTGCGTCGTCCGGTGGCTCCATAGTGGAGGGCCAGGGCCTTGGTGGAGCAGCGCTGGGGGAGTAGGCGCCTCCTCTCGTCGATGAAGAATTCCACCTCGCTGTCTACCACCTCGTCCGAGGAGTTATCCTCCGGGTCAGGGAGAGGGGGCAGGGGCTTGGGGCCGCAGGACGGACCCTGCTCGTAAACTGATAGTCTCTGGAAGGAGGGGACCACCTGGTCCCCCTCAGGAGGGCGGGGCATGGTGCAGTGAGAGGTCAAGGGTTGGCTGCTAGAGCACAGTGGATGGTGGGTCAGGGGCATCTTGTCTGTAAAGACGGCAAATAGAGAGAACATTCAAAACATAACATGAATGAAAGGGTCATATTTGATATACAGCATGAATGTGATCATTTTTTTAATACTCACAATTTTCAGTCAAATAAAAAGAGAATGGTTAACATAAGCAAAGGAGAAACATTCATTTATTGAAAATGGAAAACAGAAACATTTTAGCCTTCAGGATTGTATTATCTTCATTCTTATCTCCTCCCACAAAACAACAGATTTGAACCAAATGTATTCAACAATAATAGTGTACAATACACAACCACACTATATATAAATGATATAAAGAGCATCAATTTCCATCACAAGGAAGGAGTGTCCTCCACAGACAAACCACTTTCTGAGAGGAAGCAAAGAGCCAACCCTGTCCCCACCACCTCTGCTCTGCTCTCTGTAAAACATCAGCCACAACAACACCCAGATTAGTTGACGAATAATTTATCAGCGACGCAAGTGGCAATCTTTAAGAAGCTTCCCATAACCTTCTGGAGCTTCCTGAACAACATCCTCCAATGAAAACATCCGATTCTGATTCCGCCGCAGAGCTCAGGGACAGCCAGTGACCAGACAGCGAGAGATAGCCTCCTTCCTTTCTCTCTCCCCCAGCCCTCCCTCTCTCCCATCCATGAGCCCAGTGTAGACTACAGCAGACCTAGGTCCAAGTAGTATTTATTTTCTTTCAAATACTTTAGGTGCACTTGATTTAGCTTTTAGCTGACCTGGCATAATGGAACCAAACCCCTCCTACATTTCCACTTTTGGGACTATTCCATTGTTGCCATTATGCTTGGCAAAGCTCAAGAAAACAAAATATTATTTCAATCTAGGTCTGATAAGACTCAATTCAACTCTAGGCTCAATCAAGTCTACATTCCAGTATTAACGCAGTAGCAAATAAAATAAACAATTCCATTGGTCGAAGAACACTACAGAACAGCTTTGGATCAGAAACAATCCTAGGTAGGCACTGCCAAAAGGGGAAGGTTCACGTTTTCAAAATAAGACACATGGCATGTCCACAGTAGGAAGTAGACACTGGAGAAACATGCCTTTACACAAGCAGCCCAATTCTGATCTTTTGCCCAATTATTGGCAAAATAGCTTATCTGATTGGTCAAAAGACTAATTAGTGGGAAAATATCAGAATTGGGATGCCTGTGTAAATGTAGCCTAAGACTGGTTGAATTGAATTGTTTTAGCTGGTGCAAAAATATTGCAAATGTCTGCCGCAAAAGTATCTCACTCACTGTCAAAGCACTGGGACACTGAATGGTGTTGGTGCTGCTCTCTCAAGTTGTGTTCCATCGTGTCGTCAGCATCCAGGCTAAAGCACAGGCTGAAACACAATGACACACAGAAGAATGCTTGAATTCAACACTTGGCCATGTAGATAGTAGATACAGTATGTAGACTGGTCCTACACTTGTCATTGTGGCTGTAATGTCATGCATTATGTATGCATTAAGCTTGAGTCCGAATTCTAACTTCAGACAACCGCTTGTAATTCAAATGAACTCAAAGAGAAGTCAATGAAGGATTTTTGTGAGAGTTCAAGTTGTGCGCTAGTTAGGATTCTTCCTTCAGTCACATGATTGCACTAAACCCATTCTCACTTTTTGCTAATTCAACCAAATAGCCACATTGTTTTATTACTTTGATAAAGTGGGTTGAAATAACCATACTATGTATGTCAATATTTGACCAGCACCAACATAACTATATCGATTACACAATTTGAAATAATTATATGTTTGAGTTTTATTTTTTATTTTTTTATTAAAACAATTTTTTTTAGCAGATGCTCTTATCCAGAGCGACTTACTGTTATTATTATTATTATTAAAAAATATATATTCATACTGGACCCCCGTGGGAATCGAACCCACAACCCTGCCGTTGCAAACGCCATGCTCTACCAACTGAGCTACATCCCTGCCAGCCATTCCCTCCCCTACCCTGGACGACGCTGGGCCAATTGTGCGCCGCCCCATGGGTCTCCCGGTCGCGGCCGGCTACGACAGAGCCTGGTTGAGTTACAACTGATTATCAAGTACTTCTATACTACATGTTCACTAATAATTAAATGTTTATCAACTACTAATAATCCCTTAAAGTGTACCTTAATGTAAAGTGTTACCCACTCACCTGTTCGTGCCATGTGGCTGTCCCCAGTAAGCCTTGTTTCGGGCCATGCTGTGACAGAGACTGGGGGAAGGCAGGCTGCTCCTAATGGACATGTATATGTAGATCCATAGAGCACCCAGTCCTCACAGAGACACTGTCCATCTGCTTACTGCAGTCCAGCCAACCAGTAGTAGTCATCCTGTCTCATTGTTAGGTGCTGGCATACCAGAAAAAGAGAGCGAGAGAGAGAGAGAACGAACGAGAGACAGAAAGGGCACGAGAGAGGGAGAGAAACAGAGAGAGAGAGGAAAAGAGAGCGGGAGAGAGAAAGAGAGTGAGAAGAAATTAGCAAACATTCAAGTGTTCATCAACCATGTTGCTAACCATTTTGCAACCATTTTATTTTACAGGCCTGTTTCAGCTTCTGTTTGCCTGGTATTTTTGCCTTGTACACAACAGGTAAACTACCTGGTACTAAATACATAGTGGGCCTTGTTATAATAAATCCAGTCAACAACAAAGTAATTATTAAACCATGTACTTTCCATTTGACAACGTAATTTCTCTGAAAACACCAAGTAAATGACCCGTAAAATTAAATCATAACCTCTTACCCCTTTAACCATAACCTGACCACTCCACTCCTTGTACCAGCGGTTGCTTTGCCTTGCTTGCTTTGCTTTACTGAGCTAAGCCTGTCATGTGTGTCTCCCCTTTGTAGATCCAGCTCAAAGAGTATGACTGAGTTTGACTGAGGCATGGGGTTGCATTGCACAACCTCTGGGTCAACAGTGGGCAGGCCTAAGCACTCTCTCCACTCCCTCTTCCCCTCCCAGGCCTGTGAGGCTGTGCTCTGCTCTCTGTACTAATTCTTCTTGCAGTGCTGCAGCGTAGGCCCACACCAAGGGGCCTCAACAGAGCCCTTTCAACAGAGGCCATTGTGGAACAAGCTCCTGTGACGCTGGAATGACAAACACTCCCAGTGTGACAGTGCGCCAACACTCACACACACGCTTTACTGTGTGTGTGTGTGTGTGTGTGTGTGTGTGTGTGTGTGTGTGTGTGTGTGTGTGTGTGTGTGTGCGCGTGTATGTGTGCAGCTGAATGTGCGCAAAGTTACACACACATTTACATACATGCGTACACACGCACCTACACTCATAGTACCCAGGAAAAAAGGCTCAATTCCAAGTTTCAAAGGACTCCACACTGACAACTGACAACAACAGTATCGATAATGACAAGTCCACTGGGGATGAAGACAGGACAAAGTGTCCCCACAAGCTACACAACAACCTGGGCCCTTTCCTGGCGCCACCAACAGGTCATGGTCTTGCGAAAAGCTGCTCTTTATGTAAACAAGTATCAGGGTGACAAAAGGGGATTTGAACTATAATTGTAATGGTGAAAAGTTTCACATTGCTACGATATATCGATCACAAAAACAGACATTTTAAACAAAATATTTTGTTTTAAAACTGTTAGAAACAATAGACTGTTTAATGCCTCGTTAGTTTGTCTTGTTGAAATTGTATTTGTCTATTTGTTTGTAATGTTTGAGTTATTGTCATGCTCTGTACATTGTCCACTGTGCTTTTTGGTTATCATGTTCCGGATTTGTTATAGTGTCCTGTGTGCTAATCATGTCCTATTGTCCTCTTTGTAATTTGTCTGTAATTTTTAAGTCTGGTTAGTTCTAATACCATTCCTGACTTAAAAAAGACAAGTCCACAACAAGGCCTTGATAAGAATGCGATAATACCAAGGTATCATTCATAAAAGAAAAACAAGCATTGAACAGAATCTCTTTGCTCCATTTCACATTCCGCCTCCATTGGTTAACGCGTGGTGTGGGAAGCGTATGTATATACCATCCATGGAACGCTTTCTAGACAAGACATCATATTTATGTACCTTCTACAAGTACAAGAAACAACCTTCTGCATAATTTACGTCAAGAGAGAGCTCAGAGATGCAAGAAACCAAACAATAAGGAATTCTACCAGCAAATAACTCAGTGGTCATGAATGGGGCCACTCTGGACCATGAATGGCCCTTTGTGTTTTGGCTGTGCGGAGAGAGGCCTGCGAATCCCAGTGAACTCTCCCATGAGGTCAGGCCAGAGACATGCCATGGAGACATCCAGGGATGGCTGAGGTGTGTGAGAGAGATATTCCTGCTCCTGGTGAGATTATGACCCGCCATTGGCATCTAGAGATCCCTTTGAGGAAGGGGAAACTAGCCTAAATCACGGTTAGCACTAATCCCAGTTAGAAGAGATATGTGTTTATCGTTTATCAGGGGCTGTAGCGTAAGGGGGTGCATTGGGGTTGTAGACATTACACCATTGACAGGCCTTTCACTCTTACCCCTTGAAACAGGTGTAAAAGATGCTATCCATCACATATCACACTTATCTGGTGTTCAGCCATTTGTGGACTATTGCCCAAATTAAGGGTGGCAGCAAAGAGAAAAGTGAAGAACGGTGGTAACTTCTGCAATATTACACCAATATAAACTATATTTTAAGATGGAGTAACTCACTTCTGATAGTCCTTAGTTTTAGGCTTGAATACAAATAACACCACCTATCTCAATTTGATCAGACTAGTCCTACTATTTTCTCTTTTTATAGAGCACATATTGCAATTAGGCCTACAATATTGTGATTTGTTTATAAAGTGACAAAAGATATTGGGCAAAGCAAAGAAAAATCAAGGTATGAAAGACAAAAAATATATATTTAAACATGACCAGAATATGGCACTATAATATTATATGTTGCCTGGCCTAGCTTATTATAATAGGCATATTATTATCATAGCCGATTACAGGTCAACTGCAACATTCTTATTATGCATTTCTGTCAAACGTATATTGTGATTAAATCAAATCTATTTTGTCACCGTCAAATGTTTCCAACCCTGGCAACTATACCCGCTCTACCTGTGCAACAGGCAAAGAAGCGCGAGCACTCCGTGCGAACAGAATAACACACCCTGTCCAGCAGACTCTCCCAGCTGACCCGTGACTCAGGTGCGAATCATTTCCCAAATAGAGGCCCTCTACATTATTCCATTACCGTGTTCAAGTCAAGTCTATTTGTCATATGCACAGGATTCACATGGTAAGCTACACAGTAGGCTACAATGAAATGCTTAATCGCTTATTTCCGACAATAGTATTAAGATACAACTTCAAAACACAAAAAATAAAAAGCCTGTTGGTGTAATAATCTTTAGCTGTTGGTCTAATAATCTTCTCATTCATAAATAGGCTAGTGTCTGTTATTGACACAATACTTTCATTTCAGTCGCATCAGGCTTTAGCATAGTAGCCTACTAGGTTATAACAGCCTATTTGATTGTAATATTTTGTTACTATACAGTAATTGTAAATTAACTTAGTAGGCTACTTACCATCAAAGTAGGCTACTGTGTGGTAGAGGTTTTCCGATATAGTAGCTCCATCGATTTGTAACAGGTCTATCCAGTTATTGGCCGACTGCTGACGACAACAAAACTTGCATGTGCTATATCTTTTTTTCTACAACATTCGCTCGTGAAATTCATTTGCTCACAGCAACCCGGTTTTCTCTATCTTTTTATAAGCATGGGTCAACGCTTGAACATTTGCTCCACCCGCGCCTTGCTCTTAAAGTGACCAGTTCTTATTTCCAGGCACTTGTAGCTACCCTCTCTCTTTCATGTTTCTCCAATACGGCACTGTTAGATGCACTTAAAATAAATAGTGATTTGATTTGATGTATCTCCAATACAGCACTGTTCCGAGGTGTAAAGACAGGCTACCAACTACCTGTCCGACTTCTGACACCAATTCGACACTTCTGGCACCATCATAGCAAAGGAGGACGGGGATTCTTGAACCAAACATTTAAACCCAACAGGAGAGGTCCGATTATTTTCTGAGGACACTACAGTAAATACTGGTCTACTGGACATGACATGATAATAACACTGACATGTGTTAAACAGTTCCAGCGTAATTAGGCTACAGTTGAATAAGTAGTTTTCGATTATACCAATTTATATTAACATTTATTTCTGTCAGTGGGGGAGAAGGTGTTGATGACTGTAGACACTATCACCATTTACCAACTTTGTTTACCACCGCATGAGGTCTAGATTTAGATTTGATTGGGATCCCCATTAGCCAACGCCAATGGCGGCAATCGGGATGTAGGGGTGCTGAGGGTGCTGCTTAATTTTAAATAAATTGGCTAAATTGTCTAAAAACATGTTTTCACTTTGTCATCATGGGGTATTGTGTGTAGATGGGTGAGGAAAAAAAACATCAATTTAATCCATTTTGAATTCAGGCTGTAATACAATAAAATGTGGAATATGTCAAGGGGTATGAATACTTTCTGAAGGCACTGTACCTATACATATGCCTTAACTAGGTTAACTAGGTCAGATGGGGGGAGGTGTTTTGTTGTGAGGTGTTGTTTTATTAGTTTTTTAAAGCTAATTTTGCTGTTTGCTTGGGTAATTTGAGATGGAAGGGAGTTCCATGTGATCATAGCGCTATATCAGGGTTCCCTAACTGGCGCCCGTAGGCCGAATTTGGCCCATGGGTGATTTTATTTGGCCCCCCAAATTTTCTGGACATAAATGACCATAAGAACACCAGCAAATCAGCTCTAAGTGATTTTAATTTTGGAAATATGTTCCAAAGTATTCCCACGCATATGTGATAATTTGAAATGATTGTTTTAGTCAAATATTATATCTGTTTGGGCTTCTTGCGGACTACAAATTATTTGTATTCAAGTTCCGGCCCCCTGACTCTCCGCTCTAGAAAAAATGGTCCTGCGGCTGAATCTAGCTGATGATCCTTACTCTATGCCTTGAATTCATTCTGGATTAGGGTACTGTGAAGAGACCCCTTGATTAAAGTACTTCCATCAGAAATCATCATCATCACAAATACAGTATGGACATTGATGAAGTGAAGTTCTATTGCACGTCAGATAACAATGTGGGAGTGAGTGGGGACCCAAGAGTGTGTGTGGGTGGAAGTCCACTGGCGAGTGTGTGGGTGGCTTTGGGCGAGTGTTTGTGAGTAAGTGTTTACATGACAAGTACAGTACAATGTGTGTGATCCATAAAGACACAGTGGAAGGGCCATGTGAGCAGGTTGGAAACCTCTGTCTGAACTAACTTGTCATTATCTGTGTTTTCATCACCACGTCCTAAACATACTGCTTACATAGCAGCAGCACAGCAAAAGGCTACGGCAACAATATGAGGCCATTTAAGTGAAGCCAATGAAATAGTGTTGTTGTGACCAATATAATATCCATGAACTTTGTTCTACCAAACCAAACACACACACCACCCATCTAACCCTTCACCCTTCCTTTTGGCCAGGAGTTTGATGTGTTGACGTCATAGAGACAGGAACTTCCATATAAGGCCATGTCTGACAGCACCTGCAGCCAGACTGCAGAGGAACGCAGTGACTCTATACAGTTCCACTGGAAGTGCCCCAGCAGCACAACAGCTTAACAGCAGAATCATCTGGAGGTTTGACAGTTTTAAGTGTGAAATAGACATGTCATGTCTATCTGTGTCAGTTCTTCACACTAATGTCTCACAGTATTTATTTAGGGAGTAACTGAACAGCTTACATCTGCAGTCTCATAACAACATCTTTGCGACCTCCACATCAATTGGGTTTCTTTCTGCCAAGCTTTCTGCTGGGATTATTCAAGCAGTGGAAGAACATGATTATTATCCTAATAAAACAACCAGTACTCTGGTTATTACCCAGCGGATGACATTTGGAAGTTTTGTTCATGTATTTTTAGCAACCAGAAAAAAATATTTTTGGGGGTTGTAAACTGGTTTTGTGGTTGAGAAGACATCGTATAACAGATTACAACCAACTAATCTCTGTTACAACCATGTATCTTGTCTTTTTCATTACAAAATACAGATGTCATTGGAAAGACGTTATATTTTGGTTGTTATCCAGTCAAATAACCATATAACAACCAGATAAAGATAGATGTCACCGGAAGTTAATAACAGAACTTTCTTATCCAACCATTACACAACCTGACCATAAAAATATGTCATAATGACATATTGCAACCGTTTTTGCCCACTGGATAGAGCACTCACATTATTCCCTGCCTAAACACAACATAACTATTCTCTAAGGCTTGGCTGGATTCAATCAATCAAACCGGCGCTGATGTCAAACTGCACTCTGGAAAAATGCCTGTTTTCATGTCATGTACCATTAAAATGTAAGATTATATCAAGTTAACTATTGGCAAATATCAATTGTTGGAAGTAATATGAAGTTACTTTGATTTTAATCAACAATTTCTTGCAGAACATTTTTCCATGCAGTTTTGATTGAATTCTAGCCTAAGTCTTTAATCATCTCATGGATCTTGAGGTCCACTTAGTGAGAGGACATAATCAGACATGCATGATATATGGCTTGGTCCTCTCCCCCTGTTCCCCCCTACTGCAGTTTCTAACAATGGGCCATTCCACTGCGAGCTCTGTGGGTTGTAGCTACAGTATGGGGTGGGCCCAACTGAACTCCCACAGGGGGAGGGCGAGTCACTTCCTGCTTTGAGACCTCTGTCCCTCACATCTGTTTGTGCCATGCAGATCCCCCATTTGCAACTTCCTCAGCTCCATCTCCATCAAAGTCTTATGATGGATAGATTGCCGTGAAGAAATCTTCAAGCTCTTTGACTTCAAATAGTTGGTCAGAACTGTTTGAAGTCAAAGAGATGTTTTTGTTGTTTTGTGGCAATAAAGTTCAACATGAAATCAAGTATCTGTACATTGTATGAATGTTGAATGTTCATTATCTTACTGGCTGGCAGTTATCCATGCTGACACATGTGTAGGAGGTGAAATATCCCAGCTGTCTTGATTAAAGGTGTTCAACTGTACACATCCACTCTGGTAAATACATTGTGTAGGCTTGGCCTCATTACATCATGTCAAGAGGAGTTTCCTTATAGAGAAACCACCTATGAACAAACATGACATAACAATTACATAAACTTTAAATTGAATTATAAGTGATGTTTAAATCATGTCATTGAATCTGATTGTAAAAGTAAAGTTCTAATGCAGTAATTACGTTTATTTCCAAGACGCTATATCCACCAATTTTTCACATTTGTGTTTCTTCACCAGAAATGATTGCTTATGGATATCTTCATGTGTGTGTGAAATATTACTGTTCTCAGATTTTCAATTCATAGATTTTAGGTGTGTATTAAAATCAGTTTTTTTAGCAAAATGCTATATATCCATTGTTGAGCTGGAATGGAATTTTCGTATCCTGTATATTTGACTGTGGTATGTGATTGTCTCACCTAGCTATCTTATGATGAATGCACTAACTGTAAGTCGCTCTGGATAAGAGCATCTGCTAAATTACTAAAATGTCAAATGTAAAGGTTTTACATATAGATCTCATATTACTGTATTGATTCATAATATATATATATATATATATATATATATATATATATATATATATATATATATATATATATATATATATATATATATATATATAGATAGATAGATGTCACAAATGTATCATTTGTACAGTTCTTTATAAAAAATGTAGTTATTTGTTTCATTCGACTGTGTAAAACCTAGCAGTACTACTTATTTCTCTGAGAGTGAGGTGGATATACAGTATAGCATTTAGCAAAAAAACTGGATTATTTGTTTCTCTGAAATGAAACCATCAACTGATATATTTAAAAGAAATACATGTCTGTCATTCAACAACCCCATGCTATGATTAGATAGTGAAAAAACACACCAATCGCTTTCATAAGTTCTTTAAACAATAACAACTAATTTAGTAACATTTCTGAAGAAAAAAAAAAAAAATATATATATATATATAGCGTTTTGGAAAGAAACTCTTCAATTATTTTAATATGTTTAAAAATGATAATAAAACTGAAAACCTAAAAGTTACATTCATTCACCAGTATAAAGTAGGTCACTCCTGCATTCAGGTTGTGGGAAACATGACAATTAACCTTTATAGGATTAAGATAGGATGAAACAGATAGGAGTTTATGGTCATAACTGTATGCTCCTAAGCAAACAATGTCCACACAGTCTTGCATTCCAACTCCACTACACTCATACCTCTCCTTTGCGATATCAAAATGGTATTGTGTACAGTATAGTATACAATGGGCATTTCACTATTTTATGACCACTTGAAGTCATCTGCCTCATTCTCAATGGGCGATGTCACAATCAGAATCCAGGAAATGTCCCATGAAGGTTGTGACTAAACTGTGTGATGAGGGCCATGACTAATGTCCATATCACATTCTTACTTACTCACTTATCAATTTATTCCACTGTTTGTATTATCACTTTCCTGGTATGTGTTTATAATGTACTGCTTTTTCTCTCATAAAGCCTCCTCTTGAACACAAGATGAGTCATATAGACAAAATTGAGGTCTATATATGTCAGTTTCCCTTTATGGTCCAGTTTTCCTTACACATAGATTAAATGTAGCCCTGGATTAAATATCATTTTTGATGGAAAAACTAGATAGATATTTTTTTGAGGGGTCCAGCCCAGGACTAGGCTTAAGGTCCCAGAACCCTGCTCTGTGTGTGTTATATATACAGTGGGGAGAACAAGTATTTGATACACTGCCGATTTTGCAGGTTTTCCACCTTACAAAGCATGTAGAGGTCTGTAATTTTTATCATAGGTACACTTCAACTGTGAGAGACAGAATCTAAAACAAAAATCCAGAAAATCACATTATATGATTTTTAAGTAATTAATTTGCATTTTATTGCATGACATAAGTATTTGATCACCTACCAACCATTAAGAATTCCGGCTCTCACAGACCTGTTAGTTTTTCTTTAAGAAGCCCTCCTGTTCTCCACTCATTACCTGTATTAACTGCACCTGTTTGAACTCGTTACCTGTATAAAAGACACCTGTCCACACACTCAATCAAACAGACTCCAACCTCTCCACAATGGCCAAGACCAGAGAGCTGTGTAAGGACATCAGGGATAAAATTGTAGACCTGCACAAGGCTGGGATGGGCTACAGGACAATAGGCAAGCAGCTTGGTGAGAAGGCAACAACTGTTGGTGCAATTATTAGAAAATGGAAGAAGTTCAAGATGACGGTCAATCACCCCTCGGTCTGGGGCTCCATGCAAGATCTCACCTCGTGGGGCATCAATGATCATGAGGAAGGTGAGGGATCAGCCCAGAACTACACGGCAGGACCTGGTCAATGACCTGAAGAGAGCTGGGATCACAGTCTCAAAGAAAACCATTAGTAACACACTACGCCGTCATGGAATGAAATCCTGCAGCGCACGCAAGGTCCCCCTGCTCAAGCCAGCGCATGTCCAGGCCCGTCTGAAGTTTGCCAATGACCATCTGGATGATCCAGAGGAGGAATGGGAGAAGGTCATGTGGTCTGATGAGACAAAAATAGAGCTTTTTGGTCTAAACTCCACTCGCGCGTTTGGAGGAAGAAGAAGGATGAGTACAACCCCAAGAACACCATCCCAACCGTGAAGAATGGAGGTGGAAACATCATTCTTTGGGGATGCTTTTCTGCAAAGGGGACAGGACGACTGCACCGTATTGAGGGGAGGATGGATGGGGCCATTTATCGTGAGATCTTGGCCAACAACCTCCTTCCCTCAGTAAAACCATTGAAGATGGGTCGTGGCTGGGTCTTCCAGCATGACAACGATCCGAAACACACAGCCAGGGCAACTAAGGAGTGGCTCCGTAAGAAGCATCTCAACGTCCTGGAGTGGCCTAGCCAGTCTCCAGACCTGAACCCAATAGAAAATCTTTGGAGGGAGCTGAAAGTCCGTATTGCCCAGCGACAGCCCCAAAACCTGAAGGATCTGGAGAAGGTCTGTATGGAGGAGTGGGCCAAAATCCCTGCAGCAGTGTGTGCAAACCTGGTCAAGACCTACAGGAAACGTATGATCTCTGTAATTGCAAACAAAGGTTTCTGTACCAAATATTAAGTTATGCTTTTCTGATGTATCAAATACTTATGTCATGCAATAAAATGCAAATTAATTACTTAAAAATCATACAATGTGATTTTCTGGATTTTCGTTTTAGATTCCGTCTCTCACAGTTGAAGTGTACCTATGATAAACATTACAGACCTCTACATGCTTTGTAAGTAGGAAAACTTGCAAAATCGGCAGTGTATCAAATACTTGTTCTCCCCACTGTATGTTTATTTGAAGTAAAGTAAGCTTGAGACCAAATCATTCCAGGAGTGCTACCAATATGGCAACCCAGTCATTTGAAATGAATAACTGCTCTATTCCTCTGTGTACTGTAAACTGAATATCCTGATGGTCTTTCCCTCTACTCACAAGTCACTGCCTTCTCTCTCAGATGTTCCTTATTGAGTTCTCCTTTATGTGTTTACTGATGTCTGCCCGTAGGCTACATCCTCAGGTTACGCTCTGGGGAGGATGCTAGCCAGATTAGCCAGGTGACTGTAACTTGTTCTTCCGTTCTGTGGGCTCTGGAGGGTGGGCTGCTGTAGGGATACAAAGGCCTAGCGTGGTGTGGTAATGACTTTACCGCACCAGAGAGCTACTCTGCTAAATAGTTTTGGCTTATCAGTCTTCCTCTCCTCTCACCAACACTATCACCACTTCCATTTCCTAATCGTTGTAGCTAACATCCAATAGTGCCGCTTTTTTTTTTTTTTTTATATCGAATTGATTATGCTGATGAAATATCTCATGAATTATGGAAATTATTTTGTCTTATGCCAATTCATAGCTATATTTCCTGTATCGTATCTATTCATTGTGCATTTTGTTTAAACTGACATTCTACACACTTCAGTGTCTGACTGGTGTATTTCTAGGGAGACCCAACTAATCACAGCCATGTCACACCTGTGATATGACTCAAATAATAATATGTATACCAGGGCAATATCATAGAGCCCAATCTTGTTTAAGCAGTGGAACCTGACTGGCCAGTATGATAACTTGTACTTCCTGTTGTTGTACTAAAGAAGAATGGGTACATTTGAATCATATCCAATCAGTGAGCACCTTTTTACATGTGGCGAACCAGCCATTGATCAAGGGATCAGCTGGAGGGAGTGGTTTGCCACTGTCACCCCATGGTAACACACACACACATACACAATGTCAAAATACACAGATACACACAATGTCAAAATAAACACACATGCACTAATTAACAGTGTGATTTCAATAACAGAGGCTTGAACAATCAAATGCTTGTTTATCAATGTGTCAATGTGAATGTATCTGTCCCTATCCAACTAAACTATTCATGAAATAAGCCTGGCTGAATGAAAGCTTGGCATATCTGCTTTGGTCCAACATGAAAAGGAAGTGGACTCCTTAGATGTCTGCGTGGGCTATACCATGACCTTTGACCTTGACCCAGACCAGGAAGAGAACAGCTGTCGCAGCAGGGGGGCGGGCTGAGACATCAACCACGGGGAGGAAGAGGAGGATGGGCAGAGGATGGATGATGTTTGTTTTTCTTCTGCGAGTCAACTAGGAGGTGGGAGAACAGCTCGGCTAGCCCACAGATGTGGAGTAGGGTTGTTACACCTGTACCAAAGGGCTGTAACAATATTGAGTCTTTATAGTTGATGACACAAGTGTACCTATATTCTGTGTCTGTGTTGTGTATATGCATTGGTCAATTCAACCGGATGACCCGTTCAGAACACTGCACTCTATCATATTGAGGCAACTTGAATGAAGATGGGAAAACCCACTGGGCACATTTGGTTGAGTTGTCAACTAACGTGAGTACAACATGAAAATATTTTGTCTGTTACAAATGTTTAGCAACAGAAACAAGATGTAATGAATTCACCTCTGGATTCCGTGGTTGCTATAAAAAGTATAGAATATTCAGTCCGTATCGTAATCCTGGGATTCCAATAGAACGGAGTATGTTTTTTAATCAAGGATAATTGTTTCAATTGCCAGCAGGAGATTGGAAATGAAAGGATTAGCACTAGGCTACATAAACAAACACACACACAGACACACACTTTCACAGGATGCTGAGAGAGGGTGAAACAAAGTGAGTCAGTGACTAAACAACTGGGCAAGGAAGTGGGCATGGATTAAAGTGATTTTAACACAACACAAATTATTTCATGGTGACGGCCAACTGTGAAATGCAAGTTTAAGTAGGATCTCCTAAATGAAAGGGGTGATTCTTTGCTGTTTGCCCAGGATACAGCACTGGAGGCCTGGGCAGCTTCCCTACCCGTGGTCCCAGGCCTTGGCCAGGGCAGAAGGTTTGCAGGCCCAGCAGGAGGCCTTCCGCAGCCCATTGTGAGAGAAAGGCCAGTGCATTAATTTACCAGTGAATGACTGGGAAAAAGAAACTCCAGCACACTGGCATTCTTGTATGGTCCACAATGTTTTTAATGGGGCTACTACTAATGAAGTACTCCCAATTAAGAAGAGAAAGAGAGGGAGAGTGGGAAGACAGGAAGACATAGATAGGCCTATTTGGGACTAATTCAAGAGAGATATGTAGGCCTATGATAAGTGGGTTGGAAAGTAAAAACTTATTTCCACACCAACACTGAAAATATGATGAGCACATTTTTTAAATTTATTTTACCTTTATTTTACCAGGTAAGCCAGTTGAGAACAAGTTCTCATTTACAACTGCGACCTGGCCAAGATAAAGCAAAGCAGTGCGATAAAAACAACAACACAGAGTTACATATGGGGTAAAACAAAACATAAAGTCAAAAATACAACATAAAATATATATATAGTGTGTTCAAATGTAGCAAGTTATGGAGGTAAGGCAATAAATAGGCCATAGTGCAAAATAATTACAATTAGTATTAACACTGGAATGATAGATGTGCAAGAGATGATGTGCAAATAGAGATACTGGGGTGCAAATGAGCAAAATAAATAACAATATGGGGATGAGGTAGTTGGGTGGGCTAATTTCAGATGGGCTGTGTACAGGTGCAGTGATCGGTAAGGTGCTCTGACAACTGATGCTTAAAGTTAGTGAGGGAGATAAGAGTCTCAGCTTCAGAGATTTTTGCAATTCGTTCCAGTCATTGGCAGCAGAGAACTGGAAGGAATGGCGGCCAAAGGAGGTGTTGGCTTTGGGGATGACCAGTGAGATATACCTGCTGGAGCGCATACTACGGGTGGGTGTTGCTATGGTGACCAATGAGCTAAGATAAGGCAGGGATTTGCATAGCAGTGATTTATAGATGGCCTGGAACCAGTGGGTTTGGCGACGAATACAGTGAGGGAAAAAAGTATTTGATCCCCTGCTGATTTTGTACGTTTGCCCACTGACAAATACATAATCAGTCTATAATTTTAATGGTAGGTTTATTTGAACAGTGAGAGACAGAATAACAACAAAAAAATCCAGAAAAACGCATGTCAAAAATGTTATAAATTGATTTGCATTTTAATGAGGGAAATAAGTATTTGACCCCTCTGCAAAACATGACTTAGTACTTGGTGGCAAAACCCTTGTTGGCAATCACAGAGGTCAGACGTTTCTTGTAGTTGGCCACCAGGTTTGCACACATCTCAGGAGGGATTTTGTCCCACTCTTCTTTGCACATCTTCTCCAAGTCATTAAGGTTTCGAGACTGACGTTTGGCAACTTGAACCTTCAGCTCCCTCCACAGATTTTCTATAGGATTAAGATCTCGAGACTGGCTAGGCCACTCCAGGACCTTAATGTACTTCTTCTTGAGCCACTACTTTGTTGCCTTGGCCGTGTGTTTTGGGTCATTGTCATGCTGGAATAGCCATCGACGACCCATTTTCAATGCCCTGGCTGAGGGAAGGAGGTTCTTACCCAAGATTTGACAGTACATGGCCCCGTCCATCGTCCCTTTGATGCGGTGAAGTTGTCCTGTCCCCTTAGCAGAAAAACACCCCCAAAGCATAATGTTTTCACCTCCATGTTTGACGGTGGGGATGGTGTTCTTGGGGTCATAGGCAGCATTCCTCCTCCTCCAAACACGGCGAGTTGAGTTGATGCCAAAGAGCTCGATTTTGGTCTCATCTGACCACAACACTTTCACCCAGTTCTCCTCTGAATCATTCAGGTGTTCATTGGCAAATTTCAGACGGCCCTGTATATGTGCTTTCTTGAGCAGGGGGACCTTGCGAGCGCTGCAGGATTTCAGTCCTTCACAGCGTAGTGTGTAACCAATTGTTTTCTTGGTGACTATGGTCCCAGATGCCTTGAGATCATTGACAAGATCCTCCCGTGTAGTTCTGGGCTGATCCCTCACCGTTCTCATGATCATTGCAACTCCACGAGGTGAGATCTTGCAAGGAGCCCCAGGCCGAGGGAGATTGACAGTTCTTTTGTGTTTCTTCCATTTGCAAATAATCGCACCAACTGTTGTCACCTTCTCACCAAGCTGCTTGGCGATGGTGTTGTAGCCCACTCCAGCCTTGTGTAGGTCTACAATCTTGTCCCTGACATCCTTGGAGAGCTCTTTGGTCTTGGCCATGGTGGAGAGTTTGGAATCTGATTGATTGATTGCTTCTGTGGACAGGTGTCTTTTATACAGGTAACAAACTGAGATTAGGAGCACTCCCTTTAAGAGTGTGCTCCTAATCTCAGCTCGTTACCTGTATAAAAGACACCTGGGAGCCAGAAATCTATCTGATTGAGAGGGGGTCAAATACTTATTTCCCTCATTAAAATGCTAATCAATTTATAAAAATTTTGACATTTGTTTTTCTGGATTTTTTTGTTGTTATTCTGTCTTTCACTGTTCAAATAAACCTACCATTACAATTATAGACTGATAATTTCTTTGTCAGTGGGCAAACGTACAAAATCAGCAGGGGATCAAATACTTTTTTCCCTCACTGTATGTAGTGAAGACCAGCCAACAAGAGCGTACAGGTCACAGTGGTGGGTAGTATATGGGGCTTTGGTGACAAAACGGATGGCACTGTGATAGACTACATCCAATTTGCTGAGTAGAGTGTTGGAGGCTATTTTGTAAATGACATCGCCGAAGTCAAGGATCGGTAGGATAGTCAGTTTTACGAGGGCATGTTTGGCAGCATGAGTGAAGGAGGCTTTGTTGCGAAATAGGAAGCCGATTCTAGATTTAACTTTGGATTGGAGATGCTTAATGTGAGTCTGGAAGGAGAGTTTACAGTCTAACCAGACACCTAGGTATTTGTAGTTGCCCACATACTCTAGGTCAGACCCGTCGAGAGTAGTGATTCTAGTCGGGTGGGCGGGTGCCAGCAGCGTTCGACTGAAGAGCATGCATATAGTTTTACTAGTGTTTAAGAGCAGTTGGAGGCTACTGAAGGAGTGTTGTATGGCATTGAAGCTCGTTTGGAGGTTTGATAACACAGTGTCCAATGAAGGGCCAGATGTATACAAAATGGTGTCGTCTGCGTAGAGGTGGATCTGAGAGTCACCAAGCAGCAAGAGCGACATCATTGATATACACGGAGAAAAGAGTCGGCCCAAGAAATGAACCCTGTGGCACCCCCATAGAGACTGCCATAGGTCCAGACAACAGGGCCTCCGATTTGACACATTGAACTCTATCTGAGAAGTAGTTGGTGAACCAGGCGAGGCAGTCATTTGAGAAACCAAGGCTATTTAGTCTGCCAATAAGAATGCGGTGGTTGACAGAGTCGAAAGCCTTGGCCAGGTAGATGAAGACGGCTGCACAGTACTGTCTATTATCGATCGCGGTTATAATATCATTTAGGACCTTGAGTGTGGCTGAGGTGCACCCATGACCAGCTCGGAAACCGGATTGCATAGCGGAGAAGGTATGGTGGGATTCGAAATGGTCGGTGATCTGTTTGTTAACTTGGCTTTCAAAAACTTTCGAAAGGCAGGGCAGGATGGATATAGGTCTGTAACAGTTTGGATCTAGAGTGTCACCCCCTTTGAAGAGGGGGATGACCGTGGCAGCTTTCCAATCTCTGGGGATCTCAGACGTTACGAAAGAGAGGTTGAACAGGCTAGTAATAGGGGTTGCGACAATTTCCGCGGCTAGTTTTAGAAAGAAAGGGTTCAGATTGTCTAGCCCAGATGATTTGTAGGGGTCCAGATTTTGCAGCTCTTTCAGAACATCAGCTGTCTGAATTTGTGTGAAGCAGAAGCGGGGGAGGGGGGCATGGGCAAGTTGCAGCAGAGGGTGCAGAGCTGGTGGCCGGGGTAGTGTTAGCCAGGTGGAAAGCATGGCCAGCCGTAGCAAAATGCTTGTTGAAATTCTCGATTATTGTAGATTTATCGGTGGTGATAGTGTTTCCTAGCCTCAGTGCAGTGGGCAGCTGGGAGGAGGTGCTCTTATTCTCCATGGACTTTACAGTGTCCCAAAACTTTTTGGAGTTAGTGCTACAGGATGCATATTTCTGTTTGAAAAAGCTAGCCTTTTCTTTCCTAACTGCTTGTGTATATTGGTTCCTAACTTCCCTGAAAAGTTGCATATCGCGGGGGATATTCAATGCTAATGCAGTACACCACAGGTTGTTTTTGTGCTGGTCAAGAGCAGTCAAGTCTGAGGAGAACCAGGGGCTCTATCTGTTCTTAGTTCTGTATTTTTTGAATGGGGCATGTTTATTTAAGATTGAGAGGAAATTACTTTTAAAGAACAACCATGCATCCTCTACTGACGGAATGAGATCGATATCCATCCATGATACCTGGGCCAGGTCAATTAGGAAGGCCTGCTCGCTAAAGTGTTTTAGGGAGCGTTTGACAGTGATGAGGGGTGGTCGTTTGACCGCGGACCCGTTACGGACGCATGCAATAAGGCAGTGATCGCTGAGATCCTGGTTGAAGACAGCGGAGGTGTATTTAGAAGGTAAGTTAGTCAGGATGATATCAATGAGGGTACCCATGTTTACGGATTTAGGGTTGTACCTGGTAGGTTCGTTGATAATTTGTGTGAGATTGAGGGCATCTAGTTTGGATTGTAGGATGGCCGGGGTGTTAGGCATATCCCAATTTAGGTCACCAAGCAGTACGAACTCTGAGGATAAATCGGGGGCAATCAATTCACCTATGGTTTCCAGGGCACAGCTGGGGGCTGAGGGGGGCTGTAGCAAGCGGCAACAGTGAGAGACTTATTTCTGGAAAGGTGGATTTTTAGAAGTAGAAGCTCAAACTGTTTGGGCACAGACCTGGATAGTATGATAGAGCTCTGCAGGCTATCTCTACAGTAGATTGCAACTCCACCCCCTTTGGCAGTTCTATCTAGACGGAAAATGTTGTAGTTGGGGATGGACATTTCAGAATTTTTAGTGGCCTTCCTAAGCCAGGATTCAGACACTGCTAGAACATCAGGGTTGGCGGAGTGTGCTAAAGCAGTGAATAACTCAAACTTAGGAAGGAGGCTTCTGATGTTAACATGCAGAAAACTAAGGCTTTTACGGTTACAGAAGTCAACAAATGATAGCTCCTGGGGAGTAGGAGTGATAATGGGGGCTGCAGGGCCTGGGTTAGCCTCTACATCACCAGAGGAACAGAGGAGGACTAGAATAAGGATACAGCTAAAGGCTTTAAGAACTGGTCTTCTAGTGCGTTGGGTACAGAGAATAAAGGGGGCAGATTTCCGGGCGTTGTAGAATAGATTCAGGGCATTATGTACAGACAAGGATATGGAAGGATATGAGTACAGTGGAAGTAAACCTAAGCGTTGGGTAACAATGAAAGAGATAGCATCACTGGAGGCACCGAATGAGCCGGTCTCGGCGTGTATGGGGGGTGGAACAAAATAACTATTTGAGGCAGTTTGAGAGGGACTTGGGGTTCTACAGTGAAATTGTATAATAAGAACTAACTGGAACAGCAATAGGCAAGGCATATTGACATGGGAGAGAGGCATAAAGCAATCACAGGTGTTATTAGAGAGAGCTAAGACAACAACTGGTAATGGCGATAAAGTTTGGGCTGAGGTTAAACAGATAAACAGGACAGGGTACCGTGTAAAGGAACAGTCCAGCAGGCATCAGCTGTGCAGCTGAGAGATCATAAGGTCCAGTGAACAGCAATATGTGAGTCCGAGAGCAGTTCGAATTGGTACTACAGCACAGCGATCAGGAAGCACGGCTGTCGTTTACGTGTGCTAGCGGGCCCGGGGCTAGCAGATGGATCTTTGTGGTCGTCGCAACGGGAAGCCTGTTGAAACCACAGACGATTACGTCGGCAGACCAGTCGTGATGGATCGGCGGGGCTCCTTGTCGACTCTAGGAGGTCCCGTCCGGTTGACAGAGAGGTAGATAGCCGGGAGATGTGCCTGACTCAAGGCTAGCTCAAGGCTAGCTCAAGGCTGATTAGCCAACAACAACGTTAATTTGGTTGCAGCTAGCTAGTTGCGATTATCCAGTGTTAAAGGTCCAGTGATTCAGTGATTCCGGCAGAAAATGCAGACTGGCCGATAATAGTCCAGGCTAGAGCTGTCTGGTAGGTAGTGCAGGCCACAGACAATGGTGAAAAACCGCTAACGGTGGCTAATAGCAAGTAGCTAGTTAGCTGGTTAGCTGGCTACTCCCGTCCGGTAGACAGAGAGGTAGATAGCCGGGATATGGGCCTGCTCGAGGCTAGCTCAAGGCTAACTGATGCTTGCTTCGGGGGCAGTGGTGATTAGCCTACAGCAACATCCATTCGACATCCATTCGGTTGCGGCTAGCTAGTTGCGATCCGGTGTTAAGGTCCAGTGATTCAGTTATTCCGGCAGAAAATCCGATGTTCTGGGTGAAAACCGCTAACGGTGGCTAATAGCAAGTAGCTAGTTAGCTAGTTAGCTGGCTGGCTAGTTTCAACTGGAGATTCTAGATAAAGGTGAGTAAAGAATAGAATCCGTTCTACATTGAGTGAGGCGGGTTGCAGGAAAGTATATTTAGTAGATGGATGAAAAGTGTGATAGGGAAATATATACGTAAAATACAAAATAATACAAAAAACAGGCTATTTACATGGACACACAAGAGAACACGACCGCACTGCTACGCCATCTTGGAAAATACATTAATGTTAATGTTAAGTTCTACATCATTTACCTGTATACAGAAAGTACATTGTCAAATGTCAAATGCTTATATTCATCATTCTATTAAATTTTTTATATTTGCTTGTTTTCTTTTCCCTCAGGGGTGGATAAGGGTGACAGTGAGTAGACAGCGTGTGTAACCACCTCCTGGTGGTGGTGGTCGTGGTGGTGGTCGTGTGTGTGCGTGTTTGTGTGCGTGTGTGTGTTTGTGTATGAGTATTTGTGAATTTATTTTGTGTGTATTCATCTGATAGAGTTAGGAGAGCAGTGACAGGGACGTCTATGTATTTTTGGCCCACAGATTTCCTCCGAGGTCCTCTGGCCTCTCTGTCTGGCAGGAACTTCTTTGGGAATTCAGAGGCATTACAAAATTCAGCCGCAGCCCCTCCTCCCTCCTTTCCTTCTCCCACCTACTCACTCCCACCCTCCTCTCTTTCCATCCACCTCACAATCCACTTCCTGTTGAGTCACAGAACAGGACAGAACCATGTTTTACACTTTTACAGCTCCCCTCATCCCTTTCTACCTTCTTTCTGCTCTCTCTCTTTCGTTTAGTTCAATCCCTTACAGAGGGAGAATGATATAGTTGGATATATCTTTCCTTTGGCAGCAAGCAAAATCAATGAATAGCAGATGGTATGAGTGTACAGTGTGTATCCATTCCTGGCAATTGAAGTTCAATAGAGTTCATTGGCACAGTACATGACAAAGTGGATCATTGAATTATGAGCTTTGCAGAAAATATTAAATGGCAATATTATACCATAAAGAGAGGATAGAGATGAATCTGTGAATTGTAACCATCCTAAGTGCTGGTATGTATCCACATAAACACATTAAAATGGACACACACACGCACGTGCACACGCACGCACACACACGCACACACACACCCTGATACATAGTTAGTGTGGAGGCACAGCAGCCAACTGAGTCAGCAGCAGTATTTTAAATGAGTCAACCAGGCAACCACTGAGCCCTTAGTGTCTCCAAGTCCTCCCACATGCATACAAGCACGTATCCTACATTACACAGTGCCATCCCTTTGCCTCACCATAGACCTTTCCCTCTGTCTGCCAAATTTGTTAGCACCTGGTTTTTATTAAAGGCAATAATGCTTGTATAATGTCGAAGTTTGCAATATTTTTTTAGTGAGGAAAAATGTTTGAGGCTGCAAAATTGGACTGCACATAGCCTTACAATGTTGTAATGACATTTCTCGCAAATGGGCTCTCTAGTAGTTACTATACCATATACGTAGCCTACATAATGTTAGGGAACGAGAAACACTGAGATAGGGTGCAAAACAAATTTGCAAAGTACAAATTATAACTAGAGCAAAGTGCTTTAAAATGCTTTAAAAATAGAAAAACATATATAAATAAATATAAAAAAAGAGACCGTCCTAAAAGCCTCAACTTCAAAAATAACTGAGGATAAGGTGCAGGAACAGAACGTAACGTTTAACTCACAAGAGGGGACTACACAGAGAGAATATGGGAGTGGCCAGTTCCATTCTCAGATTGAAGGGAGAAGTCTGCAAACATCAATTTTAAATACAGACTAACATAATATAAAGTTTAAATGCACTGATCAGATTTGAAATACAAACATTATTTACATTATTTTAGCATTAGTACACAACATCAATGTATCAAACTACTTTGCTATTTTAAACTCCTCAAGGGAAATGAATTCCCCCGCGGTGAATAGAGAGGTGGCATTTCCCAACACTGCTCCAGAACCATACTTCAGTATTCATACTTCAGCATTCCTTTACCAGAACACAACCGGCATCCATGCTGCGCAGACATGGTGCCGGTGTGGTGATACTGATGATTTGTCGAGACTGATGGTTTGTTGACAACTGTAGCATTTTAGCTAAGCCTAACCTACTACAGACACAGGTAACTTTAAGTAGCAGGTTATGAGAACTAACGCAGCAGGTTAGGGGAATGAACGTAGCAGGTTAGGATAATTAACGTAGCAGGTTAGGAAAAGTGTTAGGGTTAGGTTTAGCTACAATTCTAGAGCTGTACTGATAGCCACAACCGTACAAACCATCCGTCTCGACACACCATCAGAATCATAACACTGGTAACTCTGAAGAGACATGGAGGTAAAGACATTATAGATAACTTTGACTGTTTGTTGATAATGACAATGGTTAAATTATAAAGTTAGATGATTAAGTTCAATTAAAACAGTGACTGTTACAACGTAAAACTATGAAGCATGCATTCAAGAAACGCTGTTAACAAATATCAAGATTGTATTTTAGAATTTCTGCAATGAAGTTATATGTCACGTTGCTATTTATATATTATGTGTTAAGTGTATCGCCATGTGTATAGTGTAAAGTGAGTGTTACGTGTATAAATGTTTTTTTTTATTGTGCAGTGCAGCCGTCACACATACCAGACCTGGGTCAATAGGTGTACTTGATTTAGCTTGCCTGGTGTGACAGGTTGACAGATTTGGCACTTTTGGACTATTCAATTGGCTCTATTTTGCTGGAAAAGCTAAATCAAACGCATCTATAATATTTGAATGAAATCAAATACTATTTTGACCTAATGAAGCCCCTCCCCTGACTTGAGCCAGGATAATATATTTCCTCCAATTCTATCCCTCTTTAGGGATTTGATCTGTTTACACCATACTCACCAACATACAGTACCAGTCAAATGTTTGGACACACCCTGTCCTGTTGAAAAACAAATCATAGTCCCACTAAGCGCAAACCAGACGGGATGGCGTATCGCTGCAGAATGCTGTGGTAGCTATGCTGGTTAAGTGTGCCTTGAATTCTAAATAAATCACTGGCAGTGTCACCAGCAAAGCACCCCCACCCCATCACACCTCCTCCTCCATGCTTCATGGTGGGAACCACACATGCAGAGATAATCCGTTCACATACTCTGCGTCTAACAAAGACACGGCGGTTGGAACCAAAAATCTCACATTTTGGACTCATCAGACCAAAGGAGCGATTTCCACCGGTCTAATGTCCATTGTTCGTGTTTCTTGGCCCAAGCAAGTCTCTTCTTCTTATTGGTGTCCTTTAGTAGTGGTTTCTTTGCAGCAATTCGACCATGAAAGCCTGATTCACGCAGTCTCCTCTGAACAGTTGATGTTGAGATGTGTCTGTTACTTGAACTCTGTGAAGCATTTATTTGGGCTGCAATTTCTGAGGCTGGTAACTCTAATGAACTTTGGGTCTTGAACTCTAAGACTCTGGGTCTTCCTTTCCTGTGGCGGTCCTCATGAGAGCCAGTTTCATCATAGCACTTGATGGTTTTTGCGACTGCACTTGAAGAAACTTTCAAAGTTCTTGAAATTTTCTGGATTGACTGACCTTCATGTCTTAAAGTAATGATGGACTGTCGTTTCTCTTTGCTTATTTTGAGCTGTTCTTGCCATAATATGGACTTGGTATTTTACCAAATAGGGCTATCTTCTGTATACCACCCCTACCTTGTCACAACACAACTCAAACGCATTAAGAAGGAAAGAAATTCCACAAATTAACTTTTAACAAGGTACACCTGTTAATTGAAATGCATTCCAGGTGACTACCTCATGAAGCTGGTTGAGAGAATACCAAGAGTGTGCAAAGCTGTCATCAAGGCAAAGGGTGGCTACTTTGAAGAATCTCAAATATAAAATATATTTTGATTTGTTTAACACTTCTTTGGTTACTATATGATTCCATATGTGATATTTCATAGTTTTGATGTCTTCACTATTATTCTACAATGTAAAAATAGTAAAAATAAAGAAAAACCCTTGAATGAGTAGATGTGTCCAAACTTTTGACTGGTACTGTATATTGCCACAGCCATGTAGTAATTGTGTCAATTGCTACAAGAAATGAAATGTGGTTCTACTGGTAATGTGGACATTGTGACGTAGCCAGGATTACTCACACTAGAAGTGTTGCAAGAACATGATCACTCACATCAACATTCCCACCACTGTAGACAACGACAGTAGGTCATGGCATGAGCAAATAATCAGTGGCAAGATGGTACTTTTCTTACATAAAGTCCACAGGTACGAAGGCGTACCTTTAGAAAATATACAAATTTGCCTTTTTAGTACATTTTTTGCTACTTATTTAAAAGGAACAAATGGCTTTGTCACTGTGGTGTTACCCTAAAAAGGCAAATGTGTATATTTTCTAAAGGTACGCCTTCGTACCTGTGGACTTTATGTAAGAAAAGTACCATCTTGCCACTCTAAGGTACACTATTGCCTCTTTTAAAGTACAAACTGCAAGGGTACAATTATGTAGCTACAACTAATTGTACAATGGAAGTACCTTACTGTACACACTCCCCTCCATGTGTATTTGGACAGTGAAGCTACTATTTTAAATTTGGCTCTTTCCTCTAGCATTTTGGATTTGAGATTAAATGTCACCTTTTATTTGAGGGTATTTTCATACATATCTGTTTTACCGTTTAGAAATGAAAGCACTTTATGTATATAGTCCCCCCATTTGAGGAAGTCATAAGTATTTGGACAAATTCACTTATAGTGTATTAAAGTTGTCAAAAGTTTAGTATTTGGTTCCATATTCCTAGCACAAAATGACTACATCAAGCTTATGACTACAAAATTGTTGGATGCATTTGCAGTTTGTTATTGATGGTGGTATCAATGTACTCATAGGTTCTTAAGAATATTAATGTTTTCCCATTAACATGCATACTTAATGCCCTGTTAAATGATTGATGATGTTAGTGGAGAAACAATGGTGATGCGAATTCATAGTTGTAACATATGGTTGACGAGTCATATTATGATCCTCCAATAAATCTATATCAAGCATCATACACATCGTTAGCCATGAAGGCTCTGCCATTGGGGAATGTGTACTGTCCCTCTCTTTGCATATCAATTCACTGGTTGGCAGTTGGGGTGGGCGGTAGCGTGTTCTGTGCACACACACACTGTCACGCCTACCCCCGCTCCAGCGCTCGACGTATTCGGTCTACTAACCACCGGCCCTGGCAATCTTCATTACGCACACCTGCTCCCAATTAGGACATTGAAATGTGTGTCCTCTTCGTTAGAGTTCACAGACTTTACGGTATGTAACATTTATCATCTAACAGTGCCATTAAGTGGTTCACGCTTTTCATTGGCTAAACCTTAAGACATGTAGGCCTACCTCTCATTGGTGACCTATACATACCTATATTTCCTATATTTACTTATATTTCCCAATGATGGTCGAAGAAACGTGTATTCAAGAGCTGGAATTGAGATATACATGTTGATCCTCCAATGTTTGCTATTTGCACTGCAGTGATAACCTGTGCCCTGGACAAAGTCACACAAGCCATGTCGTTCCATAGGGCTGGGAATAATGTGGGCAGACCGCAAGGACATGTTCCTTGTCTCATATAAATTATGTCACACATACACACGTTACAGTGGTTGTCTAATACGATACAGCTGTAGCATAACTATCTATAGGCCAGGCCTAATATCTGTTTCTCTCTAATAGACTATAGCTTACTCTAATACTATTCCCACATGAATGCACACACCGAATAGGCCTACACAGACAAATATCAAAGGTGCTTCACAGACTACATACATATACAGAGAGGTTGAACAATTCTGACATCCAGTGGCAGTCACTGAAACTGAACATATTCAAAGTAATTTCTTGTTAGGCTAAGTTCTAGTAATTGTAATAAGGCCTCATCGGGTCGATATGTGACCGGATATCTATAAAAATGTTTTTAATTTTTCAAAGACCCAAGTTGGTGTCAATGTTGGTATACAAGCAGTCAATATCAATTGAGAAAAACAGTTTCTTGGGGCACACAAATCTTAGTTTTGTCACAAATTCATACGTCTTTAATAAAGCTTGGATGTTTCCATGACAGAGGATTGATCAAATGACCTAAGTACTCAGCTATTCTATACGATTCAGAGCCACAATCAGATCCAATCAGCCAACAGCATGGAACCTCAGAGGGGATTGTCCAAGTCTCAGGAGTTTTATGGATTTTAGGCAGTAAATAAAGTTGTCTTGGTCGTGGGGTGTCTGGTCCAATTAAGTAAAACATTTGTTTGTCATTAATGTAGTTTCTCATAAAGTTCCCCTATGATCTGTCTCATTTGTTTCTGGGTCTCCTGCAGCAGTGAGTGAGTCAGTGGTCTATAATGTTTTGAATTACTCAATTGTCTTTTAGCCTCTATGAGGTACTGAGTTTTTCTGCTGGTTTTATAACTATGTTAGAATTCTTGCTTAATGACTTTAAAGCTGCATGATCCTGTTTTGTAAGATTATCTGTCCATGCAAAATGAAACCTAAATGTACTAAAATAAATTGAGTCCTTTTGAATTAAGGTCTACATCGTATGAGACACTGACTGCAGCTTGGGTTCCCAGTGGGATGGACTAATAAATGGTCATCTTTGATTATCAGTATTATAGTTAAAATGAGTGGCACAGTGGTCTATGGCACTGCATCACAGTGCTTGCTGTGCCACTAGAGATCCTGGTTTGAATCCAGGCTCTGTCGTAGCCGGCCGCGACTGGGAGACCCATGGGGCGGCGCACAATTGGCCCAGGGTAGGGGAGAAAAAGATCAAGTAGTTTTAATTTCCTTTGATAAGTATTAAGATCCCTCCTGAGCTCCATGCGATCTTAACGGGTGTAAGGATAAACATGAGGCCCTTCTCCAGAAGTTACTGTTCTGCCGCTGTAAGCCTAAAAGTAACTGATAGGTTAAGGACATTGGAGTGTTGGGGAGTGACACTAGTACTGTCTTCCCCGTTTAATTGGTCTAGCTAGTAGTTCAAACTCTTTACAGCTGTATCTGGTCTCCAATGCACTGGATCGTAATGAGCCGTGTGGAATCTAAGCTCAGATCCAACAGTTCCGTAAAAAAATTCTGGATATGCTTATTCAGTTGGTTCAGTACCTCCTGCATTTCCCATGGAAGCTCATCCGAAATGTGTATGATGGGAACATAAACCTGTGCATGAGGAAAAACTTTACAGTGAGGGAAAAAAGTATTTGATCCCCTGCTGATTTTGTACATTTGCCCACTGACAAAGAAATTATCAGTCTATAATTTTAATGGTAGGTTTATTTGAACAGTGAGAGACAGAATAACAACAACAAAATCCATAAAAACGCATGTCAAAAATGTTATAAAAAGCCTACCCCTTTTCCTCCAAACATAACGATGGTCATTATGGCCAAACAGTTTATTTTTGTTTCATCAGACCAGAGGACATTTCTCCAAAAAGTACGATCTTTGTCCCCATGTGCAGTTGCAAACCGTAGTCTGGCTTTTTTATGGCGGTTTTGGAGCAGTGGCTTCTTCCTTGCTGAGCGGCCTTTCAGGTTATGTCGATATAGGACTTGTTTTACTGTGGATATAGATACTTTTGTACCTGTTACCTCCAGCATCTTCACAAGGTCCTTTGCTGTTGTTCTGGGATTGATTTGCACTTTTCGCACCAAAGTACGTTCATCTCTAGGAGACAGAACGCGTCTCCTTCCTGAGCGGTATGAAGGCTGCGTGGTCCCATGGTGTTTAAACTTGCGTACTACTGTTTGTACAGATGAACGTGGTACCTTCAGGCGTTTGGAAATTGCTCCCAAGGATGAACCAGACTTGTGGAGGTCTAAAAACATTTTTCTGATGTCTTGGTTGATTTCTTTTGATTTTCCCATGATGTCAAGCAAAGAGGCACTGAGTTTGAAGGTAGGCCTTGAAATACATCCACAGGTACACCTCCAGTTGAGTCAAATTATGTCAATTAGCCTATCAGAAGCTTATAAAGCTGTTTAAAGGCACAGTCAACTTAGTGTATGTAAAATTCTGACCCACTGGAATTGTGATACAGTGAATTATAAGTGAAATAATCTGTAAACAATTGTTGGAAAAATTACTTGTGTCATGCACAAAGTAGATGTCCTTTCCGACTTTACAAAACCATAGTTTGTTAACAAGAAATTTGTGGAGTGGTTGAAAAATGAGTTTTAATGACTCCAACCTAAGTGTATGTAAACTTCCGACTTCAACTGTATATATACCCCTTACCAATAGGTGTAGTCTGCCATAAAACCTTCAAGAAGCAGAAGTAGGGGAAGGGTTAGCTAACATGCTAAGTAGTTGCAAAGTAGCTTAAAAAAGTAGTAAGTAGTTGCTAAAATTGTCCGTGATGAGAGGCTAGACATTCATGTTATACGCCCATCCATCTTTCGTTTTTGCCTTAAGTAACCTTCTGTCATATGTAACCATACCAAATGTAACATATCATACTAATTTGAGTGTCCCAGATTTACTATGTTACATTACATTTTAATCATTTAGCAGACGCTCTTATCCAGAGACACTTACAGTTAGTGAGTGCATACATCTAAAAAAAAATCATACTGGCCCCCGTGGGAATCGAACCCACAACCCTGGCGTTGCAAGCGCCATGCTCTACCAACTGAGCTACACGGGGCAGGTATGGTGTCGCGTGCTCACTGCTCAAGTAGCCTAGCTTGATCAACATTTACAATCAGTCATTGACAATAAATCTATATCTAATAGATATGTGGTCCTCTGTAGCTCAGCTGGTACAGCACGGCGCTTGTAACACCAGGGTAGTGGGTTCGATCCCCGGGACCACCCATACACAAAAAAATGTATGCACGCATGACTGTAAGTCGCTTTGGATAAAAGCGTCTGCTAAATGGCAAATTAAATTATTATTAATTAACTTAATAAATCTATATCAAGCATCATACATTGTTAGCCATGTAGGCTCTGACATTGGGGGAATATGTACTGTCATGCTTTTTGCACATCAATTCACTGGTTGTCAGTTGGGGTGGGCGGGAGCGTGCACACACACACACACACACACACACACACACACACACACATTACAGAGGTTGTCTAATACAGCTGTAGCATAACTATCCATAGGCCAGGCCTAATATCTGTTCCTCTCTACTAGACTATAGCTTACTCTAATACTATGCCCACATGAATGAATGCACACATCGAGTAGGCCTACACAGACAAATATCAAAGGCGCATCTGCTCTTTTTTTCTCAACACTTTTTTTTGTTGTTGTTTTATTCTTACTTTTTTTTGTTTAAAATAAATGCACTGTTGGTTAAGGGCTGTAAGTAAGCATTTCACTGTAATGTCTGCACCTGTTGTATTTGGCGCATGTGACCAATAAAATTTGATTTGATTTGATTTGACAACAAGCGTAAACAGAGGTTGAACAACTCTGACACCCAGTGGCAGTCACTGAAACTGCAAAAAATGCAAGGTGGTCTAAGCCTTCATATACACTGAGTGTACAAAACATTAAGAACACCTGCTCTTTCCACGACAGACTGACCAGGTCAATCCAGGTGAAAGTTATGATCCCTTATTGATGTCACTTGTTAAATCAACTTCATTCAGTGTAGATGAAGGGGAGAAGACAGGTTAAATAATTATTTTTAAGCCTTGAGACATAGATTGTGTGTGTGCCATTCAGAGGGTGAATGAATGGGCAAGACAAAAGATTGAAGTGCCTTTGAACGGGGTAAGTTAGTAGGTGCCAGGCGCACCGGTTTGTGTCAAGAACTGCAACGCCGCTGGGTTTTTCACGCTCAACAGTTTCCCGTGTGTATCAAGAATGATCCACCAACCAAAGGACATCCACCTAACTCGAACTGTGGGAAGTGTTTCAATATGCTTTGCGTTGTAGTCATGACAGACAAAGATATATAGTTAAGCAAACTTTACTAGGCATGTTGTCAACCCGCACATTCATGCAGTAAGTCCCAACTGGTTTCCGTTTCCTGTGTAACATCAATATGAGTGACATCAATATTGCTACATGTTCTCTTTTTCTTTTTTTTTTTTTTTACAACAAAGCCAGACTCCACCTAACTTTGGCTTGTAGTCCATGTCTGCAATAAACTGGAATGTGAACTGAATGTTTGTTTACTGTCTCTGACTGTCCATTAATTCTTATTATTTTTACCTTCCCACAAAGTCTTTCAGGTGTATAGGTCTTCGGATGGCCATACCAGACCTTGTGTGGGGAGTGTTGATTACATCAGGAGGTGCTTGACCTGAGATGTTTGGATCTTCTTGTTGAGGTGGAGCGTCCACCTCTAGGTTGTGTTCAGCATCCTGCTTGGTGTCAGCTGGTGCTCTGTCTACTGGCTCTGTGCCAGGCTCCTCAACAGTGGGGAAATCCTCCTCTATTTCTCTGCTCTTCCTCAGGTGTCGCCTGTTCCTCCTGAAGACTTGTCCCTGTTCTGTCTTCACCTCATAGGACGTTTGCTCCACTGGTCTGACTACTGTGGCCCTCTGCCACCAGTGTTTCTGTCCTGTGAGTGGCTGAACTCTCACCCTGTCATCTCGTTGCAGCTCTGTGAGATCCTTAGCAGAGGTGTCGTAGTACTTTGCCTGTTTCTGCTGTCTTTCTTTGAACTTCTCCAGCTGACAGTTTGCCATCCCTGATCTCAGAAGATTTTCACTCATTATAAGTAGTGTCTTTGTACGTCTTCCCATGAGCACCATTGCAGGGCTGCTGTTCCTTGTGACGGGGTATTTCTGTGATCCAGCATGGCCATGTATGGGTCAGCACCTGCTCTCTTTGTTTTCACTGCCGATTCCACTTTCCCATTACTTTGCGGGTATCCTGGAGACTATGTTTTGTCCACTTTCAATATGGTCCACTTTCAACCCCTCTGATGTTAGCAGGTGGCCAATGTAGGGCACTTCCTTCAGCCTAAGCGGCAGCTTCTCCGGATTCAGCTAGATATTGAGCTTCCTGCATCTGTCCAGGAGCATTTTGAGGTTTTTGTCGTGGTCTAGAGTCGCCGCTTCATCGTTGTCTCCCTCTCCCACAATCAGGATGTCATCTGCAATGATTTTGACTCCTGGAAGACCTTCCATTGCCTGGTTCAACTTCCTCTGAAAGATCTCTAGGGCTGGACTGATTCCCATTGGCATGCGCAGCTACCTGTACGTCCCATGGGAGTAGAGAACGTGGTGAGATTCCTCCTCCAGTTCCACATGCCAAAATCAATTTTTTACATCACAAACAGAGAAAAAGCGTGCTCTGTTCAGATCTGGCAGCACGTCTTCAATAGTGGGAAGTGGGTAATGGCTCCTCTTGAGTGCCTTGTTGAGAGGTTTCGGATCAATGCACACTCTTAGTTTTCCAGATGGTTTCTTCACTACGATCAGGCTGCTAATCCAATCTGTGCTTTTATCATCCTTCTTTGCTCTAGACCACTGAGCTCCTCTTTGAGTGGTTTATATAGTGCTACTGGCACTCTTCTCTTTGGCAGCTGGACAGGCTCCACCCGCTCATCCACTTCCAGCTTCAGTTTGCCGGGTAAGCATCCATCTCCCTGGAATACATCAGAGTACTCTTGTTTAATTTGCTCTTTAGTCCAGGATCCTGTTGTTTACTCGATGGCCAGGATGTTGTGATGCTGCACAGTAATCAACTCCATTGCCTGGATAGCCTTACTGCCTAGAATGGGCCTGTGCACATTCTTGTTGACTACGATGAACTCAACTCGGTAGATTTTCTTATTGCGTGGATTGGTCACTTTAAGTGTGCACTTCCCCAGTTGCGTCAGAGTACTCTTGTTATACATCACCAATACCTGACTGCAGGGCTCTAGGTGACTGGCTTTTATGAGGTTTGCAGGGATAACATTACAACTAGCACCACAATCTAGCTGAAATCTGACTGACTTTTTGTTGACCAGTATGGTTGCAAAGAGAGCTGCATTGTGGTCTGTGGTTTTCTCCTGCACCATGTTGATGCTCTCTGACTTTGGCCCTAGTGTGATGCAGAGAACATCCTCACCGCTCTCTGAGTCAGATAACACATTTTCCATTGCCAGGACTCTGTTTCTCTTGCTGGTCCCTGCACTTTTGTAAACCGTAGAGAAGTGATTGTTTTTTCCACAGGATTTAAATTTTTGTCCATATGCAGGGTATTTTTCATTTTTTCTCTCATGTGTCCGTCCACAGTATCTGCATTGTATAATGCTCTGTCCCTCTGTAGCGTCTCCTCTCCCTCTCTGTCTATCTTTCTGTGTGACTGCATGCACTGCTACAGGGCCCTGCACATTTATGACTAGCTCTCTGTCTGGACAGTTCTGCAGCTCTGCCAATCTGTATGCATTTCGCATTTCTCTAAACTGAGATCAGTCTCTCTGAGTAAGCGCTCTCTTAAGTGTGGGTCACATGTGCCACACACAATCCTGTCCCTGATAAGAGTCAGTGATTACTCCAAAGTTGCAGGTGGCCACTAGTCCTCAATTCAGTGAGATATTTGTCTAAACTCTCATCTTGGCCCTGACTTCCCATGAAAAAAGTATCTCTCAATTGTTTCATTTTTCTTGGGATCACAAAATGCATCTAGTGTTGCAATTACTTCCTCAACAGAGAGATTGTCTTTTGTCCTGCCCACACATAGTCTCACAAAGCTCTGCCTTTCCCCCAATGAGATAATACAGTAGCTTCACTTTGTAATCCTCAGGTTTTTCTCTCATTGTAAGAGCCATGTACAAATTGAATTCCCCTTTCCATCTTTTCCAGGTCAGTACTAAATTACAATCATCAAAGTCTATTTTCCCCGGAGGTTTCAGTGCATTTTCCATTGCGATATATTCGTAGAATGGAACGTTAGCTACTCACGAATCTGCTTGTATCCAATAGCCAGCTTGCTATTGGATACGATAGCTAGCTAACGTTAACGTTCGGCGCGATGACTAGCCTTTAAACTCGGCACTTTTTCAAACTGCCGCCTGGGATGTATTCTTCCTTTACATCGATGAGATCCAGGTTATTTTGAGTACCGCTGGCACCATGTTTCAATATGCTTTGCGTTGTAGTCACGACAGACAAAGATATATAGTTAAGCAAACTTTACTAGGCATGTTGTCAACCCGCACATTCATACAGTAAGTCCCAACTGGTTTCCGTTTCCTGTGTAACATCAATATGAGTAACATCAATATTGCTACAGGAAGCATTGGCGTCAACATCCCTGTGGAACACTTTAGACACGTTGTAGATTCCATGCCCCCCAACGACATGAGGCTGTTCTGAGGGCAAAAGGGGGTGCAACTCAATATTGGTGTTCTTCAACTCAATATTAGGATGGTGTTCTTAATGTTTTGTACACTCAGTGTATACATACTGTCATTGGTCTATGCCCCATTGTTTGTTTGTCAATGTCATGGCTGCATACATTATTTACAAACTCACATCTAAACCACCTAAAACGAACGATACAAATCTATAATGTTAATGTAACTTATCAGTATTGTAACTAGCCAGCTAGCTACATATTTTGTCACTAGCTATTTTGTTTCGTGTGTCGCGTGCTCACTGCTCAAGTAGCCAGCGTCGTCAACGGTTACAATCGGTAATTGACTGCATAGAAAGCCAGCTAGCCAGTCATAGGCAAATGTGTTGCATGTTGTTTACGCAAATATCATCAGATAGCCAAGTACAAACTACAAGGCTAGTAGAGGTTGTCAAAAAGGAAGCTTCAAGATCCTGATAACAGTAAGAAAGTGATATAGTCACATTTTTGTTAGCCAACGTTAATGTAAGTTGACCAGTGTTAGCTGCAGCCAACCAGCCAGGCAGTTTGCAAATAGTTGTCATTATGGCCGATAGTAGTGGTCATTGGCCAAAGGCTGTTCCTTCATATTTCTTCTGATCTAGCTAAATATATGTATATTTTGTATCTAAATGCATATCAGGTAAGCATATCGCAATTAGTGATGTTAGGCATAGTGTTGATAAAACAAGTTTACTGGAGAACGGAGACCAAGTAGAGACTTTCGGACACGGTGGATAATTGTATAATATAAGGCAGTTTATTCAGAGGTAAAGATATCTGTAAATAGCGTGCACGGACCCGTCCGTCAATCTCGTAGGGAGATATCTGAGAGCGCCCTAAACATTGTGTGCTGACATTTTATACAATAAAATAAAGTAGGTTGATTCTAGGAGTTCTGATCTTCTGATTGGTCCTGATGAGTTGGGCGAGGTCACTTCCATTGCATTGGCTCTGAGTCGGGTTGTCTGTCTTCAGATGTTCAGCCTAAAAGGAAGGGATTTTGTGTGTGCGTGTGTTATCAGTAATAATGTGTGTGTGTGTAATAATGTGTGTGTGTGTGTGTGTGTTTTTGGGAAAATGTTCAGCCGAAAGAGGGGATTTTGTGTGTGCGTGTGTGTGTGTTTGTGTTTGTGTGTGTCATGGGAGAACTCGTGAGTTGGAAGGACTGAGAGACCTATGGCGTGGGTGTTGTTCTTAGCCACCTGCTGACAAGGCCGACAAGATAGAAGTCTTTGTCCATTGTATTAAATCCGAAGGCCCAACACAAGATGGGTCATGCACAAAATTTTAGCCAGACCAAGCTATAACATAATATATTTACTACGACAAATCCCTCTCTTCACGTCTCCCCAGAGACGTGACCAAGTAACAGTAAAGAAGGAAAACTTAAGACGTGACACAAGCTAACAGTGTAATTGGCAAAATAGGGAAAACTTTATCAGAAGATAAAGTTTTACATTCCCCCTCTTCACGTCTCACAAGAGACGTGACATAAAGCTTAAATGCTGCAATTTGGCAAAATAGGGAAAACTTTATCAGAAGATAAAGTTTTACATTCCCCCTCTTCACGTCTCACAAGAGACGTGACAAAAGCTTAGATGCTATTCATCATCCAGATATCCTTGGTCAGCATCGTCAATAGCAAGCAAAGGAAACATCTGACCGTTATCTGCAGGATGTGGATCAATAGCGGTGGTTATAATCCTGGTTGTCAGCGTCCGTATGCATGGAATGCAACAGCATCCACAAAGCACTAGAATTGCAGCAAAAACAGAGATGGATACAAGTATAGAAGAAACAAGCGTTTTATATTTACCAAACGCATCCATCCAAGAGTCCCACATTGAAGTATCCACCCCTGAGTGGCTCTTCATTTTGCCATTAAGAGTTCGTAACCCTTCCAGGGCGACAGTCAAGCTGCCATCTGTGGCTGTATTGTTGGGAATAAAGGTACAACATTGTTCACCAAACATAGCACATACTCCTCCTTTTTCAGCCAGGAGCATGTCGACAGCAATACGATTTTGGAAAGCCATGAGAGAGGTCGCAGCCAACTGGCCATGCACCGCCTCAAAACCTTGTTGTGTCCAATTGCCTAATTTTTGAACATTAAAATGGACATAATTGATTCTGTCAACATTTTTATTAATTGTGCACCACCAGCAAAATGAAGATTCAAAACCTGCGGCTACTTGGTCAATCAATTTATACTCATCTGGTACCCCCTAGGGACCCCAATTGCATCAATGTAGGTTGGGTCCCCATGAGTAGGGCCCACAGCGCGCCTGGTCCTGGTAGGAATTAAGTCAGACACATGGGTCACCAGCTCCTGAACACCTGTTGGATACACAGAAATTGGTAGCAAAAGAGAGACTAGTGCACAGGTGCCTGTGGCATTTCCAGGCAGTCCATCAAACAGATGAACGCCTCCACACCACCACCAGACATCAGCCCTGGAAACAGGTTTAAACTCAGCATTAGGCGTATAGATAAACCGACACCATCCAACAGGTACCATACCCAACAATGGTAGACCTTTCGTGAGATTAACACAGGTAAAGTTAGCTCTAGCCACCTGATAGGAAAAAATTGGTTTCTTAGTTGCTTTAGTAACCAAGGGATGAACTACGTCCCATAGTGTACAATTGGCGGAAGGGTTGTCATGTTTCATGACAGACAGGAAGCATTCTGGCGTAATGGCGGCAGGGATAATGCGAAGCAATGGCCGTGCCTCCATACAAACCACACAACTCTGATGAGTCACCTTTGCCGCTTCCTCAGTCAACAAGAGCCAGTTGTTAGAAAGGCCGGAGACACCTGTAGCGGTCAGGATTACATCATCCAAAGTAGGTGGAGTGGTAAGTAAAATAATAGAATTATTCTTATTACCATTTTCATTAATAGCCTGTGCTTTTGTGTTATTAATATGACAAATTCGAACCTTCCAATAGACTGGTGCAGTGGTACAGCTTACATAAGGAGCAAGTCTAAAGTCCTGGCAGCCTAATGCAATACCAGGATAGATAGTAAATTTGAGTCCTTTAGAGCTTTTTGTCAAAGTCAAGAGTTTCCTCCATTGTTTTCCTAATGTAGTAGAGGTGCAACTGGACCAGTCATAATTAGTCTCACATACCAAGTTTGTCCAAGTCCAATCGCTATGGGTGTCCCCCACTGTCATATACCAGTCCCAGTCACGGTAGTAGGTCAGTTTTCTGAAGTCTACCCACGGCACTGTCGCAGTAGTGGTAACATTAAAGGGTATACATAATGTGGTGCTTCTATACAATTGTCTGGGCCTACAGGAAAGGGTGTTAGAGACAACTTGTCGTTTATTTACGTGGTGGCTGTGGCTTACATTCTGATCTGGGCTCAATGTGTCGGAGTGCAGGTTGGTCGGACGTATGGTTGTGGCATTGAATGTGTCGTTAGGTTTACTAGTGGGTGTAATGGGTGTCTGTGTCATGTGCTGTACTGACCAGAGTATGATTCCTAGAGTAACCCCAATAGTTACAATCAGCAAAACAAGGAGTGGAGCAGAGCACCCCAGTCTCTCCCATGGTGGTCTGTCCCTCCTCTGTCTTTCCCCTCCAGTATCTGAAGATGGGAGTCTCCTCCACATATTCAGATAGTGTTGGTGTCAAGAATTTGATCCGAATTTAATGTGATTAAATCACTTCTGACTTCAGTCAGGGTTCTGGAAGGAGTTGGTGCTGGTGTACAATGTGTCAAGTGGTGCCAAGGTGCGCCTGATTTACCCTTGACCTGGACTGAGTGTGAAGTAACCTCCTTCACTTCGGCACGGTCCAGTCCACCTGGGATCTTGCCACTTTCTCTTGTGAACCTTGATCCTTACCCAGTCGCCAACTTTTACCTTCAGCAGCGCCGGATCTCCCGTCAGCTCCCCTCTTGGACCTTGTGAATCTGTTTGGAGAGAGCTGCAGAGAGTTCCGTTAGTTTTCTCACATATTCAGACATTACAATTTGTTGTACATCAAGGGCGGGCATATGACCTCCCTCCCTTGGTGGACCAGGCATGACTCTACCAGTCATAATCTCATGTGGAGAGAGATGGGTGCCTGCTCCTGGAGAGGCTCTCATGGCCATCAACGCCAGGGGCAGAGCTTCAACCCACGTCAACTTTGAACCTGCACATACCTTGGCTATCTTAGCCTTCAAAGTTTGATTGGCGCGTTCCACGAGGCCCTGAGATTGCGGCCGGTACACAGACCCAAACTTGTGCACAATGCCGAACCTCTCCTCCACCTGTCTCAGGTGTTGGTTACTGAAATGGGACCCGTTGTCGGATCGAATTTGTCTTGGAACCCCATACCTTGGTATGAGTTCAGTCTGCAGCCACTTAATGACCGACCTAGCATCCTCACGTGCTGTTGGTATTGCCTCAACCCATTTGGAGAATCGATCTACCATTACCAATAAGTACCTTTTCCCATTAGTTACATTATCAGCCCCCATGTCAGTGTAATCTATGCTAATGTCCTGAAAACATGCATTAGGTACTGGGTATGAACCCATGGGTGTTTGGAAAGGTTTCTTTGGGTTGTGGCTGCCACAAATGCTGCACTCATCACAAAACAAGTCTGTCATGTCCTTAATGTGTGGGTGCCACCAAATATGGGAAACCTTCTGTAAAGTTTTGAGTTTCCCTTCATGGGTGGGCCCATGAGCCTCACGTATCAGCTCGGGACAGAGATTAGCTGGGGCCACCAACCTGCCGTCATGGCATCTCCAAAGTTCATCAGGTCCTTTGGTGGCTCCCATCTGTCCCCATACCGAGTGCTCATACGGGCCCGCTGTGAATTGTAGTTCCTTTATGTGTTGGTCTGTGAGTTCTGTTCTAGCTGGTTGAGTCTGCAGCACCATCTGTCTTGGAGTGTAGCCCCCAGCTTTCTTGGCTGCTTTGTCAGCTGCGTCATTTCCCTCGCTGACTTTGTTCTTGAGTTGCTGATGTCCTTTGCACTTCATGATGGCCACCTGCTCAGGTAGTGAGACTGCTTTTATCAGTCTCTCCATTTGTGCCTTGTGTTTGATCGGAAGGTTTCCTGTTGTGGTGAAGTTACGTCTGACCCATTGTGGTCCATCTGTATGGACTGCTCCATGAGCATATGCTGAGTCAGTGTAGATGTTCACAGTCTTTCCTTCAGCCTTTTCCAGGGCTTGAGTCAAACCAATGATCTCGGCTAGTTGGGCTGAGGCAGGTTGTGGGATGATGTCTGATTCCAGGGTCACGTGTGACCCGTCTGGAAGCTGCTGTACCACTGCATATGCTGCTATGTTCCCTTCTTCTCCTCTATAGCAGCATCCATCGGTGTACAACCATAGATCAGGATTGGTAAGGGGTTCGTTTCCCAAGTCTGGTCGCAGTTTCAGTTCCTGTGCCGCTCTCTCTTCGCAGGAGTGTGCCAACCCTTCTTCTGCATTGAGTGCGTCTGCCATGTTTTTGTCGGTGTTGACAAAAGTAATGTGTGATTGGGTGCATTTATTCTGGATTTTGTTCTTTCTTTCAGCGCTGAACGTGAATTCCTTGCTCATCAGATATGCTGCAACCCCATGGTGTGTATGGATTTCCAATTTGTGGCACATTACCAGGTGGGCGTTTTTTTCAATAGCTTTTGCCACTGCAGCCACGTACCTGGAACATGTTGTCTGACCTGCTTCAATATGGTCCAACTTAGAGGAATGATACATCAGTACTCTTCTCTCCCCCTCTTGTTTCTGAAAAAGGATGGAAGAAGTGAACCCCTCCTTTTCAGAAACATCAAGATGAAATTTGTTTTTGTAGTCGGGTGCTGTCAGAGCTGCTGCCACCGAGAGATCGGTTTTTAGGAGAGCAAACGCTGTTGATGCTTCAGGTGTCCAGGTAAGTGAGGAGTGTAAGTTTCTTGGTCCTGCTTCTCTCACTATTTCTCTCAGTGGTTCAGTCCTGGATGTGTAGTCAGGGATGTGGGTACGGCTGTACCCTGTCAACCCCAGGAAGGACAACATGCCTGACACTGTGGTGGGACGTGGATGATGGAGTATGGAATCTCGGTGGGATTTCGAGAGACCAGCACCTTCTCCTGAGATTTCTCTGCCAAGGAAAAGGACAGTTCTGCGACAGGACTGGACTTTGCTCATTTTGACCTTGTAGCCTTTGACAGCCAAGAAGTCAAGTAGGGTTTTTGTCATTTGTAGACAGAGATCAGATGTGGGAGCCCCCCAGCAAAAGGTCATCTACATATTGGATGAGTATCACTCCTTCAGGGATTTTCAATTCAGCCAGGTGTGTCTTTAGGATATGATTGAAGATTCCGGGAGAACACCTGTAACCCTGTGGAAGAACCGAATACGTATACTGTTGATGTTCATATGTGAAGGCAAAGAGAGGCTGTGAAGCCTCGTCCAGTGGAATGCTGAAGAAGGCATTAGCCAGATCCACAACGGTGAAGTATTGGTGTTTTGGTGAGAGATTACTCAGTGTAATGTGAGGGTCAGGGACAGGTAGGTCAATGGGTGCAGTGACGTCGTTCACTGCTCGGAAGTCTTGTACCATCCGGTATGTTTCACCTCCTGTTTTCAAGACTGGTAAGATTGGTGTGTTCCATGGAGACACAGTGCGATATATGACACGAGCTCCCAACAACCCATCTATGGTTGGTTTGATCCCCATGGTCTGTTCAGGTTTCAGACGGTACTGTGTTCGGTAGATAGGAATTTGTTCAGGGTTGAGTAACGTGATGGTGACTGGTGCCACCTGTAGTTGTCCAACATCAAATGGGGTGTGTGTCCATATGCCTTCATCAATGGTGGAAAGCAGTGCTTGTGATGAGGGGTGGTCTGTGTAAGGTTTACCATGGTGTCTTGGGAGAGTCAAACGTTCAGGAAGGCAATGTTCCTCTGTGTCAACTGTCATAAACCTCCACATGTTCTCAGTGGTGGCTTTGGTTATTCCTGGAGTTTGGGTGGGTTCCCACTGGAGTTTGGATGCTCTTCTGATCATAGGCCCAAGGCTCCTTGCTTCAAAACCGTTTCCAACTGCCAGTGTAACATGGGGAGCAGATTCTTCGCCCAGTAGGTACCAGGATTTCAAATGGGAAGGTAGGATAACCGGAGCAGCCACTCCTTCCTGTCCACACACTATGGTACAACATCTGATTGTTGGTGTCAGGTGCATCATGTTTTCATCCCAGTCATCGGTATATGGGTTGACATCATTATCAGTCACATTAAGTGTACAGTGGATTTCAGCTTGAGGAGTCTTGTATGGGTGAAATGTGTAAATGAGTTGTCTCAGCTGGTTGAACTTGAATTGAACCTCAGGGGTTCCTTGGCCGGATTCGATGCACTTCAACCAGTATATTTCTTGGGTCAGGGAGAGCACTGGGGTTGGGATGATGGGTAGCATCAGCACCCTAACTGGATGAACTGGTGTGGAGGTAATGGGATCAATGGAAACCTCCACACCCTTTTCGGTAAGGTAGATTGAACATTTCAGTTTGCACAATAGGTCCCTTCCTAATAGGTTGATTGGACAGTTGGGACAATATAGGAATTGATGCTTCAAATTGGAAGGGCCCCATTGGAAGAGCAATGGTATGGTCTTGTTTTGTGCTTCGGGTGTTCCTGATACCCCCACCACCTGTATTGATTCCGAAGAGAGTGGTTGACGAGATCTTATGGCAGAGTACGTACATCCTGTATCTACCAAAAATTGGTGGGTAACTCCCTCCACTTCACACATGACAGTTGGTTCAGTGTGGAGTGGAAAATGCTGACCCCCATTCCCGTTCTGTGGTGGTGGGCAGCTTCAGGGCCAGGGAGGATATTCGTCTGACATGCCCTGGAAGGTAGGAGCTGGCTGCTGGTTAGGCTGTTGGTTTGGGTCTTGTTGTGGGTGGTTATATGCTGGTAGGGCAGCATGTGGCTGGTACATCGGTCTTGGGCCTCCTCTTGATCTGAAGGCACAACCTCTACCCCTGTTTGCCAGCCAGTGTTGCTGTTGCGGACTAGGTGGTAATGGACACCATCTGACAGAGTGGCCATATTGATGACAATTGTAACAGGCCCCCCCATTACCTTGTGGCCTTGGCCGTCTCCATTGAGTCTGGTATTGTGGGGGTCCTCCCCTTCCTCTACCTCTCCATTGTGGTGTACCTCTGCCTCTTCCCCTCCATTGGGGTTGATGGTTAAATTGTGGGTATTCCTTACAATCACGCCTAAAATGTCCAGCTCCTCCACAATTGTAACACAGGTAGTTCCCTCCTTTTGGAGGACCTAATGGGGTGCCCTGCTGAGGCCATGGTCGTGGTTGTGGGCCAAAAGTCATGGTGCCTGTTAGGCTGTATAGTGAGGTGGGGCCAGGAGTGGTGCTGGCACTGGCCTCTGGGGAAGCTGCTTCAGTGGCCACACACATCGTATCTGTTTTCTTTGGTTGCACCCTCCTGCTCTCCACTATTGCCCATGTCCCTATTCTCAGCTCTTCCTCGGCTTTCTCAACTGCCACCTCTAGTCCTTTCTTCATAAAGGTGAGTTGCCCTTTAGACGGGGCACCCCCGCTAAAGTAACCTGCCTGTGTCCATTTGAGTCTCACTCCCTCCCACACTTTCTTTACTGTCTTATACTGTTCTTTCCCTCCCGCTCTATCCTGTATTCTTTGATCTAGATATTCATTAAATTTGAGTTTTGGGACGGTAGTGGTTGCCATGGTTATACAGTTTATTAGACTATCTTGGTGCTCTTAGCCCGTCACTGGCCGAATCCAGCAATGTATTCTTGGCGCTGACTGAGATTTATCTCTGATGTCCCACCCTCGTACACAAAAAATGTTCAATGCTTTATTATTAGGAATTATTTTGCAAAAGGTATTATTGTTTTTCAATTATTCGAATTATTATATATTTTCCCAAAGGTAGGCCTATCAGAACCGCCCTTTTTGGAACAATATATTAACAAACCCGAGCGCTCCCAAAACAATCATCAATTTAATCCCATGAATTATTTTGCAAAAGTTATTATTGTCTTTCAGGTACTCGAGCTATTATATACTTTCCCAAAAGGTATCAGAATCGCCCTTTTGGAAGAATACATTAACAAACCCAAGCGCTCCTAAAATAATTATCAATCTAATTCTAGGGATTTATTTAGCAAAAGTTATTATTGTTTTTCAGGTATTCGAGTTATTATATATTTTCCCAAAAGGTATCAGAATCGCCCTTTTGGAACAATATATTAGCAAACTCGAGCGCTCCCAAAATAATTATCAATTTAATTTTGGGAATTATTTTGCAAAAGTTATTATTGTTTTTCAGGTATTCGAGTTATTATATATTTTCCCAAAAGGTATCAGAATCGCCCTTTTGGAACAATATATTAACAAACTCAAGCGCTCCCAAAATAATTATCAATTTAATTTTAGGAATTATTTAGCAAAAGTTATTATTGTTTTTCAATTATTCGAATTATTATATATTTTCCCAAAAGGTATCAGAATCGCCCTTTTGGAAGAATATATTAGCAAACTCGAGCGCTTCCAAAACAATTATCAATCTAATTCTAGGAATTATTGAAATACCAACACCGCAAGAGGGAAAAAGTTCAAGTCAGCTTTTAGCGCAGCTGGCTACATAACAGGCAAAATAGGACTCGGTGGTCCTCTTAAAAGTTATCAACTAGTTAGTCTCATGAAACGGCCAATCTTACACAACATTCAGGTTATCATTTCAACAATTACATTTTTCATTACATATCAGCATCAACACACGAATTCAGTTTAAGTTCCTCACAGTACATATAGTTGAGTGCCACGTCAACCAAATTGCCCGACTATCTGAACTTGTATTTTTTATTATATATTTTTTGATTCTCCTCAAGGAGACTCCCAGTCGTTTAAACCATTCAACTGGCGTCTAGTCGGAGAACCTTTTCTGGACTTGGATTCTCACGGAATTAACTCAACCCGACTATCTGAATCTTTTTATCAAGTCACCAGATCCTTCTCTTGTGGATCAAATAAAAGGGTCCATCGCTTGTGAACCAAAAACTGTAATAGGCTTCTCACTAGAAAGCCGCATTTCAACAGGAAATAAAACCACTGTAACTAGACTTCTTCTCTTAGAGTCACATTTCAACAGTAAAAACCTAAGATTTCAGATATCAACAGCAAAAAATAAAAGGGTCCGTCTCTCGTGAACCTCAACCTCTGTAACTAGACTCCTCCCCTAGAGAGTCACATTTCAACAGTAAAAATAAAAGGGTCCATTTCTAGTGAACCAAACCTCTGTAAATAGACTCCTCACTAGAGAATCACATTTCAACAGAAAATAAAAAGTCGGTCCTTCTCTTGTGAACCACTGTAACTAGACTCCTCTCTAGAGAGTCACATTTCAACAGTAAAAACCTAAAGAATTCAGATATCTTCACATATGTGCCTTTTGAGTCATAATAGATATGTTATAAATTTATCAGTAATCCATACTCACGCCCAGTACTACTGATCATAATTTGGGTTTATCCTATAATACAATATGCAGATTTTGTTTTAACAGGTTCTGCTTACCTTTGTATTGACGGCCGTCTAGATCAGTTTCCTGAGGCGAGCTGGATTCCCGGCTGCTCCTGCGGATCTGGTCACCCGTCCTTTCAGATCCGTCTCTTACTTGTCTCCTGTCTCTATCAACTTTTATGGACCGAATTCAGAGTTAGAAAACCACCCTCTGCTACCAAGTTCTGTTGATAAAACAAGTTTACTGGAGAACGGAGACCAAGTAGAGACTTTCGGACACGGTGGATAATTGTATAATATAAGGCAGTTTATTCAGAGGTAAAGATATCTGTAAATAGCGTGCACGGACCCGTCCGTCAATCTCGTAGGGAGATATCTGAGAGCGCCCTAAACATTGTGTGCTGACATTTTATACAATAAAATAAAGTAGGTTGATTCTAGGAGTTCTGATCTTCTGATTGGTCCTGATGAGTTGGGCGAGGTCACTTCCATTGCATTGGCTCTGAGTCGGGTTGTCTGTCTTCAGATGTTCAGCCTAAAAAGAAGGGATTTTGTGTGTGTGTGTGTTATCAGTAATAATGTGTGTGTGTGTAATAATGTGTGTGTGTGTGTGTGTGTGTTTTGGGAAAATGTTCAGCCGAAAGAGGGGATTTTGTGTGTGCGTGTGTTATCAGTAATAATGTGTGTGTGTGTGTGTGTGTTTGTGTTTGTGTGTGTCATGGGAGAACTCGTGAGTTGGAAGGACTGAGAGACCTATGGCGTGGGTGTTGTTCTTAGCCACCTGCTGACAAGGCCGACAAGATAGAAGTCTTTGTCCATTGTATTAAATCCGAAGGCCCAACACAAGATGGGTCATGCACAAAATTTTAGCCAGACCAAGCTATAACATAATATATTTACTACGACAATAGCTAATTTTATCAGGGGTCCACCCTATGTTCCTTCAGCCTTATGTTCCCTCAGCCTTATGTTCCCTCACCCCTATGTTCCCTCAACCTATGTTCCCTCAACCTATGTTCCCTCAGCCCTATGTTCCCTCAGTACCCACTGAACCAATTTCAATCAAAATTGGCACAAACGCTTAATTGTCCAAATAATTTGTATTGTAATCAAATTTGGCCTTGTTTGGGGATGGAGATCATTAGAATAATTCCCAGTGTGCTTTGCAGATGTTCATTTTCATGTAACATTTTGTTCATTTAGCAGACGCTTTTATCACACCATAGTGCCATCACACTTCTGACACCAATGCAGTACATTTGGGGTGATAGGGTGGCACAAATTGGTGAGCCGCTATAAAAATGGTATAGAAAGGTATTACAAAATACATTGCATTGTAGTTCAGGCCAGTGAAATATAAATGACAAAATATTCAAAAGTAATTGAAATACGTATTTCTGTTCCATCATGCAACAGTGGATCAACTCACCAAAAGACATATGTACATCAAGGGTGTAAAAAATATAAGCTATGTCAAATATTTGGTATCACTCACTTTTTTCCGTCGCCCCCCGCCCCCTCGACCCCTGGTTTAGAACATAAGGCTGAGGAAACATAGGGCTGAGGTAACATAGGGCCCAAGGAACAAAGGGCTGAGAGAACATAGGGCTGAGGGAACATAGGGCTGAGGGAACATAGGGCTGAGGAAACATAGGGAACAAAGGGCTGAGGGAACATAGGGCTGAGGGAACATAGACATGGTCCCCTTTATCATATCACATGATGTAATCTGAATTTCTCTCCTCCAGAACAATCACCACCATGCGTCGCAGAAGATCAGCTTGTAGTGTCAATTCTGACAGCAGTGAGATCGATATTGATCTCTTAGGTATGCGTTTTCACAGTTCACCTACCTACAAGCATTCAATAGCATATGTTGCATGACTAAGACATGTCCTTTTACCTGATACCCTACCCATTTTTATCCCATAACACATTAGGATACACTTACCAGTTTTCAATGTTGTGTGTTGCAGCTGAGACAGAGTTGAGCAAACTCCAGAGACAGTTTCGCATCATGGAAGGAGACAGGCAGGCGTACAGCGTAGAATCACAGGATCTCATTCGCAGACAGCTGTGAGGATATTTTCCTCTTAAAGACTGAAAACAGTGAAGATCACTCATTAAGATTCAGTGTACCTCTCAAGTTGTCTTTTGCTATGTTTACCTGGACATTCAAACTATACTGTATGCCCATGACAACTTAGTGTGGGACCTGTGTACTCCGTTCTGCCTCCTCTGGTCACTTGGCTCCCCCCAGCTCCCGCTCAACCCAGTCAAAGCTCTTGTCTGTCCTGGCACCCCAATGGTGGAACGAGCTTCCCGCTGATGTTAGGACAGCGGAGTCCCTGCCCATCTCCCGAAAACGTCTGAGAACCTACCTCTTCAAAGAGTATCTTAAAGTCCTACTCCAGTCTCCTTTTCACCAGATTTACTTAACAAAAGGCTCTTAATAGGTGGTCCAGGTATCCTCATGAAATTAGGATTTTTGTTTTGTTCTCTATTGCTCCTCTATTGTTCCCACAAGCAAGAGGGGGAGGCCGATGACATCAGAGAGCACCATAAGACCAACTCCTTGAAGTTTGCAGTTGTGTCTAAAAAAACATTATTTGCTCAAAACATACTATTTTACCCTTAGGTGTGTGTACATTACTGTATTTATACGTGGGATATTGTTTTTCAAAAGGAAAAGTTCAAAAATAGCTGGAGTGCGTCTTTACATACCCCCCCCAATTTGTTTAAAATAAATTAAACCATTGCTTTTCGTGAAGTAACACTCGCACTTGACTTTTTTCCTATTAGCACTGACTTTGCTGATGGCTACTTTGAGGAAAAATGTACTTACTATGACTGAGATATGTGGTTTTCTCACCTAGCTATCTTAAGATGAACGCACTAACTGTAAGTCACTCTGGATAAGAGCGTCTGCTAAATGACTAAAATGTAAATGTAAAATGTAATAAAAAGGAGTTTAGTTGGAGCAACGTGGCCAGCCCAGCCACTGCCAACTGAACTGGCCTAATTGCTAACAAAAGGTTTTTAAAACAGTATGATTAAGTGTAGTACAGTGTACCGCCATATCAGTGCTAACTCTGCCTCTAGTAAGAGCACTGAGTCCAGTATGACACAAGCACATGGCTTCTTCCTCTGACACTGAAACGGTGCATGTCTGTTACCCAACCAGGAGGGAGATCCAAAGGCTCCATGGTGAACGCGAGGAACTTCTCCGTAGCCTGCGTGTCTCAGAGAGTCCATTCCGACGCTGGGATGACGCAGACGCCACGCAAAATCTGAGCAGCATGCTGGTGTACCGCGACAGGGTGGAGGAGCAACTCGACTCTGAACAAGGGAAAATGACTTATCTGAGACAGGAGGTGTTTGTATTGATGATTGGTTTGTTACAAACATCATAGATGTGAATTGTCCAGATAATCAGGAATTCATGATAGTTTAACCTCATCTTACCCATGCTAGAAACTGACTTTACCCCCAAACCTGCAGGTGTAGCAGATGGGAATCTGTGAAACTCATTCCTCAGCCTGAAGTGTCGCCCCTTGCGCTGTTGAAGAAGGCTTTTTTCAATAGCACGATGGGTTGGAACTCTTCAGGAGGGCGGTCACGTGTTTGGGAGGTTGTGAGTTTGAGAGCTGAATCAGAGGGGAAGCAGTATTCACTAAGCAAGAAGCGTGACATCCTTTACAATGGTGCTGTGACCTGGATCTGCAGCTGCACTCAGCTCAACCGCTGGGGTTGCTGTGGAGTGAGTTTGGGGGGTGAATGTAGCAGATGGGGACCTGTGAAACTCATTCCTCAGCTTGAAGTGTCGCCCCTACCGCTGTTGAATAAGGCCTTTTTCAATAGCGCAGAGTTCCTAAATTTGAGTCTCTGTATAAGCTGAATCAGGCGGAAGCGCTAAGCAAACAGCATGAAGTCCTTTACACAGGCCTATATCTTTTTCTAATGTATTTTATTTTAATCACCTCCGATTGACAATGTTTTATTCTTGCTCAAATACCTAGTGATTTATTTGCTTATCTGCTGTTATCTGCTTCTTCTGTGGTAGATTTTGACTTGGGAGAGTAAGCTGGCTGGCCAGAGGAGAGGAGGGAGCACCACATGCCTCAGTCAGAAGTCGGAGGCCAACCAGACACAGAAGGACAGCCTCATCCTGGAGAACAAACTGGACAGGGTTAGCAGTAGCCTGAGTGCCCGTGTGTTTCTGCTCTCTTGCCAACTCCTTATGGAATTGTCATGGTGTTGACATGCCACCCATGTCTTTGCACCAGGGTCGTGTTCGCTTCAACAAGCTGTTGGCCAAGAACGGGCAGCTGAGAGAGGAGCTGAAGATCCTGCACGTGGAGAGGAAGCAGTTCCTCCCCCTCTACTGCAGGATGGAGAGGGTAGAGCTCACAGCACCATATAAATCAAATTACTAGAATGGGTAATGAATTGGGATGCACCCAATTCACTGAGCACTGTTGTATTCCTGTCTGTCCTTCAGGAGCTGCAGGAGATTCGCAAGGACATCCGAGACATGATGGCTCAGTCCACTGCTGCCTTTAAGGCCAGGTAATACATACAGCTTTTTTGTGTTGATGTGTTTTTGAGTAGAAAAAGGTTATTTGGTCTGCATTGTAGAAAACAGACTAAAACAGGGAGGGACTACCTGAACGTATTCTTTTTTTTTCATGCAAATGTTTTGTGATGGTGTGCCCTAATGAATATGACCCTCCAGAGTGGAGGCTTGGTGCAAACGGATGCTGCTGAAGGAGAAAAAGGTGAAGGACTTGACCCAGTATGGCACGGAGGTGAGCGAGCTGCAGCGGGTCATCTCCCACGACCACCGCCTCAAGATCTTCATGAGCATCAAGGGCAATGAGTGCAGCAGCCAGGAGGAGGGCCAGGACCTGAGCTGCAGACAGGGTCATAGATGAGATACTTATTATAGGCCTTGTTATAAGACATTATAAAGGCTTATACATGCTGATGACAAGTGACAGAGCATTATATCTGTATGCTTTAATTCACACAATGACAAATGACTAAATCAAATACGCAGCACCATGGCTTTTCAGCAGCCCAATTATTTTATCAAAATATATTTAATGTTTGAGATTCTTAAAATAGCCACCCTTTGCCTTGATGACAGCTTTGCACACTCTTGGCATTCTCTCAACCAGCTTCATGAGATAGTCACCTGGAATGCATTTCAATTAACAGGTGTGCCTTCTTAAAAGTTAATTTGTGAAATGTATTTCCTTCGTAATGCGTTTGAGCCAATCAGTTGTGTTGTGACAAGGTAGGGAGGGTATACAGAAGATAGCCCTATTTGGTAAAATACCAAGTCCATATTATGTCAAGAACAGCTCAAATAAGCAAAGAGAAACAACAGTCCATCATTACTTGAAGACATGAACGTCAGTCAATATGGAACGTTTCAAGAACTTTGAACGTTTCTTCAAGTGCAGTCGCAAATAACCATCAAGCGTTATTATGAAACTGGCTCTCATGAAGACTGCCACAGGAATGGAAGACCCAGAGTTACCTCTGCTGCAGATGATATGTTCATTAGAGTTACCAGCCTCAGAAATTGCAGCCCAAATAAATGCTTCACAGAGTTCAAGTAACAGACACATCTCAACATCAACTGTTCAGTGGAGACTGTGTGAATCAGGCCTTCATGGTCGAATTGCTGCAAAGAAACCACTACTAAAGGACACCAATAAGAAGAAGAGACATGCTTGGGCCGAGAAACACGAGCAATGGACATTAGACTGGTGGAAATCTGTCCTTTGGTCTGATGAGTCCAAATGTGAGATTTCTGGTTCCAACCACCGTGGCTTTGTGAGACGCGGTGTGGGTGAACGGATGATCTCTGCATGTGTATTTCCCACCTTAAAGCATGGAGGAGGAGGTGTTATGGTGTGGGGGTGCTTTGCTGGTGACACTGTCTGTGATTTATTTAGAATTCAAGGCACGCTTAACCAGCATGGCTCCTGAAGCATTCTGCAGCCATACGCCATCCCATCTGGTTTGCGCTTAGTGGGACTATCATTTGTTTTTCAACAGGACAATGACTCAACACAACTCCAGGCTGTGTAAGGGCTATTTTACCAAGAAGGAGAGTGATGGAGTGCTGCATCAGATGACCTGGCCTCCACAATCCCCCAAATTCAACCCAATTGAGATGGTTTGGGATGAGTCGGACCGCAGAGTAAAGGAAAAGCAGCCAACAAGTGCTCAGCATATGTGGTAACTCCTTCAAGACTGTTGGAAAAGCATTCCAGGTGAAGCTGGTTGAGAGAATGCCAAGAGTGTGCAAAGCTGTCATCAAGGCAAAGGGTGGCTATTTGAAGAATCTCAAATAATAAATATATTTTGATTTGTTTATCACTTTTTTGGTTACTACATGATTCCATATGTGTTATTTCATAGTTTTGATGTCTTCACTATTATTCTACAATGTAGAAAATAGTAAAAATAAAGAAAAACCCTAGAATGAGTAGGTGTGTCCAAACCTTTGACTGGTACTGTATATCTGTCTGACTCTGACCTCTAACCTCTGTCTTTAGTGGAGGAGAGGCAGCGCAGGAGACTGGGACTGTACACTCAGGGAGGGGCTTTTGGGACTCTCGATTCCCTGCAGGAGACCTTCCACAAGATCCACTGTGTCACAGGGGAGGAGGACCTGCACAAGCTAGTGGGGACCTTCATTCAGAGTGAGTCACAAAGCCATGACACCTCAGCAAAGGGGCACCTCTTAACTTCCAAAAGAATCACTTACATTTACTTTATTATGGAAATATGATAAGGAAATATGCAGGCCTCATAGTTTAGGCCCTCAAGAGTATGCTCCTTAACTCTCAAACTACCTGTCACGATCGTCGGAAGGAGCGGACCAATACGCAGCGCGTGGAGTGAACATGATGACTTTAATTATAAAGCAACCACGTAAAAACAACAAAAGACGACAGTGAAGTCCTAACGTAACAATACACTGAACTTGGAACAATAACCCACAAAACAAAGGTGAAAACTGACAGTTTAAATATGGCTCCCAATCAGAGATAACGAGCCGACAGCTGACACTCGTTACCTCCGATTGGGAGTCATTGACTACAACATACAACACCTAGAAAAACAACCCACAGACCTGCAAACATAGAAATACACCCGACAGAACTACCAACATAGAAAAACACCCAAATCCCCAACAAAACAACATACACTCTAGCTCACATACAAAAGTCCTAGAGCCAGAGTGTCACACTACCGACATACACTGCTCAAAAAAATAAAGGGAACACTAAAATAACACATCCTAGATCTGAATGAATGAAATAATCTTATGAAATACTTTTTTCTTTACATAGTTGAATGTGCTGACAACAAAATCACACAAAAACTATCAATGGAAATCAAATGTATCAACCCATGGAGGTCTGGATTTGGAGTCACCCTCAAAATTAAAGTGGAAAACCACACTACAGGCTGATCCAACTTTGATGTAATGTCCTTAAAACAAGTCAAAATGAGGCTCAGTAGTGTGTGTGGCCTCCACGTGCCTGTATGACCTCCCCTACAACGCCTGGGCATGCTCCTGATGAGGTGACGGATGGTCTCCTGAGGGATCTCCTCCCAGACCTGGACTAAAGCATCCGCCAACTCCTGGACAGTCTGTGGTGCAACGTGGCGTTGGTGGATGGAGCGAGACATGATGTCCCAGATGTGCTCAATTGGATTCAGGTCTGGGGAACGGGCGGGCCAGTCCATAGCATCAATGCCTTCCTCTTGCAGGAACTGCTGACACACTCCAGCCACATGAGGTCTAGCATTGTCTTGCATTAGGAGGAACCCAGGCCAACCGCACCAGCATATGGTCTCACAAGGGGTCTGAGGATCTCATCTCGGTACCTAATGGCAGTCAGGCTACCTCTGGCGAGCACATGGAGGGCTGTGCGGCCCCCCAAAGAAATGCCACCCCACGCCATGACTGACCCACCGCCAAACCGGTCATGCTGGAGGATGTTGCAGGCAGCAGAACGTTCTCCACGGCGTCTCCAGACTCTGTCACGTCTGTCATGTGCTCAGTGTGAACCTGCTTTCATCTGTGAAGAGCACAGGGCGCCAGTGGCGAATTTGCCAATCTTGGTGTTCTCTGGCAAATGCCAAACGTCTTGCACGGTGTTGGGCTGTAAGCACAACCCCCACCTGTGGACGTCGGGCCCTCATACCACCCTCATGGAGTCTGTTTCTGACCGTTTGAGCAGACACATGCACATTTGTGGCCTGCTGGAGGTCATTTTGCAGTGTTCTGGCAGTGCTCTTCCTGCTCCTCCTTGCACAAAGGCGGCGGTAGCAGTCCTGCTGCTGGGTTGTTGCCCTCCTACGGCCTCCTCCACGTCTCCTGATGTACTGGCCTGTCTCCTGGTAGCGCCTCCATGCTCTGGACACTACGCTGACAGACACAGCAAACCTTCTTGCCACAGCTCGCATTGATGTGCCATCCTGGATGAGCTGCACTACCTGAGCCACTTGTGTGGGTTGTAGACTCCGTCTCATGCTACCACTAGAGTGAAAGCACCGCCAGCATTCAAAAGTGACCAAAACATCAGCCAGGAAGCATAGGAACTGAGAAGTGGTCTGTGGTCACCACCTGCAAAACCAGTCTTTTATTGGGGGTGTCTTGCTAATTGCCTATAATTTCCACCTGTTGTCTATTCCATTTGCACAACAGCATGTGAAATGTATTGTCAATCAGTGTTGCTTCCTGTGTGGACAGTTTGATTTCACAGAAGTGTGATTGACTTGGAGTTACATTGTGTTGTTTAAGTGTTCCCTTTATTTTTTTGAGCAGTGTATTTTACATACATGGATTATTGCCAAGAACTTTTAAGAAGAAACTATTGGAAAAAGCAACAATCATAGCTAAATATAAACTTAATTATTTTAAAACATCATTAGACATGTAAATAATGTTATCTGAAATGAAAAATAACCAAAACAATTCATTAGCATGATATGTCAAATGTAGATATACATTTTTCCCTTAGATAATGTGCAGCTTTTTTCAAAAGTACAATCCACATTAGTACTAAAAAGCTAATTTACAACCATTTGATTGTAGTATCATTTTGTTTTTTTAATTTTAAAGTAAATATTAATGTTGTCATATTTATGTGGTAAAAAACAAAATTAGAAATAGCCTATACTTAATGTTATTGACAAAAAGTGATTCATCCATTGATCCGGAGAGATTGCTTAGTTTTCTTTATTTACTTACCCCACAGCCAACATTAGTATTGCTGCTTGTGAAACAATGGGAGTGGTAGGGCCTATGGCAGAATGCTTTAAAAGAGCATGCCCAAAGCCTCAAATTCACTTCAAACTAAATGTTATAGCAACCAAAATACCATAACAAGTTGCAAATATAGAATATTGGAGGGTATTATAAGAATTCTGGTATTTAGTTCAAATGTTCCTAGTGGTTAAGAGTGTTGGGCTAGTAACCGAAAGGTCTCTAGTTCGAATCCCTGCAACCGAATAGCTGAAAAATCTGTCGATGTGCCCTTGAGCAAGGCACCCTAATTGCTCTTGTAAGTCGTTCTGAATAAGAGCGTCTGCCAGTGGAGGCTCCTCAGAAGAGGAAGGGGAGGACCATCCTCCTCAGTGAATTTCATACAAATAAAAATTGTAACACATTGAAAAAGTTTTAGATGAAACTTTACTAAATATATTCACGTCACCAAATAATTGATTAAAACACACTGTTTGGCAAGGAAGGTCTACAGTAGCCTCAACAGCACTCTGTAGGGTAGCACCATGGTGTAGCCGGAGGACAGCTAGCTTCCGTCCTCCTCTTGGTACATTGACTTTAATACAAAACCTAGAAGAATCTTGGTTCTCACCTCCTTCCATAGACTTACACAGTAATTATGACAACTTCCGGAGGACGTCCTCCAACCTATCAGAGCTCTTGCAGCATGAACTGACATGTTGTCCACCCAATCAAAGGATCAGAGAATGAATCTAGTACTGAAAGCATAAGCTACAGCTAGCTAGCACTGCAGTGCATAACATTTGGTGAGTAGTTGACTCAAAGAGTCACTTACTTAGCTAGCAAATGCAGCTGGCTAGTTTAGTTACTCAAACACCCGGCTCAAACAGAGGGATGCTATGTTAGTTAGCTGGCTATGACTATCCAACACAACACTGGAACTTTTCCAAGTCAATGTAAGCTTTTGGTTTTATAATTTTATTGCCACCGGGGACCGCAGGTGTAACTGTTTACTGACTATACACTGTAATGTTACTGCATGATTGTAGCGGGTTTACTAACACATTAGTTCTATTAGCTATGTTGACTAGGACGTTACTTTAGCTAATATGGGGACAACGATGTAGGCTGTGTGTAGAGGTTATGACATGGTTTGGCTTGGAAAGTTTTTTTAGCCTGGTCACATACAGCTGATGTGTGGTTCATTGTAGTCCACAAATGAAGGGAAAAGGTGAGAGGGACTGCTATGAAAGTGATCTGTGCTTATGCGTGATCAGGGGTGTATTCATTCAGCCGATTCTGTTGAAGAACTTTTCTTAAACGGACCAAATGAAACAGGGATCAAAATACCTGAATTTGTCTCGTTTGCATCTGTTGGACTAATGATTACACCCTAGATAAGCTAGATACAGGCAAGAGTGTGCAAGGCGGTATTAAATGTGTCACTGTCTGTCCATGTGTCATTGTCATCTCAAATTGTTCTCTTCACCTGTGTGCACCTACGTTGTAAACTTTAATTAATAGGCTAGGTTGTAGCAACCTCATGATGGGTATAGGTAACATTTGAGTATCATGTAGGAGCCTAAACCTATCGATGTTACATTGAGCTGGGTGAATGGAATATGAATGACAGTCAACCAACATGCTGTAATAGAAATAAGGCCATGCTCATGAAAAAAAAATGGTCCTCCCTCATCATAAACGGCACTGACCGCCACTGGTGTCTGCTAAATGATGCTCAATGTAATACAGCACTGTGCACATTCAGAAGGTAGATGGTTTCTGTAATTAAAGTTCTACCAAGTATTCATACCACTGACAAGACTTTTATGAGCTGTTTTGACTGAAACTACATTTACATTACATTTACATTTACGTCATTTAGCAGACGCTCTTATCCAGAGCGACTTACAGTTAGTTTATTTTTCATACTGGCCCCCCTTGGGAATCAAACCCACAACCCTGGCGTTGCAAACGCCATGCTCTACCAACTGAGCTACATCCCTGCCGGCCATTCCCTCCCCTACCCTGGACGACGCTGGGCCAATTGTGCGCCGCCCTATGGGTCTCCCGGTCGCGGCCGGCTACGACAGAGCCTGGATTCGAACCAGGATCTCTAGTGGCACAGCTAGCACTGCGATGCAGCGCCTTAGACCACTGCGCCACTCGGGAGATCTATAGCGTATAACTAATTTAGATTTTGTACACGGTCATACCTAGTTATAACCAGTATAACCATAGGCGAGTACATAAGGTGCTCCATCTTTGCATGTGATCTGTCTATCTGGTCAAGATCACTCCACCCTCTGATAAAATAAGATACAATGGGGAGAACAAGTATTTGATACACTGCCGATTTTGCAGGTTTTCCTACTTACAAAGCATGTAGAGGTCTGTAATTGTTATCATAGGTACACTTCAACTGTGAGAGACGGAATCTAAAACAAAAATCCAGAAAATCACATTGTATGATTTTTAAGTAATTAATTAGCATTTTATTGCATGACATAAGTATTTGATCACCTACCAACCAGTAAGAATTCCGGCTCTCACAGACCTGTTAGTTTTTCTTTAAGAAGCCCTCCTGTTCTCCACTCATTACCTGTATTTTTTTTTTTTTTTTTTTATTTCACCTTTATTTAACCAGGTAAACCAGTTGAGAACAAGTTCTCATTTACAACTGCGACCTGGCCAAGATAAAGCATAGCAGTGCGATAAAAACAACAACACAGAGTTACATATGGGGTAAAACAAAACAAAAATCAAAAAAATACAACAGAAATACAATTAATATACAGTGTGCAAATTTAGCAAGTTATGGAGGTAAGGCAATAAAATAGGCTATAGTGCAAAATAATTACAATTTAGTATTAACACTGGAATGATGTGCAAGAGATGATGTGCAAATAGAGATACTGGGGTACAGATGAGCAAAATAAATAACAATATAGGGATGAGGTAGTTGGGCGGGCTAATTTCAGATGGGCTGTGTACAGGTGCAGTGATCGGTAAGGTGCTCTGACAACTGATGCCTAAAGTTAGTGAGGGAGATAAGCGTCTCCAGCTTCAGAGATTTTTGCAGTTTGTTCCAGTCATTGGCAGCAGAGAACTGGAAGGAATTGCGGCCAAAGGAGGTGTTGGCTTTGGGGATGACCAGTGAGATATACTCGCTGGAGCGCAGACTACGGGTGGGTGTTGCTATGGTGACCAATGAGCTAAGATAAGGCGGGGATTTGCCTAGCAGTGATTTATAGATGGCCTGGAGCCAGTGGGTTTGGCGACGAATATGTAGTGAGGACCAGCCAACAAGAGCGTACAGGTCACAGTGGTGGGTATTATATGGGGCTTTGGAGACAAAACGGATGGCACTGTGATAGACAACATCCAATTTGCTGAGTAGAGTGTTGGAGGCTATTTTGTAAATGACATCGCCGAAGTCAAGGATCGGTAGGATAGTCAGTTTTACAAGGGCATGTTTGGCAGCATGAGTGAAGGAGGCTTTGTTGCGAAATAGGAAACCGATTCTAGATTTAACTTTGGATTGGAGATTCTTAATGTGAGTCTGGAAGGAGAGTTTACAGTCTAACCAGACACCTAGATATTTGTAGTTGTCCACGTACTCTAGGTCAGACCCGTCTAGAGTAGTGATTCTAGTCGGTGGGCGGGTGCAAGCAGCGTTCGGTTGAAGAGCATGCATTTTGTTTTACTAGTGTTTAAGAGCAGTTGGAGGCTACTGAAGGAGTGTTGTATGGAATTGAAGCTCGTTTTGGAGGTTTGTTAACACAGTGTCCAATGAAGGGCCAGATGTATACAAAATGGTGTCGTCTCGTAGAGGTGGATCTGAGAGTCACCAGCAGCAAGAGCGACGTCATTGATATACACAGAGAAAAGAGTTGGCCCAAGAATTGAACCCTGTGGCACCCCCATAGAGACTGCCATAGGTCCAGACAACAGGCCCTCCGATTTGACACATTGAACTCTATCTGAGAAGTAGTTGGTGAACCAGGCGAGGCAGTCATTAGAGAAACCAAGGCTATTTAGTCTGCCAATAAGAATGCGGTGGTTGACAGAGTCGAAAGCCTTGGCCAGGTCAATGAAAACGGCTGCACAGTACTGTCTATTATCGATCGCGGTTATAATATCATTTAGGACCTTGAGCGTGGCTGAAGTGCACCCATGACCAGCTCGGAAACCGGATTGCATAGCAGAGAAGGTACGGTGGGATTCGAAATGGTTGGTGATCTGTTTGTTGACTTGGCTTTCAAAAACTTTTGAAAGGCAGGGCAGGATGGATATGGGTCTGTAACAGTTTGGATCTAGAGTGTCACCCCCTTTGAAGAGGGGGATGACCGCGGCAGCTTTCCAATCTCTGGGGATCTCAGACGTTACGAAAGAGAGGTTGAACAGGCTAGTAATAGGGGTTGCGACAATTTCGCGGCTAGTTTTAGAAAGAAAGGGTCCAGATTGTCTAGTCCAGATGATTTGTAGGGGTCCAGATTTTGCAGCTCTTTTAGAACATCAGCTGTCTGGATTTGTGTGAAGGAGAAGCGGGGGGGCATGGGCAAGTTGCAGCGGAGGGTGCAGAGCTGGTGGCCGGGGTAGTGGTAGCCAGGTGGAAAGCATGGCCAGCCGTAGCAAAATGCTTGTTGAAATTCTCGATTATTGTAGATTTATCGGTGGTGATAGTGTTTCCTAGCCTCAGTGCAGTGGGCAGCTGGGAGGAAGTGCTCTTATTTTCCATGGACTTTACAGTGTCCCAAAACTTTTTGGAGTTAGTGCTACAGGATGCAAATTTCTGTTTGAAAAAGTTAGCCTTTGCTTTCCTAACTGCTTGTGTATATTGGTTCCTAACTTCCCTGAAAAGTTGCATATCACGGGGGCTATTTGATGCTAATGCAGTACGCCACAGGATGTTTTTGTGCTGGTCAAGGGCAGTCAAGTCTGAGGAGAACCAGGGGCTGTATCTGTTCTTAGTTCTGTATTTTTTGAATGGGGCATGTCTATTTAAGATTGAGAGGAAATTACTTTTAAAGAACAACCAGGCATCCTCTACTGACGGAATGAGATCTATATCCATCCAGGATACCTGGGCCAGGTCAATTAGGAAGGCCTGCTCGCTGAAGTGTTTTTGGGAGCGTTTGACAGTGATGAGGGGTGGTCGTTTGACCGCGGACCCGCTACGGACGCAGGCAATAAGGCAGTGATCGCTGAGATCCTGGTTGAAGACAGCGGAGGTGTATTTAGAGGGTAAGTTAGTCAGGATGATATCTATGAGGGTACCCATGTTTACGGATTTAGGGTTGTACCTGGTAGGTTCGTTGATAATTTGCGTGAGGTTGAGGGCATCTAGCTTGGATTGTAGGATGGCTGGGGTATTAAGCATATCCCAATTTAGGTCACCAAGCAGTACGAACTCTGAGGATAGATGGGGGGCAATCAGTTCACATATGGTGTCCAGGGCACAGCTGGGGGCTGAGGGGGTCTGTAGCAAGCGGCAACAGTGAGAGATTTATTTCTGGAAAGGTGGATTTTTAGAACTAAAAGCTCAAACTGTTTGGGCACAGACCTGGATAGTATGATGGAGCTCTGCAGGCTATCTCTACAGTAGATTGCAACTCCACCCCCTTTGGCAGTTCTATCTAGACGGAAAATGTTATAGTTGGGGATGGAAATTTCAGAATTTTTGGTGGCCTTCCTAAGCCAGGATTCAGACACTGCTAGAACATCAGGGTTGGCGGAGTGTGCTAACGCAGTGAATAACTCAAACTTAGGAAGGAGGCTTCTGATATTTATGTGCAGAAAACCAAGACTTTTACGGTTACAGAAGTCAATAAATGATAGCTCCTGGGGAGTAGGAGTGATACTGGGGGCTGCAGGGCCTGGGTTAGCCTCTACATCACCAGAGGAACAGAGGAGGAGTAGAATAAGGATACGACTAAAGGCTTTAAGAACTGGTCTTCTAGTGCGTTGGGTACATAGAATAAAGGGGGGCAGTTCTCCGGGCGTTGTAGAAAAGATTCAGGGCATTATGTACAGAAAAGGATATGGAAGGATATGAGTACAGTTCAGGTAATCCTAAGTGTTGGGTAACAATGAAAGAGATAGCATCATTGGAGGCATCGATTGAGCCGGTCTCGGCGTGTATGGGGGGGGGAACAAAGGAACTATATGAGACAGTTTGAGAGGGACTAGGGGTTCTACATTGAAATTGTATAATAAGAACCAACCCAAACAGCAATAGGCAAGGCATAATTGACATAGGAGAGAGGCATAAAGCAGTCACGTGTTATTAGAGAGAGCTAAGACACAACTGGAAATAGCGATAACGTTTGGGCTAAGACTAAACAGAAAAAACAGGACAGAGTACCGTGTAAAGGAACAGTCCAGCAGGCATCAGCTGTGCAGCTGAGTGATCATAAGGTCCAGTGAACAGCAATATGTGAGTCCGAGAGCAGTTCAAATTGGTGCTTCAGCACAGCTAGCAGGGAGCTAGCAGGCTAGCTCAAGGCTAACTGGTGCTTGCTATATGGCAATGGTATCAGCCAGCAACAGGTTGCAGCTAGCTAGCTGGTTGTGATGATCCGGCGCTAGGGTCCAGTGATTCCGGCAGAAAGTCCAATAAGCTATGGGTCGATAGCACGCTGGGTCGATAGCACGCTGTGCAGACTGGCCGACGAATTGTCCAGGCTAGCTAGAGCTGGCTGGTGGATAGTGTAGGCCACGGACAAAGATGAAGACGCTAACAGTGACTAATAACACGTAGCCATTTAGTTGCAGCTAGCTAGCTGGTTGTGATGATCCGGCGCTAGGGTCCAGTGATTCCGGCAGAAAGTCCAATAAGCTATGGGTCGATAGCACGCTGGGTCGATAGCACGCTGTGCAGACTGGCCGACGAATTGTCCAGGCTAGCTAGAGCTGGCTGGTGGATAGTGTAGGCCACGGACAGTGGTGGAGACGCTAACGGTAACTAATAGCAGGTAGCCAATTCAGATTGCGGCTACACACGTTTCAGCTTACGGTTCTTGATGAAAGTTATAAAGAAATAATAGAATCCTTTCCACGTTGGGTGAGGCGGGTTGCAGGAGAGTATATTTAGTTAAAGAGTGAAAGTAAAAAATTTAGAAATATAGACAAAAAAAACAAGAAACGGGATATTTACACAGGACGAAAAATAAAAGCGACCGTACTGCTACGCCACCTGTTTGAACTCGTTACCTGTATAAAAGACACCTGTCCACACACTCAATCAAACAGACTCCAACCTCTCCACAATGGCCAAGACCAGAGAGCTGTGTAAGGACATCAGGAATAAAATTGTAGACCTGCACAAGGCTGGGATGGGCTACAGGACAATAGGCAAGCAGCTTGGTGAGAAGGCAACAACTGTTGGCGCAATTATTAGAAAATGGAAGAACTTCAAGATGACGGTCAATCACCCTCGGTCTGGGGCTCCATGCAAGATCTCACCTCGTGGGGCATCAATGATCATGAGGAAGGTGAGGGATCAGCCCAGAACTACACGGCAGGACCTGGTCAATGACCTGAAGAGAGCTGGGACCACAGTCTCAAAGAAAACCATTAGTAACACACTACGCCGTCATGGATTAAAATCCTGCAGCGCACGCAAGGTCCCCCTTAAAAATTACAGACCTCTACATGCTTTGTAAGTAGGAAAACCTGCAAAATCGGCAGTGTATCAAATACTTGTTCTCCCCACTGTATATCCCAGTCAGTAGTTTGAGGGTTAAACAAGGTCTGTGTTGACACAAGAGGCCTATCTAAGATCTATTCTGTTATATTTGTAACTGTGATAAATACATTTTGTGTTTGTGCATCCTACAGTTGAAGAACAGAACTTTGCTTTGCTAAACTTTGTTAACGAGCAGAACAACGAAGCCGAGACCTTGAAGGACGAAATCAACCAGGTCTGTATGAAATTGAAACTACATGCATGTTTACCTTTGAAATAAGTAATTTCTTTGGATGTTGTGCTTTAATGCACACAGTAAACTACAGGGCACCTTCCTTTCTATTTGGCCACTTTGTTAAATGTAGCCAACTAACTGGAGGAGTGTGTGCGTGTGTGTATTATTGTGGTCCTCTGTAGCTCAGCTGGTAGAGCACGGCGCTTGTAACGCCAAGGTAGTGGGTTCGATCCCCGGGACCACCCATACACAAAAAAATTAAAATAAATAATGTATGCACGCATGACTGTAAGTCGCTTTGGATAAAAGCGTCTGCTAAATGGCATATTATTTATTAATTGTATTATATTGTGCTTTCATGTGTCCATTAGGTGCCTCTTCTACCTTTGTGTTCAACCTGGTCTCAGAGCATTTCATATTATTCTGTATGTAAATCCGAGGATTCCATTTAGTATGATATGTTAAGTTTCGTATGGTATGTATTAATTTGTGGATGTCCATCACCCATTTCGTATGATATGTTAAAAATTACAATTCATACAATATGTTACGGATTAGCAAAACGTACAATATGTTACGAATTAGCAAAATTAATGAAATGTTACAAATTCTAGCTAGGTGGCTAACATTAGCTTGCTGGCTAACGTTAGCTAGGCTAGAGGTTAGGGTTAAATTTAGGAGTTAGGTTAAAGGGTTAAGGTTAGCTAAAAGGGTTAAAGTTAGGGTTAGCTAATTAGCTAAAAAGCAAAAGTTGTCCGTGATGAGATTGTCCGTGATGTGCCTACCCATCCACCCCGACCAACCACCCTACTTTCGTTTTTGACTTAAGTAACCATCTGTCTTATGTAACCATACCAAACGTAACATATACTACTAATTTGAGTGTCCCGGATTTACATTTACTATGTTATGTCTAGTCTATGAGACCAGGCTGTGTGTGCCACAGATCCGCTGTGAGATGGAGGTGTTCTCCAGAGAGGAGCGCAGGCAGCATGAGGAGCACAGGGCCATGCTGCAGGGGGTCAATGTGCAGCAGCAGGCCACAGAGCAGCAGGTGGGGGCCTACCAGCAGCTCATCACCTCAGTGGGGAAGATCCTCAACCAGCTCAAGACAGGTATGGATGGGAAAGAATGGTTTGTTTTGTTCCAGCCCAGAACTAGCTAAATCTTACGACTATGACTTCCCTTCCTGTGGAGGCCTTAATAAGCTACTTACTATTACTTCTAGTACTAATACTACTGTAACTACTACAACTATTACTACTAACTATTTTCTTCAAATTCAACTGAATCAAGAGTGTGTTAGTTGAATCAGGTGTGTTAGTGCTGGGCTGTAACAAAATGTGCACCTCCTGGGGGTCTCGTCTCTCAATGCAGTGAAGAGACTCACAGGGTGCCAGTCTCCTTCTGCTTCTTTAGACAACCAGATTGAGAAGCCTAATTTCTTCCTGTGTGTTTCCGTGCACCAGGAATAGACAGTGTGTGCCACAACATAGACTGTGACCTGTCAGTGATCGAGGACAAGTTAGGCTCCTCGACCGGGATCCGGGACATTACCATCATGACTTACCTGGGATTGGTGGAGCGCAGGACCAATGAGCTGCTGACTTTGCAGTCTTTCCTCAGCTCCAAGGTAATTTCAATGTCACAAGGTCATAAAAATGCATTCATCCCTCCTTCATTGCTTCTCTGGAGTAAAAACGGATCCGAAATGACTGGATTGATGAAAGCTATTGTAATGTAGTGGAACCCTACTACTACTATCTAACTGCTTTTAACTATCAAATTGTGTCAGATCAGGGATAGGCTATATCAGTGGAGGGAGGGTGGAAGTATAGATTTTAGAAGTGAACAGAGCCTCAGTGAAGTGTTGACCTTCATCCATTTTATTTTGTTCTCTGTCTCCGCTCCAGGACCTTGATAAAGATTACAATCCTAGAATGGTTGCCAGACACGTCCTCGGACAAAGTCCACCACTGGTTAGGCAAAACAAAATGGTTGAGCCTCCCATTTCTGGGTATGTGTGTGTGTTTGTGTTCAATATAGAAGCTGCTACATCTAATGCCGGAAAGGGATGACAATGAACAGTCAATGGGACAGCGGCAAGTTTGTTTGCAATCCTGTAACAATAACCTATGTAATAAAATACATGGGGTTCTGTTTCTGAAATATACCCGACGATGCAGTTATATCCACTTTGCAGCTCATGTTTTCTTTTTAACCTGTGCTGCAGCGTAGGGAAACTTTTTAACCAACTGTATTTACAACCTTGCCGGAGGACAAACTAGTTTGCTATTCTAGGACAAACTAGTGTGCTATTTTAAGAGCCTAGTTTGCTATTTTAGTAGTAGGAACCTACATTTTCAGTTTTCTGACATTCATAAGGAAATAGTAAGTGAAAGCAATACTTGGAAGTGTGGTAACCATAACTTATAGTTTTACTCTATGGTGGTAATGTAAGACTACTATTTTAGGGATGCCAATGACCCAGAGGAGTCCCTGCTAACAGACAAGGTGAAGCCCCTCTCCAAGGACGAGCTGCTCCCGCTGGTAATGACGAGGGTGAGGCCTTCCCTTCACTCAACGTGGACCACCACAGCCATATAGCCAGGGATGGCCAACCTGGCTCTAGTTTAACCCTCAATCGGTAGCAAAATAGTGTCCACAATAGATGTTTAAAGTATAGAAATATCATCCATACCTGATCATTTTTATTGTAATACTATGGGGGCTCTGAGTTTGGTGCCATTATGGATTGATGGCATTCTGAATTGCCTACAGCACACATAACAAAATACTGTTTCGTTGGGTTGTTTTCTGCCACAGATGCAGAGGAAGGCGAAGATCGTCCAACCAGAGGTCCGAAAATCAGCCTCCAAACTCAGCGTTGTGGCCAGCAGAATCCGCCGCGGCTCCCTGGGACTCTGAACTCATCATCCTTTTATGAATTTTGATTGGGACACACAAACTGCAATAGTTTATTGACCTCATCCCTGGTAGTGTGACTTTATCCCTGGTAGTGTGACCTCATCCCTGGTAGCTGCAGACTGGGGGACAGCAGGAGGCCCACTCCTGTGGAAAGCAGCATCACAGCCCAGCTTTCATCAGCCATTCATAATCTCTTACTTTTATTAAATTTACATTTTAGTCATTTAGCAGATGCTCTTATCCAGAGCGACTTACAGTTAGTGAGTGCATACATTTTCATACTGGCCCCCCGTGGGAAACGAACCCACAACCCTGGCGGTGCAAGCGCCATGCTCTACCAACTGAGCTACAGGGGACATATCATTTTATAATGCTCCATTAGTTGCAAAATTGAGTTTAAATTAATTGAAGTATTCATTATTTGTTAATCAAATAAAATATTCTGTGGTGTAAGCGTTTAAAGTAAATAAATAAATAATTGTAATCAGAATAAATGTGTCAGCCTCTCCACTAATGGCAAAGGTTCATAAAGACGTCTTTTTCGGTTTTCCAGATTGGCAGCGTCTTGGAGCAAAAATGTGTATCATGTATACTGTGTTAATGACGATACAAAAGAAGAGTAATGTAGAGCAAAGTACAATACGGCAAATGCCACATTTTTGGTAAGTGTATGGGGTGTATTTATAGATTTTACTTAGTCTACATGTGTGTAATTTCAAAAGCACTTTTTCGTACAAGACATTAGAACAAACACACAATCAACATTTTTATAAAATGATCAAAATATCGGATTTTTTGAAAATCAGTTTTCCACATCAAAACAGTTGCTGACATGACAAATAGTACATATATAATCACATTTTGTTAAGAAAAAGATTTTCATGGAATGTGCACATTAAACAATCCTTGAGAACCAAACAATCAAAACACTAGGCCTAGCTACAAATTACAAACAGTAAAATTAAATAACTAGCTACTTCATCATTTTCATGTGCTGCCTGATTCTGCTCTGTCATAATCATTAGTGTTGAATCATTAATGTTTGATCAAAATGATGATTATGGCACTTCACCACTTCACGTAGCCCTCTAGTCCTGGTCAGTCCCACAGAACACCACCTTGCTCTCCAGTCGAGCCCGCTCAGCCTCAAACACCAGCTTGTGGCTCAGCAGGGTCTCCTCTGGTCCCGAACGAATAAAAGATGCATCTCCACTCTGTACGTGACACACGCAAACACAAGTCACATTTTTTCCATCCACATGAGTATAATGTAAGGTTATTATGAGTGATACTGCAAAAGGTGTCATGACTGGTTTTGTAAAGGTGTTATGAATGCCCTATGTATACCCCTTCAAGTAAAGACTTAAGTTAAGAGTTAAGAGATTTTACAGCACCCAAAACCATTCTGTGATTTTATTGAACCAGGTACTGCAACAGCGTAAATGGGGGTTTGATTAAATCCTAACAAAGATCTAGATAACTCAAATAATATTTAGTTCCACAACATCAATGTATAATTAACACAAGCCTAAGTCAAAGCACAGATCTCAAGTTAAAAAAAATATTATCGGCCCTCAATGTTGACATTCACACAGGCTCCCAGCACTCACCGCCACAGCAGAGATAAAGGCTTCCACCAGTTGGTAGTCCGCCCCGCCGTGCCCGCCCATGCCAAAGGCCCCTGGGGCGCTAGTCTCTGCCGTGTGCTTGGTGGCCCTCCCTGTGAGGAAGTCAAACACTCGAATCTCATGTCCGTTATACGACAGCTCCCCCTATAGGAACAAAACAATAATTACATGATCAGAACATTTTCCGCATTTGCAGGAGGTTATCTTTATGTACTAAGATCAGACAGTAGCCAAATACATCCAGCTCTAGATTTACTGCTACTACAAATACAGACGATTATTTATAAGGATAAATATTCAGGAGAGAGATAACAAAGTTCACCACTGGTGTCCCCCAGGGCTCAGTTCTAGGCCCTCTCCTATTCTCGCTATACACCAAGTCACTTGGCTCTGTCATATCCTCACATGGCCTCTCCTATCATTGCTACGCTGACGATACACAACTAATCTTCTCCTTTCCCCCTTCTGATAACCAGGTGGCGAATCGCATCTCTGGCAGACATATCAGTATGGATTACGGATCACCACCTCAAGCTGAACCTTGGCAAGATGGAGCTGCTCTTCCTCCCGGGGAAGGACTGCCCGTTCCATGATCTCGCCATCACGGTTGACAACTCCGTTGTGTCCTCCTCCCAGAGTGCGAAGAGCCTTGGCGTGACCCTGGACAACACCCTGTCGTTCTCTGCTAACATCAAGGCGGTGACCCGATCCTGTAGGTTCATGCTCTACAACATTCGGAGAGTACGACCCTGCCTTACACAGGAAGCGGCACAGGTCCTAATCCAGGCACTTGTCATCTCCCCGTCTGGATTACTGCAACTCGCTGTTGGCTGGGCTCCCTGCCTGTGCCATTAAACCCCTACAACTCATCCAGAATGCCGCAGCCCGCCTGGTGTTCAACCTTCCCAAGTTCTCTCACGTCACCCCGCTCCTCCGCACACTCCACTGGCTTCCAGTTGAAGCTCGCATCTGTTACAAGACCATGGTGCTTGCCTATGGAGCTGTGAGGGGAACGGCACCCCCCCCCAAAAAAAAAAAAAAAAATACATTGTAAAGTGGTTGTACTACTGGATATAAGGTGAATGCACCTATTTGTAAGTCGCTCTGGATAAGAGCGTCTGCTAAATGACGTAAACGTAAACGTATAAACCATGACACAGAAATTCAGGTCAATAAACTATTGCAGTTTGTGGGTGTCCAATCAATATTCATAATCTATCTCTTTCTATTCAATCCATATCCCTATCTTATGATCATATCACATTGATTTCAATCACAAAAGTGGCATATTAATGATCAACAATGAATTATTTATAATGATTCAACTTGATCTTGGATTATTCAAGATTGTGTCTGGACTGGAGTGCTGCAGTACCTTGCTGCCATAGATGGTGGTTCTCCGCTTACATATCTCCTCTGTAAATGCCACCATGGAAAAAGCAGCTGTAAGACCCCCTTCAAACTCCATGTTCACCACCTGTACACACAGGCACAACAAGGTGAGAGAAGAGAGATAAAGAGAGAGGAGCTGTGTCGACTTGAGCCAATATTTTTTCTGACCGAAGCATAAACTTAATTTAAATACAACAAAAGTGTGCAGGACTTAAATGTACAATTCTGTAACCTCTCTTTTGACACTCGGAACGGTCTCTGTTGTGAAAGAGACACTTATCCTAAAGGAGATGGCCTGTTAAAATAAAGGTGAAATACCTAGTAATAAATCATAAATAAGTAATAAATCATAAGTGTAAATGTATACATGTAGGATAACCCTTATTCTAAGCATGGTTTCTCTGCGCTAGCGGCTAGCCAGATGGTGGTCAGTCTTACCTGGTTGGTGCAGACGTCGTTGTCACACTGGTAGACACAGCGGCCGTACGGCCCTGATTTCAGAGCCTCGGTCACAGACTCGATGTCTGGGAGAGAGCTGGAGCATATCACAGACACGGGCCAGCCCACACAGCCCTGAGAGACACACACAGGCTGGGTTACTGTAAAGTGCTTTGTGATAACTGCTGATGTAAAAAGGGCTTTATAATTACATTTGATTGATTGATTGACACAGATATAGATTTACACGCACAGTCACACACACACGTTCATTTTTTATGTGCCATCTAATTTACACTGCTTTCCCTGAATAATAATTGCCCCTCATGGGACAAATCAAATGTAATTGACTTGAATGGAAAAACCTGTTTGACTCTGTCCAGGTAGATCTTGCGTGCAGAATATGGGCAAGCTTCCTCTACAGGGCAGTCTAGGCAGCGGTCTGCAGCACCTGGTGGCTGGAGGGAAAACTATTTAGCACTGAATCACCTTTGACTATTCTAGGGTGGGTTTCCCGAAAGCGTCGTGGCACTCACATCATCTACAGTAAATCCGTTGTAGGCAATGGACGAAAGATGATCTTAGTGCTACAAAGCTTTTGGGAAACCCACATTATACTATGTAGGACAAAATGGAAGCTCATTGTGGCCTTTTGTCCCAAAGGGGCCAAAGAGGCTTGAGTACCTTTGACAGAATCAACAACTATCTAAAAACAAACATTAATACACCAGTGATAATATCACAGAATGAATACAGTATCATGAGAAGGTAACTCAAAAGTGGGAATCAAATGTAAAGCATGGACATCAGCTACTTCGGGAGAGGTGGATGTAAGGCAGGAAACTGTGGTTGTGGGAGTGTGATGCAATGCTTTGTCAGCTATGTTTTCCCAGACAAAGAATCACCAGGAGTTAGTTAGTTACAGTCGGTTCTCAGTCTTATGGGAGAGTATATGTTCTCCCACTGTATCACCTGTGGTTTACTGTTATTCGGACACAGTGACTCTATGTAAAGGTTGTATCAGATGTTGCTGTAATGTTTTCCTTACTGCTCCAATTTTCCCTAGTCAGAGTCCAAATAGTTGTGAAATCAATGATTCCAGTATATTAAAAACGAAATGATATATAAAGTATTTGAGATGGTACAGGAATGTGGATGCTAATATGTTAAAGTAAAGTAACATGTTCATTCATGTGCATGTAACTATAGTTGTCTGTATTATTGTTCAATGGCAGGCCAAGCCCATTGTTTAAAACTATTTTGAGTTTATTTAGTGTCCAAAACAGTCAAACATAGTTGTACCACTTCCGTTCTGATTACAGTGCATTCAGAAAGAATTCAATTTTTTTTACGCTAAGCCTCATTCTAAAATGGATAAAAGTATTTGTTTCCTCATCAATCTACACACAATACCCATAATGACAAAGCAAAAACAGGTTTGTAGATTTTTTTGCAAATGTATAAATATTTTTTAAAATAAAAAACCTTATTTTTACTAAGTATTCAGACCCTTTGCTATGACATTTACATTTACGTCATTTAGTAGACGCTCTTATCCAGAGCGACTTACAGTTAGTGAGTGCATACATTATTTTATTTTTTATTTTTTCATACTGGCCCCCCGTGGGAATCGAACCCACAACCCTGGCGTTGCAAACGCCATGCTCTACCAACTGAGCTACATCCCTGCCGGCCATTCCCTCCCCTACCCTGGACGATGCTGGGCCAATTGTGCGCCGCCCCATGGGTCTCCCGGTCGAGACTTGAAATTGAGCTCAGGTGCATCCTGTTTCCATTGATCATCCTTGAGATGTTTCTACAACTTGATTGGAGTCCACCTGTGGTAAATTCAATTGATTGGAAATGATTTGGAAAGGCACACACCTGTCTATATAATGTCCCACAGTTGACAGAGCAAAAACCAAGCCATGAGTTCGAAGGAATTGTCCGTAGAGCTCCGAGACAGGATTGTGTCGAGGCACAGATCTGAGAAAGGGTAGCAAAAAAATTCTGCAGCATTGAAGGTCCCCAAGAACACAAGGGCCTCTATCATTCTTAAATGGAAGAAGTTTGGAACCACCAAGACTCTTCCTAGAGCTGGACACCCGGCCAAACTGAGCAATCGGGGGAGAAGGGAGCTGACCAAGAAACTGATGGTCACTCTGACAGCGCTCCAGAGTTCCTCTGTGGAGATGGAAGAACCTTCCAGAAGGACAACCATCTCTGCAGCAGTCCACCAATCAAGTATTTATGGTAGAGTGGCTAGAAGGAAGCCACTCCTCAGTAAAAGGCACATGAGAGCCCACTTTGAGTTTGCCAAAAGGCACCTAAAGACTCTCAGACCATGAGAAACAAGATTCTCTGGTCTGATGAATCCAAGATTGAATTCTTTGGCCTGAATCCCAAGCATCACATCTGGAGGAAACCAGGCACCGCTCATCACCTGGCCAATACCATCCCTACGGTGAAGCATGGGGGTGGCAGCATCATGCTGTGGGGATGTTTTTCAGCGGCAGGGACTGGGAGATTAGTCAGGATCGATGGAAAGATGAACGGAGCAAAGTACAGAGAGATCCTTGATGAAAACCTGCTCCAGAGCGCTCAGGACCTCAGACTGGGGCAAAGGTTCACATTCCAAAAGGACAACGACCCTAAGCACACAGCCAAGACAACGCAGGAGTGGCTTCGGGACAAGTCTCTGAATGTCCTTGAGTGACCCAGCCAGAGCCCGGACTTGAACCCGATCAAACATCTCTGGAGAGACCTGAAAATAGCTGTGCAGCGACGCTCCCCATCCAACCTGACAGAGCTTGAGAGGATCTGCAGAGAAGAATGGGAGAAACTCCCCAAATACTAGTGTGTCAAGCTTGTAGCGTCATACCCAAGAAGACTTGAGGCTGTAATCGCTGCCAAAGGTGCTTCAACAAAGTACTGAGTAAAGGGTCTGAATACTTATGTAAAGGTGACATCAGTTGTTTTTGTTTTATACATTTGTAAAAACTTCAAAAAACCTGTTTTGTAGAATAAGGCTGTAACGTAACAAACATTTTGAAAAAGTGAAGGGGTCTGAATACTTTCCGAATACATTGTGTATGAGAAGACCACACACCTTTTTCTCTTTGCGGAAGTGACTGAGAGATCCAAACGATGACACTTTCAAACACCTGTGAAGAACAAGCTATTTTTAAATAGGGCTGTCAGTCGAACAAAGAAATTAGTTGATTAACTTGTTATTTTATTTATAAAAAACTAAAAACATTGCCTCTTTACCTTCGTCCTCCAGCCCAGTGATGTATCAAGTCAATGTCATGGCAGGATTTGGCCAGAAGTGAAAAAGAGCTCTCAGCCTCATTCCTCCAGTTCCCTCGAACAAAGGAGTGGGCAAAGTGAAAGAAGCCTACCTAGAACAGGAGAAAGTAACCATGGAAATCTTTGCAGATACTTCAACCCATGCAGGCTGCATTGAGAGTGGAGTGGAGGCCACTATAATATTGTACGCAGACCTGGGTTCATATACTATTTGAAATCGTCCATAAATACAGTACCAGTCTAAAGTTTGGACACACCTACTCATTCAATGGTTTTTCTATATTTTTACTATTTTCGACATTGTAGAATAATAGTGAAGACATCAAAACTATGAAATAACACATATGGAATCATGTAGTAACCAAAACAGTGTTAAACAAATCAAAATATATTTTATATTTGAGGTTCTTCAAAGTAGCCACTCTTTGCCTTGATGACAGCTTTGCACTCTTGGCATTCTCCCAACCAGCTTCACCTAGAATGCTTTTCCAACAGTCTTGAAGGAGTTCCCACATATGCTGAGCACTTGTTGGCTGCTTTTCCTTCACTCTGCAGTCCAACTCATCCCAAACCATCTCAATTGGGTTGAGTTCAGGTGATTGTGGAGGCCAGGTCATCTGATGCAGCACTCCATCACTCTCCTTCTTGGTCAAAAAGCCCTTACACAGCCTGGAGATGTGTTGGGTCATTGTCCTGTTGAAAAACAAATGATAGTCCCACTAAGTGCAAACCAGATGGGATGGCGTATCGCTGCAGAATGCTGTGGTAGCCATGCTGGTTAAGTGTGCCTTGAATTCTAAATCAATCACAGACAGTGTCACCAGCAAAGCACCCCCACACCATCACACCTCATCCTCCATGCTTCACGGTGGGAACCACACATGCGGAGATCATCCGTTCACCTACTCTGCGTCTCACAAAGACACGGCGGTTGGAAATAAAAATCTCACATTTGGACTCATCAGACCAAAGGAGCGATTTCCACCGGTTTAATGTCCATTGTTTGTGTTTCTTGGCCCAAGCAAGTCTCTTCTTCTTATTGGTGTCCTTTAGTTGTGGTTTCTTTGCAGTAATTAGACCATGAAGGCCTGATTCACACAGTCTCCTCTGAACAGTTGATGTTGAGATGTGTCTGTTACTTGAACTCTGTGAAGCATTTATTTGGGCTGCAATTTCAGAGGTTGGTAACTCTAATGAACTTATCCTCTGCAGCAGAGGTGACTCTCGGTCTTCCTTTCCTGTGGCGGTCCTCATGAGAGCCAGTTTCATCATAGCGCTTGATGTTTCTTGCGACTGCGCTTGAAGAACCTTTCAAAGTTCTTGAAATGTTCCGGATTTACAAGGTAGGGGTGGTATACAGAAGATAGCCCTATTTGGTAAAAGACCAAGTCCATATTATGGCAAGAACAGCTCAAATGAGCAAAGAGAAACAACAGTCCATCATTACTTTAAGACATGCACAACTGATAGGCTCAAACGCATTAAGAAGGAAAGAAATTCCACAAATTAACTTTTAACAAGGCACACCTGTTAATTGAAATGCAGTCCAGGTGATTACCTCATGAAGCTGGTTGAGAGAATGCCAACAGTGTGCAAGCTGTCATCAAGAGAAAGGGTGGCTATTTGAAGAATCTCAAAGAAAAAATATATTTTGATTTGTTTAACACGTTTTTGGTTACTACATGATTCCACATGTGTTATTTCATAGTTTTGATGTCTTCACTTTTATTCTCCAATGTAGAAAATAGTAAAAATAAAGAAAAACCCTGGAATGAGTAGGTGTGTCCAAACTTTTGACTGGTAATGTATAAGCGTTTGCTATCGTCTGTCTGGAGAGCCTAGTTGAGCGGGCTTTGCAGTTTTGCAACTATTCTAGTCAAGTTAAGTTTATTTACTTATTCTGTTGGTTCCATTGTGCACGGCAAGATCACTCAAGCACAGATACATTAAATAGTATTAGTACTTGATAGTAATAGCACTTGAACCCAGGTCTGGCTATGCTCTATGTAAATGATGTAAAATTGACATGGTATTGTAAATTCATCCCTACCGGTTCTAGGTGTTGAATATGGACCAGGTCTCCAATCACTCCACTGTCCATCAGCACCTGTGGGGTCAATTCCAAAGCGTTGGCAACACACTATATGGCAGCCCTTCTCAAGCTTGATTTGACTGCTTCTATCCCGCAAGGAGTACCTTGTTGCTAGGCATATTTTCGCTCAAGCTCTGATTGGGCATTAAATACAAATCACAGTAGCCACTGTTCTAATTATGCTGGGTGACAATTTCGTCACGCAAAAAGCACAGATCTGTGCAAAAAAATACTGTAATATTTAAAATAGATGGAAATACACTTACTTTTATCTTGTGGATGACAGGGTCATATCGGAGGACATGGCACACTGTTAGCATCACACCACTTTGAATGCAAGTTCTTACAATCTCTGTGCAGTCCTCAGCTGTTACCTAATATGAAAAAATATCAATTTGACACTGCGCATACACACGCCTGCATGCACACAAACACAGACAGACACAGACACACACTCTTTCTATATCTCTAGATATGATTGATTGTATAAACTACTTGCACTGCGCTGGTATAGGATAGCTGAAATGATCAGGTCTTGATCAGACATCACAACAACATACAGTACCAGTCAAAAGTTTGGACACACCTACTCATTCAAGGGTTTTTCTTTATTTTTACTATTTTCGACATTGTAGAATAATAGTGAAGACATCAAAACTATGAAATAACACATATGGAATCATGTAGTAAGCAAATTGGTGTTCAACAAATCAAAATATATTTTATATTTGAGATTCTTTAAAGTAGCCACCCTTTGCCTTGATGACAGCTTTGCACACTCTTGGCATTCCCTCAACCAGCTTCATGAGGAATGCTTTTCCAACAGTCTTGAAGGACTTCCCACATATGCTGAACACTTGTTGGCTGCTTTTCCTTCACTTAGAGGTCCAACTCATCCCAAACCATCTCAAATGGGTTGAAGTAGGGTGATTGTGGAGGCCAGGTCATCTGATGCAGCACTCCATCACTCTCCTTGGTCAAATAGCCCTTACACAGCCTCTAGGTATGTTTTGGGTCATTGTCCTGTTGAAAAACAAATGATAGTCCCACTAAGCGCAAACCAGATGGGATGGCGTATCGCTGCAGAATGCTGTGGTAGCCATGCTGGTTAAGTGTGCCTTGAATTCTAAATAAATCACAGACAGTGTCACCGGCAAAGCACCCCCACACCATCACACCTCCTCCTCCATGCTTCACAGTGGGAACCACACATGCGGAGATCATCCGTTCACCTACTCTGCGTCTCACAAAGACACGGCAGTTGGAACCAAAGATCTCACATTTGGACTCCAGACCAAAGGACAGATTTCCACCGGTTTAATGTTCATTGCTCATGTTTCTTGGCCCAAGCAAGTTTCTTCTTCTTATTGGTGTCCTTTAGTAGTGATTTCTTTACAACAATTCGACCATGAAGGGCTGATTCACACAGTCTCCTCTGAACAGTTGATGTTGAGATGTGTCTGTTACTTGAACTCTGTGAAGCATTTATTTAGGCTGCAATCTGAGGTGCAGTTAACTCTAATGAACTTATCCTCTGCAGCAGAGGTAACTCTGGGTCTTCCTTTCCTGTGGTGGTCCTCATGAGAGCCAGTTTCATCATAGCATTTGATGGTTTTTGCGACTGCACTTGAAGAAACTTTCAAAGTTCTTGAAATGTTCTGGATTGACAAGGTAGGGGTGGTATACAGAAGATAGCCCTATTTGGTAAAAGACCAAGTCCATATTATGGCAAGAACAGCTCAAATAAGCAAAGAGAAACGACAGTCCATCATTACTTTAAGACATGCACAACTGATTGGCTCAAACGCATTAAGGAAAGAAATTCCACAAATTAACTTTTAACAAGGCACACCTGGTAATTGAAATGCATTCCAGGTGACTACCTCATGAAGCTGGTTGAGAGAATGCCAAGAGTGTGCAAAGTTGTCATCAAGGCAAAGGGTGGCTACTTTGAAGAATCTCAAATATAAAATATATTTTGATTTGTTTAACACTTTTTTGGTTACTACATGATTCCTTATGTGTTATTTCATAGTTTTGATGTCTTCACTATTATTCTACAATGTGGAAAATAGTACAAATAAAGAAAAACCCTTGAATGTGTAGGTGTGTCCAAACTTTTGACTTGTACTGTACATCGTTTTTACAGGGGACGGAGAACACTCACAGCCATGGGCTTCTCCAGAAGAATATGGTAGCCTTTCTTTGCCAGTGCCACAGTGGGGTCCTTGACAAGAAGACAAGAACACATACTCACTCAGAACAGCCATCATGGATTCTCAATCTTAGCCTACTGTAGCATCAACGGGCAAAATACTTTTTTTGAGTAACCTCATCAGACACTGAGCATCCTAAAATAGTTATGTTGAAATGGTTGCTCAGATTCTGTGACATACCAAATTTGATTAATTGAGTAACAAGTATCCTCTACTACTATTACCTTATGATGGCGGTCTGGGGTACAAATGAACACAGCATCCGCAAACTTCTCCCTTTGTACTATACCACGCCAATCTGGGAAAGAGGAATATAGGTAACATATGTCATAACACTTTTCATAACTGATTACAATGCACGCAAAATTATACTGGTTTGTACTTGACATTCAGTGACATAAGATGCCACAAGAGCTTATTTGTTATGACATGCATATGATAATATCACGCTGTTATGATGTATAGTTCAAATGAAGTGCTACCAAATAATCAATCCAGCGTTTATCAAAAGGGAGAGGGAGAAAATGGTTGTGGACCGACAGTTACATAATTTTCACTCGTACCAGCAAATACGTTGTCATTTGCTACTCTGTGTTGCTTCTGAAGTTTCTCCCGTGCAAATTTCCTGGGGTCAGCCACTCCAACGACCTACAATAAATTTGAGTTATCATTGTTGACATTCTTATCATCATCATTACTTTTATGTAAAACCTTAGTCAAGACCGAATGGCTACTAATCGGTAACACACTTAAATTATGATGGAAAGAAGTGATGAATGATTTAGCATAGCAGGGATGAAAGCCTATATCTTTCTAAGATCAGGTCTACTCATTAAGTTATTTCAGTCAATATTGACAAGACCAGATGTAGAGAGATGTTGGGGAGCCTTACTTGCATGCGTTGAGGCTGAAGGGAGGCAAAGTGTGAGTATGTCTCCCCACGGTTCCCAGCCCCCACCACAATGACATCCACAGGTGATGCCATCCTGACTTTCTGGGCCCTGCTTCAAAATGACAAAGACATCAGTTCAAACCAGCCATGTTTCATTTATTGATGTATATGATGTCTAATGCTATTGTTTTCGTTGACTGAACATCCTCTTAAGTTTGACTGAGCTTTGTGTAATAGGTAATTATCATGGTGAAACAATTAATAATAATAATACGCCATTTAGCAGATGCTTTTATCCAAAGCGACTTACAGTCATGCGTGCATACATTTTTGTGTATGGGTGGTCCCGGGGATCGAACCCACTACCTTGGCGTTACAAGCGCCGTGCTCTACCAGCTGAGCTACAGAGGACCACAAATTATTATAAAACAAATATTATTGTAACATTGTTACCAAGTTACATTTGAAGAATGACCCATTTATTGTTTTCCTAGTTGAACCTAGTTGAACTAGTTGAACTTTATTTCATTTTACATCGAATAATGTACTGTATTCGTTTAAACAAGGTTGACACTAGTTAACACAGCTACAATGTCAAAATTGGCCATATCGTAAAAATTAATGCAAACAAAAATGAGCTTTTTGGTCTTAAGGTTAGCAGTGTGGTTAAGTTAAGGTAAGGTTTCAAATCTGATTTTAACATGACGACTACACTGGGCACGCGCGTGCATATGTTGATTTTGTCCATCCACAGCAGACGCAATCAGGACATGCAGGTTGAAATATCATAACGAACTCTGAACCAACTATATTAATTTGGAGACAGGTCCAAACATTCATGTACATTAACCTATCTAGATTGCTATGCTAGCTAATTTGTCATGGGATATAAACATTTGGTTGTTATTTTACCTGAAATGCGCAAGGTCTTTTTTTCCTGGGTCTTTGTTGTAGAATTGTGACCCATTTTGAGTCACACAAAATCGTGTGTTCTCTACTCCAACAATTAATCCACAGATAAAAGGGGAAATGTAGTTAGTTTCTAGTAATCGACTTTATATGGCGGTTGGCAACCAACTGTAAGGTGCATTACCACCAACAACTTGACTGGAGTGTGGACCCCCAGCTTCCAATCACCCACGTGGGTATATGCTCCTAAAAATCAATGAGGAGATGGAAGAGGCTGGACTTCCAGCGCGTCAATTGTCAAATACCTATTTCGCAGATGCTTGTTGACGCGCGCGAGCAGTCTGGATGAAATTATTGAATAACATGTATGTGTAAGATTGTAAGAAAATAAATTGTAGAAATGGGCGGGTTTTATCCATAATTATGACTGTGGTTGTGTTAACTACTGACGATCTTTTAAACAAAGCATGTATTTGTTTCCCTTTCCTGACAAGATAAAGTGACTGTCACATGATCATATAAAAAACTGCACTAGTAGGCAAAAGGTTAAACGGGGTTGCAATATTTCTACAACAAAAACATAACGACCATAATTCACGCCAGAGAGAGTTTATCTTTGACCGTGTACAAAAAACGCTAAATTCAGATAGATCTTAATCTATTGTTTTTTTTATACAAACGTTTGCATACAATATAGGCTACAGTAGGCTACCTACCTTGAACACTGGTGGTCTTCTTCAGTGAGTCCAAGATTAAGCCACCCTGGAATCATCTGCGCACATTCTTCTGGGGGGAACCATTAGTAGGACAAGACATGTTTGAAAGCCGGACATTGAAATCGATGCACACGGAAGGCGTGAAAATACATTTTTGCAAGCTAACACGATCATAGTGGACGAATGATCTTTATTTTTCGCTATTTACCCATACACTGTCGTAAAAGGGTATTTTTGGCAGTTAATTTAACCCCTTCACTATAGCTAGCTAGCTAACTTAATATTTTGACTTTGGCTATTTTAACAAGCGACCTGCGGTGCAGCCAGCAACAATTATGAACGTTGATACTCCACAGCCAGTCATACCAGGGGGCTCTTCTTCCATTTCCTCGACATCCAGTAATTGCATCACTAACAACAATGCAGCAACTAATGTCAGCAGCATCCCCTCGGTTGCCATAAGTAATGGTAAGTATTTACACACATTTTGAGGTTATAAACAGCTTTAGAGACGGTTACACAACAGATGAATGGTCTGCTATCTACTAGTTAAGCTAACTAGGTCAAAAGTGACTCAGAACCTTTGAAATTATTCAAGTACAGTAGCCCACACACCATATAGCACTATACAGAACTTGAAAACCATCTTAGATCTAGCACGTTCATTGCTGGCTGCTTTGTGAAACAGTCAACAGCTTAGCCCAGAGCTGGACCTTGGCTATCAACATCTCAGCTACATTTAGGAAAATATTAAACCATGTAATTATTTATTTTTTGTTTCAGCCCCAACCTCGGCTGCCATGGCCACACCATCATCTGACACATCCGTGTCCAACGGGGTCTATGTGCCCAGTGGCATTGCCAACGGCGACGTGAAGCCTGTAATCTCCACCACACCACTGGCTGACTTTCTCATGCAGTTGGAGGACTACACTCCTACAGTGAGTCAAACCCCTTTTTAAAGTCGTAACGTTAGTTCACGAGAAGACATGTAGATAACTTTTTTCACATACCTAGGCTGATGTCGATTGACTTATATACAGTGCATTCGGAACGTATTCAGACCCCTTGACCGTTAATAATAATAATAATATGCCATTTAGCAGACGCTTTTATCCAAAGCGACTTACAGTCATGCGTGCATACATTATTATTTTTTGTGTATGGGTGGTCCCGGGGATCGAACCCACTACCTTGGCGTTACAAGGGCCGTGCTCTACCAGCTGAGCTACAGAGGACCACATTATTATCGTTAACACATTTTGTTGCGTTAAAGCCTTATTCTAAAATGGATTACATTTTTTTAAAGGCCTCAATCTACACACAATACCCCATAATGACAAAGCGAAAACAGGGTTTTCCTTATTTACATAAGTATTCAGACCCTTTGCTATGAGACTCGAAATTGAGCTCATGTGCATCCTGTTTCCATTGATCATCCTTGAGATGTTTCTACAACTTGATTGGAGTCCACCTGTGCTGAATTCAAATGATTGGACATGATTTGGAAAGGCACACACCTGTCTATATAAGGTCCCACAGTTGACAGTGCATGTCAGAGCAAAAACCAAGCCATGAGGTAGAAGGAATTTTCCGTAGAGCTCCGAGACAGGATTGTGTCGAGGCACAGATCTGGGGAAGGTCTGGGAAAAACATTTCTGCAGCATTGACAGTCCCCAAGAATACAGTGGCCTCCATCATTCTTAAATGGAAGAAGTTTGGAACCAGCAAGACTCTTCCTAGAGCTGGACGCCCGGCCAAACTGAGCAATAGGGGGAGAAGGGCCTTGGTCAGGGAGGTGACCAAGAACCAGATGGTCACTCTGACAGAGCTCTAGAGTTCCTTTGTGGATATGGGACAACATTCCAGAAGGACAACCATCTCTGCAGCCCTCCACCAATCAGGCCTTTATGGTAGAGTGGCCAGACGGAAGCCACTCCTCAGTAAAAGGCACATGACAGCCGCTTTGAGTTTGCCAAAAGGCACCTAAAGGACTGACTATGAGAAACAAGATTCTCTGGTCTGATGAAACCAAGATTAAACTATTTGGGCTGAATGCCAAGCATCACGTCTGGAGGAAACCTGGCACCATCCCTACGGTGAAGCTTGGTGGTGGCAGCATCATGTTGTGGGTTTGTTTTTCAGCGGCAGGGACTGGGAGACTAGTCAGGATCGAGGAAAATATGAACAAAGCAAAGTACAGAGAGATCCTTGATGAAAACCTGCTCCAGAGCGCTCAGGACCTCAGACTGGGGCGAAGGTTCACCTTCCAACAGGACAACGACCCTAAGCACACAGCCAAGACAACGCAGGAGTGGCTTCGGGACAAGTCTCTGAATGTCCTTGAGTGGCCCGGCCAGAGCCCGGACTTGAACCCGATCTAACATCTCTGGAGAGACCTTACAATAGCTGTGCAGCGACGCTCCCCATCCAACCTGACAGAGCTTGAGAGGATCTGCAGAGAAGAATGGGAGAAACCCCCCAAATACAGGTGTGCCAAGCTTGTAGCGTCATATCCAAGAAGACTTGAGGCTGTAATCGCTGCCAAAGGTGCTTCAACAAAGTACTGAGTAAAGGGTCTGAATACTTACAGTACCAGTCAAAAGTTTGGACACAGCTACTCATTCTAGGGTTTTTCTTTATTTTGACTATTTTCTACATTGTAGAATAATAATGAAGACATCAAAACTATGAAATAACACATTGAATCATGTAGTAACCAAAACAAGTGTTAAACAAATCAAAATATTTTATATTTGATATTTTATAGGTTTTGAGAATGCACACTCATGGCATTCTCTCAACTAGCTTCACCTGGAATGCTTTTCCAACAGTCTTGTAGGAGTTCCCACATATGCTGAGCACTTGTTGGCTGCTTTTCTTTCACTCTGCGGTCCGACTCATCCCAAACCATCTCAATTTGGTTGAGGTCGGGGGATTGTGGAGGCCAGGTCATCTGATGCAGCACTCCATCACTCTCCTTCTTGGTCAAATAGCCCTTACACCGCCTGGAGGTGGGTTGGGTCATTGTCCTGTTGAAAAACTAATGATAGTCCCACTAAGCCCAAACCAGATGGGATGGCGTATCACTGCAGAATGCTGTGGTAGCCATGCTGGTTAAGTGTGCCTTGAATTCTAAATAAATCACAGACAGTGTCACCAGCAAAGCACCCCCACACCATAACAGCTCCTCCTCCATGCTTTACGGTGGGAAATACACATGCGGAGATCATCCATTCACCCACACAGTGTCTCACAAAGACACGGCGGTTAGAACAAAAATCTAATTTCCACGGGTCTAATGTCCATTGCTCGTGTTTCTTGGCCCAAGCAAGTCTCTTCTTATTATTGGTTTCCGTTAGTAGTGGTTTATTTGCAGCAATTTGACCATGAAGGCCTGATTCACACAGTCTCCTCTGAACAGTTGATGTTGAGATGTGTCTGTTACTTGAACTCTGTTAAGCATTTATTTGGGCTGCAATTTCTGAGGCTGGTAACTCTCTACTGATCTGCAGCAGAGGTAACTCTGGGTCTTCCATTCCTGTGGCGGGCCTCATGAGAGCCAGTTTCATCATAGCGCTTGATGGTTTTTGCGACTGCACTTGAAGAAACTTCCAAAGTTCTTGACATTTTCTGGATTGACTGACCTTCATGTCTTAAAATAATGATGGACTGTTGTTTCTCTTTGCTTATTTGAGCTGTTCTTGCCATAATATGGACTTAGTATTTTACCAAATAGGGCCATCTTCTGTATACCCCCCCTACCTTGTCACAACACAACTGATTGTCTCAAACGTATTAAGAAGGAAAGAAATTCCACAAATTAACTTTTAACAAGGCACACCTGTTAATTGAAACGCATTCCAGGTGACTATCTCATGAAGCTGGCCAAGAGTGTGCAAAGCTGTCATCAAGGCAAAGGGTGGCTACTTTGAAGAATCTCAAATATAAAATATATTTTGATTTGTTTTAACACTTGTTTTGGTTACTACATGATTCCATATGTGTTATTTCATAGTTTTGATATCTTTACTATTATTCTACAATGTAAAAAATAGTAAAAAATAAAGAAAAACCCTTGAATGAGTAGGTGTGTCCAAACCTTTGACTGGTAGTGTATGTAAATGTGATATTTCAGTTTTTTATTTTTAATACATTTGCTAAGATTTCAAAAAAACGGTTTTTGCTTTGTCATTATGGGGTATTGTGTGTAGACTGATTAGGGGAAAAAAACAATTTTATCCATTTTAGAATAAGGCTGTAACTAAACAGAATGTGGAAAAAGTCAAGGGGTCTGAATACTTTCCGAATGCACTGTACATATTGCATATTTGGGTTATGTAGTTATAAGAAGCCTCTGATTAATTTAGCATGTAAATGGACTCCGGTATCAACTGTGGGGATGCTAGGGTACAGAATACCTTACCAAAACACATCACAATGACTTCAGTCCAACCTCTACCATTTGTTTGCCAGATCCCTGATGCAGTGACAGGCTACTATCTCAACCGGGCTGGCTTTGAGGCGTCTGATCCGCGAATGTAAGCATGCATCATATTGTTTACCTCTTTACCTGCAAAGAGTCCTCTCCATCTCTTTCAGCTTTATACCAATTCAATATCAACTCACTTGAGCGCCAAACATAAACATTATATATGCCCATCGTTTTCAGAATCCTTTTGGTCTCCCTAGCAGCTCAGAAGTTCATCTCAGACATTGCTAACGAGCCAAACGTAAACATTATATATGCCCATCGTTTTCAGAATCCGTTTGGTCTCCCTAGCAGCTCAGAAGTTCATCTCAGACATTGCTAACGATGCCCTGCAGCATTGTAAAATGAAGGGCACTGCCTCGGGGAGCTCCAGGAACAAGACAAAGGTTGGTGCATTTCTGATGGTACTGAAACATAACATAGGCTATACATCTCAGTGAATTAACACATTAACTGTTTATATGAGTTGCACAGAATTATTCATGCATATGTATACATTTATTTTTGATTGGTTTCTCACTTTGTCCTCCCACCTCTTCTCTCCCAAAGCAGGACAAGAAGTACACATTGACCATGGAGGACCTCTCCCCTGCCCTGTCCGAGTATGGCATCAATGTAAAGAAACCTCATTACTTCACATAGGAGATTGGCTATGCAGTCTGGCAGCTCCTGCTGTTTTTGCTCCTCATAAACCCCTTATGATGGTCCTTTAGGATGGCCATAGAATATTAATTGCAGTCACTCTTTTGTTCTGTTAATTTTTTCAAGTAGAGCATGCTTTGCTTTGTGTGGAATTTTGAGCTTGTAATATTTTATTGAGACAAATAAAACCTTCAGCAATGACTTATTTCTGACAATGTGCTTTTTCATTTATGTACTCTGGTGATAAACAAATAGAAGAGTTATGGGTAGTTTATATACTCTATTAATCAGGACGCGATAACACAAGTCATGTTTTGCTTGAGTGGGGGCATTCGGTAATGTTTGTCCATGGAAGTGAGCCGTAGTAAATGTCCACCCGCGGCTACCGTAGATTTAGGAGCCGCAATTCTTTTTGAATTAGTTCGCTAATGACATGCTTTCGGCTAACCACTGAATAGTTTGACGTATTGTTTTCCTTGTGCTTGAAAATAAATAACAATGAATGTTCAGCCTTCTAATCCCAACAACCCGATTGTGTTCTTTGATGTCACCATTGGAGGACAAGTGAGTAACGTCAGTTTTATTGCTTTCATAGCTACGAAATGGCCAGCTAGCACGTTGTTGGCTAGCCTGCCAGCTAGCAAACTTTACCCAAAAATGTAATTATGACGAATCTAGCTAGCCATCACATTGAGGCTCAAAAACAACATCCCATATAATATCGAGACATGTGGTCTCAAGCAATAGATAGCACTTTGTACGTTAGCTAGCTAACGTTACGTGATAATATTTTATGTGTAGTAGCTAGTTAAACATTAGCTTGCTCGAAGACGAAGGCGCAGAGTTTCTAAATCGCGAGACTTCCGTGAACGGCTTGCGAAAGACCAATCCGGGGTGTGAGGAGTCAATGAGAGAAGTGAAAAATTCTCCCTTAGTTCATTTTCTCAATCTGAAGACGCAACGTAGATTCGAGCCAATGTCTTAATTAGTTGAACATGTTATTACCCCAACCTCGTGAAAGAGACAAACTGACACGTTTTAATTTGAGTCTAAAACTGCATCTCCAATAGAAATCCCCCATCACACTTGCAGGCGATGTCATGGCGACGTTGGCTAGCTAAATTAATGTGGAGAAACATGACATCGCCTACAAGTGTGATGGGGGCTTTCTATTGGAGAAGCAGTTTTGGCCTATTTTACATTTTAGTCATTTAGCAGACGCTCTTATCCAGAGCAACTTACAGTTAGTGAGGGCATACATTATTATTTTTTATACTGGTCCCCCGTGGGAATCGAACCCACAACCCTGGCGTTGCAAGCGCCAATGCTCTACCAACTGAGCTACACGGGACTACTGTACTGTCTTTGCCTTCGTCAAAGACACTACCAAATATTTTTTTTATAACTAACCCAACCCAACTAACCTGTCGTTTCCAATGGGTGCAAATGACTTTAAGCATCAGTTGTCAGAGCATCAGTTGTCAGAGCACCTTACCGATCACTGCACCTGTACACAGCCCATCTGAAATTAGCCCGCCCAACTACCTCATCCCTATATTGTTATCTATTTTGCTCATTTGTACCCCAGTATCTCTATTTGCACATCATCTCTTGCACATCTATCATTCCAGTGTTAATACTAATTGTAATTATTTTGCACTATAGCCTATTTTATTGCCTACCTCCATAACTTGCTAAATTTGCACACTGTATATTATATGTATTTCTGTTGTATTTTTGACTTTGTTTTGTTTTACCCCATATGTAACTCTGTGTTTGTTTTTATCGCACTGCTATGCTTTATCTTGGCCAGGTCGCAGTTGTAAATGAGAACTTGTTCTCAACTGGTTTACCTGGTTAAATAAAGGTGAAATAAAAATAAAAAAATGAATCATAGTAGGCAAAACAAGCAAGGAGGTGGGCAGAGCCAAGCGCGAGTTCCTATTGGCACGTTCTAGCAGTATTTGCATATTTCCGTTAGGGAACGCCTACTTTGTGAAGTGCATGTTTGCAATAACTCAATACGCCCTTGAATTCCTTAAAAATCATTTTTGTTGAAACTTTGGCAAAGGGTAAAGTCTACAAAACTTTGTCCACTCTGTTCGTAACAGATGTTAGTTTAGGAAACAAAAAACTGTATTGAGATCATGTTTCATTGAGTAAATTAGCAGCATGTCGGCCACTTGGCTCCCACTGCTGGCCACTGGGCTTCCTCTCGTCACCATATAGTGAGTGGAAGGGCCAACTGGATGCTTCACATTTATTTATTTATTCCGGTGAAATATCTGGTTCATTGTTCCATCTGACAGTACAGTATGTAGATAGCCAGAAAGTGCTTCTCCAATAGAAATCCCCAATCACACTTGTAGGCAATGACATAGAAATAAATAGTATTTCCGTCTTTTTGTAGGTTGGACAAAGCTTATGTGGAAATTAATGGCGTTTTTGGATAAACGCCAAAAATAAGGTTTGTGGTAAACAGGTTTAGGAGATCTTATACTTTTTGTTCTATGGGATCATCTTCATCAGCTAACGTCACTTTCTGTGAATTTTGAAGTATTTATATAATTTAAAAAAGCACAAAGGCTTCATAATTCATAAAGGTCATGTTAATTGACTGATATTATCTCATAAAACAAAACGTGTAAGATCTAAGCTTGTCTTAACCTCAGACCTTATTTTCGGCATTTATCCCAAACCCTATTCTTTCCTCATTTTATTTTCGTCATAAGAATGGCTGAACGAACCGGAGTTACCTAATTTACAGGTTTTCGGACTACAAGCTGGCGAGCTCTATGGCGACGTTGGCTAGCTAAGCTCATGCGCAGAAAGACTTCATTGGGTCTAACGGTTGTCTCGCACCGAACTGTGCATATGCAGGCCGTCAATTGAAAGGCACTCCTTCGATATAAAGTTGTTGTTTTTTTACAAAAATTTTAACGTGTCAGTTTGTCATTTTCACAAGGTTGGAGTAATAACATGTTCAACTACTTAAGACATTGACTGGAATTTCAAATCAAATCAAATTTTATTGGTCACATGCGCCGAATACAACAGGTGCAGACATTACAGTGAAATGCTTACTTACAGCCCTTAACCAACAGTGCATTTATTTTAAACAAAAAAAGTAAGAATAAAACAACAACAAAAAAAGTGTTGAGAGAAAAAGAGCAGAAGTAAAATAAAGTGACAGTAGGGAGGCTATATATACAGTAAAATAAAGTGACAGTAGGGAGGCTATATATACAGGGGGGTACCGTTGCAGAGTCAATGTGCGGGGGCACCGGCTAGTTGAGGTAGTTGAGGTAATATGTACATGTGGGTAGAGTTAAAGTGACTATGCATAAATACTTAACAGAGTAGCAGCAGCGTAAAAAGGATGGGGTGGGGGGGCAGTGCAAATAGTCCGGGTAGCCATGATTAGCTGTTCAGGAGTCTTATGGCTTGGGGGTAGAAGCTGTTGAGAAGTCTTTTGGACCTAGACTTGGCACTCCGGTACCGCTTGCCGTGCGGTAGCAGAGAGAACAGTCTATGACTAGGGTGGCTGGAGTCTTTGACAATTTTGAGGGCCTTCCTCTGACACCGCCTGGTATAGAGGTCCTGAATGGCAGAGAGCTTTGCCCCAGTGATGTACTGGGCCGTACGCACTACCCTCTGTAGTGCCTTGCGGTCAGAGGCCAAGCAGTTGCCATACCAGGCGGTGATGCAACCAGTCAGGATGCTCTCGATGGTGCAGCTGTTGAATTTTTTGAGGATCTGAGGACCCATGCCAAATCTTTTTAGTCTCCTGAGGGGGAATAGGCTTTGTCGTGCCCTCTTCACGACTGTCTTGGTGTGTTTGGACCATGATAGTTCGTTGGTGATGTGGACACCAAGGAACTTGAAGCTCTCAACCTGTTCCACTACAGCCCCGTCGATGAGAATGGGGGCGTGCTCAGTCCTCTTTTTTTCCTGTAGTCCACAATCATCTCCTTTGTCTTGGTCACGTTGAGGGAGAGGTTGTTGTCCTGGCACCACACGGCCAGATCTCTGACCTCCTCCCTATAGGCTGTCTCATCGTTGTCGGTGATCAGGCCTACCACTGTTGTGTCGTCGGCAAACTTAATGATGGTGTTGGAGTCGTGCCTGGCCATGCAGTCATGGGTGAACAGAGTACAGGAGGGGACTGAGCACGCACCCCTGAGGGGCCCCCGTGTTGAGGATCAGTGTGGCAGATGTGTTGTTACCTACCCTTACCACCTGGGGGCGGCCCGTCAGGAAGTCCAGGATCCAGTTGCAGAGGGAGGTGTTTAGTCCCAGGATCCTTAGCTTAGTGATGAGCTTAGAGGGCACTATGGTGTTGAATGCTGAGCTGTAGTCAATGAATAGCATTCTCACGTAGGTGTTCCTCTTGTCCAGGTGGGAAAGGGCAGTATGGAGTGCGATAGAGATTGCATCATCTGTGGATCTGTTGGGGCGGTATGCAAATTGGAGTGGGTCTAGGGTTTCTGGGATTATGCTGTTGATGTGAGCCATGACCAGCTACAGACGTCAGTGCTACGGGTCGGTAGTCATTTAGGCAGGTTATCTTAGAGTTCTTGGGCACGGGGACTATGGTGGTCTGCTTGAAACATGTTGGTATTACAGACTCAGTCAGGGACATGTTGAAAATGTCAGTGAAGACACTTGCCAGTTGGTCAGCACATGCTCGGAGTACACGTCCTGGTAATCCGTCTGGCCCTGCGGCCTTGTGAATGTTGACCTGCTTAAAAGTCTTACTCACATCGGCTACGGAGAGCGTGATCACATAGTCATCCGGAACAGCTGGTGCTCTCATGCATGCTTCAGTGTTGCTTGCCTCGAGCGAGCATAGAAGTGGTTTAGCTCGTCTGGTAGGCTTGTGTCACTGGGCAGCTCGCGGCTGTGCTTCCCTTTGTAGTCTGTAATAGTTTTCAAGCCCTGCCACATCCGACGAGCGTCAGAGCCAGTGTAGTATGATTCAATCTTAGACCTGTATTGACTCTTTGCCTGTTTGATGGTTCGTCGGAGGTCATAGCGGGATTTCTTATAAGCGTCCGGGTTAGAGTCCCGTTCCTTGAAAGCGGCAGCTCTACCCCTTTAGCTCAGTGCGGATGTTTCCTGTAATCCATGGCTTCTGGTTGGGGTATGTACGTACGGTCACTGTGGGGACGACATCATCGATGCACTTATTGATGAAGCCAGTGACTGATGTGGTGTACTCCTCAATGCTGTCTGAAGAATCCCGGAACATGTTCCAGTCTGTGCTAGCAAAACAGTCCTGTAGCTTAGCATCTGCGTCATCTGACCACTTTTTTATTAACCGAATCACTGGTGCTTCCTGCTTCAGTTTTTGCTTATAAGCAGGAATCAGGAGGATAGAGTTATGGTCAGATTTGCCAAATGGAGGGCGAGGGAGAGCTTTGTATGCGTCTCTGTGTGTGGAGTAAAGGTGGTCTAGAGTTTTTTTTCCCTCTGGTTGCACATTTAACATGCTGGTAGAAATTAGGTAGAACGGATTTAAGTTTCCCTGCATTAAAGTCCCCGGCCACTAGGAGCGCTGCATCTGGATGAGCGTTTTCCTGTTGATTAATGGCCTTGTACAACTCATTCAGAGCAATCTTAATGCCAGCATTGGTTTGTGGTGGTAAATAGACAGCTATGAAAAATATAGATGAAAACTCTCTTGGTAAATAGTGTGGTCTACAGCTTATCATAAGATACTCTACCTCAGGCGAGCAAAACCTCGAGACTTCCTTAGTATTTGATTTTGTGCACCAGCTGTTGTTTACAAATATACACAGACCGCCGCCCTTGTCTTACCAGAGTCAGACGTTCTGTCCTGCCGATGTAGCGTATAGCCTGCTAGCTGAATGTTATCATTGTTGTCGTTCAGCCACGACTCCGTGAAACATAAGATATTACAGTTTTTAATGTCCCGTTGGTAGGATAACCGTAATCTTAACTCGTCCATTTTATTCTCAAAAGATTGAACGTTGGCTAGTAGGATTGATGGGAGAGGCAGTTTACTCGCTCGCCGTCGGATCTTACAAGGCACCCGGATCTGCGTCCGCGATATCTCCGTCTCTTCCTCACGCGAATGACGGGGATCTGGGCCTTGTCGGGTGTCTGTAGGATATCCTTCGCGACCGCCTCGTTGAAGAAAAAATCTTCGTCCAATGCGAGGTGAGTAATCGCTGTCCTGATATCCAGAAGCTCTTTTTGGTTATAAGAGACGATGGCAGAAACATTATGTACAAAATAAATTACAAATAACGCGGAAAAACACACACAATAGTACAATTGGTTAGAGGGCTGTAAAACGGCAGCCATCTTCCCGGCGCTGTTCCACTTGTACTATTAGGATGTGCCATTTAGATTTAGAGAATTTACAACTAAGAAATAATTTTTCACTTCTCTCATCAGGGCATAAAATTAACACCCGCCAAATGCGGGTAGATTTTGGCATTGGCTGGTAAGATGTGTATTTCACCAGCCACATTGGCAGGTGGTCAGGGCGCCACAGTGCGAACATGTCACTTGCATTTGTGAATAAAAATAGTCAAATATCTCATTTATAGCAAAATAAATGCTGTAGTATCTGTTTTGAAAGTATTTCTGCCATTTTGTTTCATAGCTGGTAAATTAATCGCACGGTCAAACAACTACGAATCCTATAGCCCAGGGGTTGGGGTCACAAAAACGCTGAATTCATCATGAGGGGCCGCAGTTGTTGAAGCGCTACGCACAGGCATAACAGTTGGTCTAATTTACTTGAAACGATAATCTACTGAGACTTTGTCCTTGTGTTTCTTGGCTATTTTCATTGTTTTGTTTTTCAATGTTCGAGTTTCAACTGCTAGGGAAGAGAAGACAATGTGGCTACTAGTGGTCCTCTGTAGCTCAATTGGTAGAGCATGGCGCTTGTAACGCTAGGGTAGTGGGTTCGATCCCCGGGACCACCCATACGTAAAAATGTATGCGCACATGACTGTAAGTCGCTTTGGATAAAAGCGTCTGCTAGATGGCATATTATATTATTATTATTATAGTCAGACTCAATGTCACAGACATGACTTGAGGCGCGTTACCACGGTAACCTCCGCAATTAAAGGGGCAGGTGAAAATGTTTGTCTCATCTGTGATATTTTGGTTAAAAGACTCAGGTCACATTAAACAATATACTACATGACTTCTTACTAGTAATACATTTATTGTTTTAGAAACATTACAAAGCATCCTCATCTGTTTTTTTCTGTTTTGTTGGTGTAATTTTGGCAGGGGAAAAATTCTGTCTGATAAAGATTCTGAGTGGCTGATAGATTTTTGGACCAAAAAATTAGTTTTAGGTCATGTCTCTCATTGACTTCTCAAACCCCATCAAGGTCTGTTTTGCAAGCATTCAAGGAAGTGTCGCGATGTTCTGACACTCTGTTTTAACATTTAGAAAAGTTATTAATCCTCGCTAGCGGTAAGGTTTTGGAAACCTTTGGAACTTAACTATCATATAAGCAATAAATCATCTTTCAAATATAAAATATACACTTACTGTGTGCAGTTTAGCAAAGTAGCACCTGGCTGTTTTCACACACTGCCTCGCTATGACACATCCACTCACTTTGCAGTCGCATTTCCATTGGACCATTCAATTCTAAATTTCCGTCTAGATTGCATGCGTTTCTCAAAATACAGCCAGGTGCAACTTTCCTAAACTGCGTTCAAAAGTTTGGTATCACTTAGAAATGTCCTTGTTTTCCATGAAAACATAGATGAAATGAGTTTGAATAGGAAATATAGCAAAATGCATAGGAAATATAGTCATTGACAAGGTTAGAAATAATGATTTTTAATAGAAATAATAATTGTGTCCTTCAAACTTTGCTTTCGTCAAAGAATCCTCCATTTGCAGCAATTACAGCCTTGCAGACCTTTGGCATCCTAGTTGTCAATTTGTTGAGGTAATCTGAAGAGATTTCACCCCATGCTTCCTGAAGCACCTCCCACAAGTGGGATTGGCTTGATGGGTCAAGCTCCTCCCACAACTGCTCAATTGGGTTGAGATACGGTGACTGTGCTGGCCACTCCATTATAGACAGAATACCAGCTGACTGCTTCTTCCCTAAATAGTTATTGCATAGTTTGGAGCTGTGCTTTGGGTCATTGTCCTGTTGTAGGAGGAAATTGGCTCCAATCAAGCGCCGCCCACAGGGTATGGCATGGCGTTGCAAAATGGAGTGATTGCCTTCCTTCTTCAAGATCCCTTTTACCCTGTACAAATCTCCCACTTTACCACCACCAAAGCACCCCCAGAACATCACATTGCCTCCACCATGCTTGACAGATGGCATCAAGCACTCCTCCAGCATCTTTTCATTTGGTCTGTGTCTCACAAATGTTCTTCTTTGTGATCCGAACACCTCAAACTTCGATTCGCCTGTCCATAACACTTTTTTTTCAATCTTCCTCTGTCCAGTGTCTGTGTTCTTTTGCCCATCTTAATCTTTTCTTTTTATTGGCCAGTCTGAGATATGGATTTTTCTTTGCAAATCTGCCTAGAAGGTCAGCATCCCGACGTCGTCTCTTCACTGTTGACGTTGAGACTGGTGATTTGCAGGTGCTATGTAATGAAGATGCCAGTTGAGGACCTGTGAGGCGTCTGTTTCTCAAACTAGACACTCTAATGTATTTGTCCTCTTGCTCAGTTGTGCACCGTGGCCTCCCACTTCTCTTTCTATTCTGGTTAGAGCCAGTTTACGCTGTTCTGTGAAGGGAGTTGTACACCGCGTTGTACGAGATCTTCAGTTTCTTGGCAATTTCTTGCTTGGAATAGCCTTCATTTCTCAGAACAAGAATAGACTGACGCGTTTCAGAAGAACATTTTTGGTTTCTGGCCATTTTGATTCTGTAATCGAACCCACAATTGCTGATGCTCCAGATACTCAACTAAATAAATAAATAAATAATAAATAAATTGGTCATTTAGCAGACGCTCTTATCCAGAGCGACTTACAGGAGCAATTAGGGTTAAGTGCCTTGCTCAAGGGCACATCGACAGATTTTTCACCTAGTCGGCTCGGGGATTAGAACCAGCGACCTTTCGGTTACTGGCACAACGCTCTTAACCACTACGTTACCTGCCGCCCCAGGTAACGTAGTGGTAGCCATGCTAAAACTAGTCTCAAGGCCAGTTTTATTGCTTCTTTAATCAGCACAACAGTTTTCAGCTGTGCTAACATAATTGCAAAAGGGTTTTCTAATGATCAATTAGCCTTTTTTTAAATTATAAACTTGGATTAGCAAACACAACGTGCCATTGGAACACAGGACTGATGGTTGCTGATAATGGGCCTCTGTACGCTTATGTAGATATTCCATTAAAAATCAGCTGTTTCCAGATACAATAGCCATTTACAACATTAACAATGTCTACACTGTATTTCTGATCAATTTGATATTTTAATGGACAAAAAAATTGCTTTTCTTTCAAAAACAAGGACATTTCTAAGTGACCCAAAACGTTTGAACGGTAGTGTATATTTAAAAAAATGTATTCTTGCTTATATGAAAGTTAAGTTCCAAGTGTTTCCAAAGTTGTATCGCATGCCAGGCGTATTTGCGTTTAGACAGAGCATTTGGGCAGTGTCGGGCAGCGTCAGAGCATTTCTGTCACAAGGCTAAAGGGGATGTCCAATGGCTCAATGTAATGCAATGGAATTGGAGTCATGAATAAGGGCTAGTGGTTCTCCAAAAACCAGAGAATATTCAGAAAGATATTAAATTCACGTTTTGAATCGAATTAAAAATACCTCTTGAATGGGTATCTATCTTTGTTTTGGTCGCACTGTGATGTGCTGCCATCTACTTCTAAACGCGGCCACGTCGCATAGAAACGACTACTTCCTGCAAAGATGTTGTGAAATGCACTCTGGTAGCTAAAATGGTGAGGGAACTATACACTCAGTGCAAAATGTGGATTTAATATTTTTCTGAATTTTCTCTGGTTTTTCGAGAACCACTTGCAACTGGACACACATTTACAAGATACAATTTTCTTCTGAATTGAGAACGAAGAAAGTAGGATATCGCCAAGCACAGGTTAGTAGATATCGCCAAGCACAGGTTAGCCTGGTATGCTTTACACTAGCTATGTATCAACGACTATCGCTCATCTGGAACACAGCTAGCCGGTGCCCCCGCACATTGACTCTGCACCGTTACCCCCCTGTATATATAGCCTCCCTACTGTCACTTTATTTTACTTCTGCTCTTTGTTTTTCTCAACACTTTTTTTTGTTGTTGTTTTATTCTTACTTTTTTTGTTTAAAATAAACGCACTGTTGGTTAAGGGCTGTAAGTAAGCATTTCACTGTAATGTCTGCACTTGTTGTATTCGGCGCATGTGACCAATAAAATTTGATTTGATTTGATTTAATGATCAGACTAGCCAATGATTTATTAGCTAACATTGTGGATCTCCTAGCCTAGTCAGCATGGCTATGGGTCTCCAGGACTATAGGTCAGTGGTGTTCAAATCCGAGCCTGGAGGTCCAGACTGAGTATTGCTGGTTTTCTGCTCTACCTGATATTTGATTGCACCCACTGCAGAGTTTTGTGGTGTCTACTCCTAGGTCTAAATCAGTCCTTGTTTAGAGGGGAAGAATGTAAATCAGCAGTGGAACTGGGCTGGTTTCAAGGTACAGATTTGAATTTGCCTGCCATAGGTCATATTAGAGCTTTCCTTTGGTAAGAGGACCAATTCATTTGGAATTTGACTATTCTCTCCACCAAATAATGGGCAGCCTTTCATATTTTAATGTAATCTGACACAAGAAAGTTTGGTCATGACTCATGAGGACATTGCCCGTTTGACATGACTAGCAGATGGAGTCTGTTACCTTCATTGTGAATTTTGTTGGGGCAGTTTGATGTTTGTCACTTTATGAAACACACATGTGTACTTGGCAGGAAAGGGCTGGACTGTGTCATCATATTTGATTACTTAAAGCTGATTATTTTTTAATTGTGTGTAGGACAGTGTAGGCCTACACTTGGGGCTCAATTCAATCATTGTTGTACAGTAGCTGTCTTTTCTCATGGTCAATTGTAATCACAGAATGATTTTGCATACCAGAATAGGCCATTCCATGCCTGCATAGCCTGAAAATATTTTTGGTATCTCAGATTGTTCTGGCAATTCTCACATAGAAACTTATACTGAACAAAAATATAAACGCAACATGTAAAGTGTTGGTCCCATGTTTCATGAGCTGAAATAAAAGATACCAGAAATTTTCCATACACACAGAAAGCTTATTTCTCTCATATTTTGTGGACAAATTTGTTTACATCCCTGATAGTGAGCATTTCTCCTTTGCCCAGATAATCCATCCACCTGACAGGTGTGGCATATCAAGAAGCTGATTTAAACAGCATGATCATTACACAGGTGCACTTCGTGCTGGGGAAAATAAAAGGCCACTCAAAAATGTGCAGTTTTGTCACAACACAATGCCACAGATGTCTCAAGTTTTGAGGGAGCATGCAATTGGCATGCTGACTGCAGGAATGTCCACCAGAGTTGTTGCCAGATAATTTAATGTTAATTTCTCTACCATAAGCCGCCTCCAATGTTGTTTTAGAGAATTTGGCAGTACGTCCAACCGGCCTCACAACCGCAGACCATGTGTTGCCATGCCAGCCCAGGACCTCCACATCCAGCTTCTTCACCTGCGGGATCGTCTGGGACCAGCAAAATAAACAGCTGATGAAACTGAGGAGTATTTCTGTCTGTAATAAAGCCCCTTTGTAGGGAAAAACTCATCCTGATTGGCTGGGCCTGGTTCCCAAGTGGCTGCGCCCCTGCCCTGTCTTGTGAAATCCATAGATTAGGGCCTAAAGAATTTATTTAAATTGACTGATTTCCTTTATATGAACTGTAACTCAGTAAAATTGTTGAAATTGTTGCATGTTGCGTTTTATATTTTTGTTCAGTATAGTTGGGAGGAAGGAAGCTTGATGTGCTTTTTACATTTGTAACATAAACCATATTTGAGAAAATCATTGTGGCCATTTTAGGCCGTTTTTAGACCTATACATGCCCCCTGTAAGACACAATGATCTGTGAACCGTACATTATACAGACAATACCTTTCTGTCATTATACTTGGATGAAGCTATATGAGTGAACAAAGGAAGCATGAGTCATTTGGCACATTGTGGATATAGGATACTCCATCTTATTCCTACACAATAGGCCTGATCTTCATTGAAAGATTCAGGTTGATGTAGCCTTAGCTGTAATGCATCATTGAATTTGCAAACTGTGTAGTCAGTGTGAGGCAGTTAGTTGGAAAAGGTCAAACAAGAAACAGACCTACCTTTTTGACAAACCAGACCTACAAGAAAGTCTCTACCATTGTTCTAAAAAGAAAGGCATCTTTACTCTAGTTGGGTCATTCTCACAAAACTGACATTTGACAAAACAATTCTCAAGTGATATTTTTCACAATTTCCTCTGATCACTGAGAATAGGATCTGTACTTATCTATTTCATAATAATTTGTATGTTTATTGATCAGATACTATTCATTGTACCACAATTTCCACTACCAACGCAGAGATTCCAGAAGTCCAGAAAAGTTAAACAAATCAGTGTAATATTTTTTTAGCATTTCTTACCTAATGAAAAGGCCGGAGTTAAACATAACACTGAAAAAAATATATATTGAAAATGTAATTGTTAAAATGTTTTTCATTAATCTTATTATTCATTTATAATTTTTATTTTTATTTTTTATTTATATACTTTTACTTTTTCGTGAGTCTTGTACGCTAATGATGAGCAGGTTTCGGAGATGAGACTGCATGATTCGGTAATGAGTGTTTGCATAGTTTGCAATTTAAAAACTGTACTAATCTCTATCAGAGATTCAGTAATCCAACAAATTATCAGTGTCATTTGTTAATCCCAAATGATTTGCATAATACTAAAATCATTGATCTTAATGAAATTTACTAAAATATCCCTTATTTCAGTATAAGAACTGTAATTACATGCATGACAAAGTCTTTACAGATGACATTGGTGTATTAGGATGTGGATAGGTGTGGTTGTAAGGTATTTTAGATGCATTTCTGGATTGAATGGGATCCTATGGGCAAATGGGATAATACAATATGCCTATAAAGTATCTAAATATGTGAGATAATATGTGTGAAAACCGATACACGTGTCAAAATGGGGGATATCCTCCTTTAAGTGGCTGGATTGCTCTTTGCTGAAACACAAACTGCAGATTTTGTCTTAAAGTAAGTTACATGGGGTTTATACACCCCATTTTATTGGGACAAACCATACTAAATCAAATTACTGTTGTTTTACCCAAAAATCTATACAATAGTTGTAAGGAGTGGTCCTAGTAAATAAAGTTACCAGCACATCACACCCGTTGAATATACATTAGAATTAGCTTATTACCTAAATTATTAAGGTTCTCATTACCAAAACCCTTACACCTTGGCTAAACCGGCCACGCACGTACAAAGGCTTGCGCGTTTTGCTTTTGTCTAGCTGCACCAGAAGCGATCGGGACAAGCTGGTTGAAATATCAAAATGAACTCGGAGCCAATTATATTACTTTGGGGGTAGGACGATGTGGTTAGCGCCTTTTCTTGGTTGCATTTTTTCAGTGGAAAATGTATTCCGATTCTTCTGATTTCACCGCGATTTGAGGAGTGGTAACATGGGTAAGTACATGATTGCATATTGTACGGTAGTGATATTATTGCTAGGACAGGAGTATAATTTATGAAATGCAAGTTGTAGGCTATTAGTTTTAAACATCTAGGCTTTTAGCTAAAAGCTAGCTAGTCTTCCAACAATATCTGTGTGTGGCAGGCAGACTCCTACAGTGAGGGGAAAAAGTATTTGATCCCCTGCTGATGTTGTACATTTGCCCAGTGACAAAGAAATGATCAGTCTATAATTTTAATGGTAGGTTTATTTGAACAATGAGAGACAGAATAACAACAACAAAATCCAGAAAAACGCATGTCAAAAATGTTATAAATTGATTTGCATTTTAATGAGGGAAATAAGTATTTGACCCCCTCTCAATCAGAAAGATTTCTGGCTCCCAGGTGTCTTTTTATACAGGTAACGAGCTGAGATTAGGAGCACACTCTTAAAGGGAGTGCTCCTAATCTCAGCTTGTTACCTGTATAAAAGACACCTGTCCACAGAAGCAATCAGTCAATCAGATTCCAAACTCTCCACCATGGCCAAGACCAAAGAGCTCTCCAAGGATGTCAGGGACAAGATTGTAGACCTACACAAGGCTGGAATGGGCTACAAGACCATCGTCAAGCAGCTTGGGGAGAAGGTGACAACAGTTGGTGCGATTATTCGCAAATGGAAGAAACACAAAAGAACTGTCAATCTCCCTCGTCCTGGGGCTCCACGCAAGATCTCACCTCGTGGAGTTGCAATGATCATGAGAACGGTGAGTAAACAGCCCAGAACTACACGGGAGGATCTTGTCAATGATCTCAAGGCAGCTGGGACTATAGTCACCAAGAAAACAATTGGTAACACACTACGCCGTGAAGGACTGAAATCCTGCAGCGCCCGCAAGGTCCCCCTGCTCAAGAAAGCACATATACAGGCCTGTCTGAAGTCTGCCAATGAACATCTGAATGATTCAGAGGAGAACTGGGTGAAAGTGTTGTGGTCAGATGAGACCAAAATCGAGCTATTTGGCATCAACTCAACTCGCCGTGTTTGGAGGAGGAGGAATGCTGCCTATGACCCCAAGAACACCATCCCCACCATCAAACATGGAGGTGGAAACATTATGCTTTGGGGGTGTTTTTCTGCTAAGGGCACAGGACAACTTCACCGCATCAAAGGGGCGATGGACGGGGCCATGTACGGTCAAATCTTGGGTAAGAACCTCCTTCCCTCAGCCAGGGCATTGAAAATGGGTCGTGGATGGGTATTCCAGCATGACAATGACCCAAAACACACGGCCAAGGCAACAAAGGAGTGGCTCAAGAAGAAGCATATTAAGGTCCTGGAGTGGCCTAGCCAGTCTCCAGACCTTAATCCCATAGAAAATATGTGGAGGGAGCTGAAGGTTCGAGTTGCCAAACGTCAGCCTCGAAACCTTAATGACTTGGAGAAGATCTGCAAAGAGGAGTGGGACAAAATCCCTCCTGAGATGTGGGCAAACCTGGTGGCCAACTACAAGAAACGTCTGACCTCTGTGATTGCCAACAAGGGTTTTGCCACCAAGTACTAAGTCATGTTTTGCAGAGGGGTCAAATACTTATTTCCCTCATTAAAATGCAAATCAATTCTGTTTTTTGTTGTTGTTATTCTGTCTCTCACTGTTCAAATAAACCTACCATTAAAATTATAGACTGATCATTTCTTTGTCAGTGGGCAAACGTACAAAATCAGCAGGGGATCAAATACTTTTTTCCTTCACTGTATATGCCTATAATATGTATACATGATGACAGGCTGTAACTGAGTACTTTAATAAACCATTGTCTTTCACCTTACAACCAAACCAGTCTGGTATGAGACATAAATTAGCATTTACTGAAAAAAAGACCACGTAATAAGAAACTAATATTGTACTCATCCAAACACAAGTTTTAAAAAATCACAATACTTTATGTATGCTTTTCTTAACAGCATGGATCAACAGTCGCCACCTGCCAAGACAGAAGTTGGTGGTCATTGTATTATTGAGGCACAGACAGGGAAGGAGGTGGTTATGGGTGCATCCCATAAATGTGCTGAAAAGGGAGCATGGGGAATACTACCACCTTGTCCAAGAGCTGCTCCTGAACAGTGCCTGACATCATCGATACTTCCGGATGAGTGTAGAAGAGATGGAGACTCTTGTTGGCCCAGACCTCATCAAGCAAAATACTAACTACAGGACCCCAATAGAGCCAAAACAAAGACTAGCTTTCACTCTAAGGTAAGTTATTGGAAAAGGTTGTATTGTGTAAGAAGGTGCATGGAGAAAAGCAGTATACTATAGTGTAAAGAAACTCCAGCACACTGGTGATCAGGATGCTCCACAGATGTAGGCCTATGTTCCATTACATCTAGGGAGCAGCAAGATCACTGTGCTGAATTTTTTCCCCCATTATACTCTGAGGTAAGTAAGGCGCACTGTTCTTTGAGTATTTTTTTAATAATTATTCAAGGTGACATGAACAGCAGTGGAGGCTGCTGAGGGGAGGACGGCTCATGTTAATGGTCGGAATGGAGTGAATGGAATGGTATCAAACACATGGTTTTCATCTGTTTGATTTCACTCCATTCCAGCCATTATTATGAGCCATCGTCCCCTCAGCAGCCTCCACTGATGAACAGCCACATCAAGGCATGGTGCACTTGTTGTAGGTGACAGTCACATGAAGGTATGTAAACAAAAACTACCTGTTGTAGGTGACATTAACAGCCACAGCAAGACATATAAACAAAAAAATTAGGCATATCCCTCCCAATTACAATATCCACTGAATAGCAAAACAGTTCAATACAAGCTACAATACAAAAAAATATAAATGCAACAAAGCAGTGTAAAAAGTGCATACATAAACTTTTGGTTTCCCTTTTTAAAACTGTTTCACAGGGCCTCCTAAAACAGAACATAAGCCTATGAATACGCGGGACTGGGATCTGCCTTTTAGGAGGGTATTATCAATGTGACTGTGTCTTTGTCCCAGCTCTCTTGAGAGAATGTACTGAAGCTGTCATCCCAGCTATGTGTTGGAGACCTAGGTTCTGGCGAGTTTTGATCCCTGGGCTCATCGTACATGATTGGCTGCAGTCCACCTCTTCCGTTCGGAGTACTTGCGGACCGCGTGACAGTGGTGTTGCCTCATCCCAGATACGTGTTGGAGACCTAGGTTCTGGTGATTTAGGAGTATGGATGTCTGGGCTGGCTGTACATCATAGGCTGCAGTCCAACTCTTTAATGCGGAGCACCGAAGAGCCATTGTGGTGGTGGCGGTGGTGTTACCTGCTGGTCATCCCAGTTTACAATCAATGATATTAGTTGCACTTTCAGACGTCCCTTGTTTCTTCCTATTTTCTTCTGCTCTGGCACAAGGCTGAGGTAGCAGCAGAAGGGATTGGCTTCCTGAGAAACGCAAGCAGCTCTTCATCCACCTTCTGTTTTCTTTTTCTTGGCTGCCAGTCCTTGAGCCTTGTCTGTAGTGGTTGGTCTTGACTGTTCAGTCGTCTGAAGCACAGGGTCATGACCTCCGTGTCACAGGCTACACAGGTTGTGATTTACAAAAATCAGCATTTTCAAGACTGAGGTTGCCTCTTGAGCTGAAAAAGGTCAACATATAAATGAAAAGTTAGTTTAATTTACATACAGTGGGGGAAAAAAGTATTTAGTCAGCCACCAATTGTGCAAGTTCTCCCACTTAAAAAGATGAGAGGCCTGTAATTTTCATCATAGGTACACGTCAACTATGAATTTATTTGCAAATTATGGTGGAAAATAAGTATTTGGTCAATAACAAAAGTTTCTCAATACTTTGTTATATACCCTTTGTTGGCAATGACACAGGTCAAACGTTTTCTGTAAGTCTTCAAGGTTTTCACACACTGTTGCTGGTATTTTGGCCCATTCCTCCATGCAGATCTCCTCTAGAGCAGTGATGTTTTGGGGCTGTCGCTGGGCAACACGGACTTTCAACTCCCTCCAAAGATTTTCTATGGGGTTGAGATCTGGAGACTGGCTAGGCCACTCCAGGACCTTGAAATGCTTCTTACGAAGCCACTCCTTTGTTGCCCGGGCGGTGTCTTTCATCATTGTCATGCTGAAAGACCCAGCCACGTTTCATCTTCAATGCCCTTGCTGATGGAAGGAGGTTTTCACTCAAAATCTCACGATACATGGCCCCATTCATTCTTTCCTTTACACAGATCAGTCGTCCTGGTCCCTTTGCAGAAAAACAGCCCCAAAGCATGATGTTTCCACCCCCATGCTTCACAGTAGGTATGGTGTTCTTTGGATGCAACTCAGCATTCTTTGTCCTCCAAACACGACGAGTTGAGTTTTTACCAAAAAGTTCTATTTGGGTTTCATCTGACCATATGACATTCTCCCAATCCTCTTCTGGATCATTCAAATGCACTCTAGCAAACTTCAGACGGGCCTGGACATGTACTGGCTTAAGCAGGGGGACACGTCTGGCACTGCAGGATTTGAGTCCCTGGCGGCGTAGTGTGTTACTGATGGTAGGCTTTGTTACTTTGGTCCCAGCTCTCTGCAGGTCATTCACTAGGTCCCCCCGTGTGGTTCTGGGATTTTTGCTCACCGTTCTTGTGATCATTTTGACCCCACGGGGTGAGATCTTGCGTGGAGCCCCAGATCGAGGGAGATTATCAGTGGTCTTGTATGTCTTCCATTTCCTAATAATTGCTCCCACAGTTGATTTCTTCAAACCAAGCTGCTTACCTATTGCAGATTCAGTCTTCCCAGCCTGGTGCAGGTCTACAATTTTGTTTCTGGTGTCCTTTGACAGCTCTTTGGTCTTGGCCATAGTGGAGTTTGGAGTGTGACTGTTTGAGGTTGTGGACAGGTGTCTTTTATACTGATAACAAGTTCAAACAGGTGCCATTAATACAGGTAACGAGTGGAGGACAGAGGAGCCTCTTAAAGAAGAAGTTACAGGTCTGTGAGAGCCAGAAATCTTGCTTGTTTGTAGGTGACCAAATACTTATTTTCCACCATAATTTGCAAATAAATTCATTAAAAATCCTACAATGTGATTTTCTGGATTTTTTTCTTCTCAATTTGTCTGTCATAGTTGACGTGTACCTATGATGAAAATTACAGGCCTCTCTCATCTTTTTAAGTGGGAGAACTTGCACAATTGGTGGCTGACTAAATACTTTTTTCCCCCACTGTATTTAATCAAATGAGTTTAAGGAAACTTGAAAGCTCAGGTTCAATTAATCATATTTCTCAAATCTGGGCCACAAAGTCTGCAACACTGCAGGTTTTCATAATTCCTCTAATAAGGGACTGATTCATAATCTATAGGCCTATATAATCACTAATTCAGAAATGTGATGCCAGTTGACATTAAACGATCAGGTAGTTACTTAGCAGGTAGGAAATAATGCTAGCAATACTGCAGACCTTGAGGTTCAGTATTCATTGCACAATAAAATGTCAGTGTAATCAATTAAAATGTATTATAACGTACCTTCTTGGCTGGATGTAAGGTATCAAAAGAATGATAATATTTTCATGTATTTCCACTCTTTATGATTAGTTCCCCCAGAACCGTTGGGTTGGGTCTTACGTAGATGCCTTACAAAAGTACCATGGAGGGACTTCCATCAGGTTTTGCACAATTCAACATCTGTGAAGAGTAAAATAGACATGATTGTTAACCAATAACAAAACATTTATTTTGTCGTTACCAGGTACTTGGCATCTGGAGGCTCTATTTGCAGCATGGCCTTCACATATCGTCTTTGATTCGATTATGGAGACCTTTGAGGCCATATGTCGCCAGCATCCTCCTCTCAATCTGCCATGACCCACTGAGGAAACCTGGATACAAACTGCTCAAGAGTTTAAGGAAAAATAGGACTTTCCCAGTTGTTTGGGATTGATTTAAGGAAAACATATTATGATCACCAAACCACCAAACTCAGGGAGCTGTTTCTTTAATTATAAAGGAACCTTTTGTGTGGTGCTCCTTGCCCTTGTGGATGCAAACTACTGCTTCACAGCTATTCAAGTGGGGGATTTTGGGAGAAATGGTGGAGTCTATGCCAACTCCCCAATTGGAAGGGGAATGGGGTCAAAAACCCTGCAGGTGCCCCAAGATGCCTTCCTGCCTGGGGGTGAAGAGTTGGGAAAGATACCATACGCAATGGTGGGCGATGCTGCTTTCCCACTGAAGCCCTACCTAGGGCTCTAAAGTGTGACCAATTTAGTTGCATATGCTACAAAATATTTAGCTGTGCAACCAGGAGTTTTGTTTGGGAGTACTTTGCGACTTTGGAAAAAGATCTCCCAGATAATAATTGTTGTAATGATAAGGCTTCGCTGTGCCGTTGTTTCCGAGTGCCTTAGAGAAACAAGCAGGTGCAGATTCGTTAGCGTCATGGTTGCACCATTACTACAGCGAAAACTGCTTGCTTCTAGCCCAACCAGGTCAAAAGACATGACCCACATTACCGGCGCAACATTCTTGTTGTCACCTCATTGACTAGAGAACAACCTGGTAACTTTACCAGTATATTCAAACATTTGGGGTCACAGAAATAACGTACAAGGGATAATCTCTTTCATAACAAACCTGATGTTTTTAAACAGACGGTGTAAAATGTTCTATGTAATCTCAATAGGAAAATAATGCTTTTACACAATGTAGAAACCTAATATTCCACATATGACTTTTGTAATTTCAATGACAGGTATTCGTACCAACGTTTAGCTTTTATAATAAACTAATGTATTTACAGTTTTACATAAAGTGCATTCGGAAAGTATTCAGACCCCTTGACTTTTTCCACATTTTGTTACATTACAGACATTCTAAAATTAATTAAATCTTTTTTTTCCCTCATCAATCTACACACAATACCCCATAATGACAAAGCAAAAACTGTTTTTTTTTTAAATGTTTGCAAATGTATACTTTTTTTTACATTTACATAAGTATTCAGACCCTTTACTCAGTACTTTGTTGAAGCACCTTTGGCAGTGATTACAGCCTCGCGTCTTCTTGGGTATGACGCTACAAGCTTGGCACACCTGTATTTGGGGAGTTTTCCCATTCTTCTCCGCAGTTCCTCTCAAACTCTAAATGGTTGAATGGGGAGCGTCGCTGCACAGCTATTTTCAGGTCTCTCCAGATATGTTCTATCGGGTTCAAGTCCGGACTCTGGCTGGGCCACTCAAGGACATTCAGAGACTTGTCCCGAAGCCACTCCTGCGTTGTTTTGGCTGTGTGCTTAGGGTCGTTGTCCTTTTGGAAGGTGAACCTTTGCCCCAGTCTGAGGTCCTGAGCGCTCTGGAGCAGGTTTTTATCATGGATCTCGCTGTACTTTGCTCCGTTCATCTTTCCCTCGATCCTGACTAGTCTCCCAGTCCCTGCCGCTGAAAAACATCCCCACAGCATGATGCTGCCACCACCATGCTTCACCATAGGGATGGTGCCAGGTTTCCTCCAGACGTGACGCTTGGCATTCATGCCAAAAAGTTAAATCTCCAGAGAATCTTGTTTCTCATGGACTGAGAGTCTTTAGGTGCCTTTTGGCAAACTCCAAGCGAGCTGTCGTGCCTTATACTGAAGGCCTTAATGGTGGAGTGCTGCAGAGATGGGATAACCTTCCAGAAGGAAAACCATCTCCACAGAGGAGCTCTGTCAGAGTGACCATCGGTTTCTTGCTCACCTCCCTGACCAAGGCCCTTCTTCCCCGATTGCTCAGTTTGGCCGGGCGGCCAGCTCTAGGAAGAGTCTTGGTGGTTCCAAACTTCTTCCATTTAAGAATGATGGAGGCCACTGTGTTCTTGGAGACCGTCAATGCTACAGACATTTTTTGGTACCCTTCCCCAGATCTGTACCTTGACACAATCCTGTCTCTGAGCTCTATCGACAATTCCTTCGACCTCATGGCTTCGTTTTTGCTCGGACATGCGCTGTCAACTATGGGACCTTATATAGACAGGTGTGTGCCTTTCCAAATCATGTCCAATCAATTGAATTTACCACCGGTGGACTCCAAGTTGTAGAAACATCTCAAGGATGATCAATGGAAACAACATGCACCTGAGCTCAATTTAGAGACTCATAGCAAAGGGTCTGAATACTAATGTAAATAAAGTATGTTTTTTTAATTTTGTATACATTTGCAAACATTTCTAAAAACCTGTTTTCGCTTTGTCATTATGGGGTACTGTGTGTAGATTGATGAGGAAAACAATTTAATTGACTCAATTTTAGAATAAGGCTGTAACGTAACAAAATGTGGAAAAAGTCAAGTGGTCTGAATACTTTCCGAATGCACTGTATTAGTTTCTAGGGCACAACGTGTGCTTCGAAAGTAGCTAGAATTCATAGAAGCTGTATCTCAATCAATTTAAACATGATTCATTTTTGGTGCTCTTAAATTTCATGTGGTGCTCCTAACTTTTGTAAGTTGGGAGCACCCGTGCTAACAATGAAAAAATCTTAATGTAAAGCCCTGGCCCTACCTGATGAGGCCATAGGCCGGGCACAACATCAGCTACGAGAAACAAATATTCAACTGTTGTCTCTGTTGAGCTAGAATGACAGTGGAGAAGGCATTCGGGATCCTTGCGGCCAGATGGAGGATCCTTTACAAGATGGAGGATCCTTTACAAGAAGATCAACCTACTGCCAGGTTGATACCCTAGTGGTTGCAATGTGCATACTATATAACTTCCTCACAAATGCTTGTGATGTGGAGATGTGGCTACAACAGAGTGGGTCAAGGATGATGCATAGCCATCCAGGCAAACAGAGCAGGTCAGGAGGCCGTTTCTGTCAGGGAAAAGTTGACCAAGTATTTCACCTCTGGCAGGCAGAATTGTCTTCCAGGACAGAATGATTGGAGCTATGCCTACTTAATTGCACTGAGTGTATGTCTCTAGTTAAAAAATAATTATACCTGATTGTTTATTAAAATGTGACAGTATGTTCATCTTTGACATCTTCATTTGTATTGTTTGTTTATTCTACACTTTAAAACTACCATTCCACCATTATTTCACCAACTAAAAAACAACCAAGGAAAATCTCTCGCATAACTCTCTTGGCTACAGAGGATTTCTACTTTACCTCAAATGGTAGAATTTTGAAGCCTTGTCCTTTAAATTCAAGTACTTCTATACTTCCACGATTAATCTCTCGTCATTCTTTCAAGCACACGTTGGCTTTTGTTTACCTGAAGTATGCTCGACGTGAGAACCAATTAGGTGATGGGAGAGGCGGGACTTGCAGAAAGCTGCAGCGTCACAGACAACCATGTTCTAGTTTAGAGCTCTTGAATAACATGTACTCATACATTTTTTTTTGTGTTGCAACGCTCGGGCACGCAATGTAGCTGGTCTAGTCAGCATGTTAGCTCAATCTGCAAATAATAGGAAACAGCCATTATGAGTCCTCAAAGAATTGACCACATCACTAAAGCTCATTCATGCCTCCATGTTGGTAAGGTAATGCTTCTGACTTTTTCCCAATTTTGAGCTTTTTAGGCGTTTCGGTAATGAGAAGGTCAAGTGGGGTAAAGGGGGTGTTTGAGAATAAGGGTCTAATTCTGAAGGCATATACGAATACATGAAGTCTAAGGACCACTCTAGATGATGCATCTTGGGTGAATAAAAATGTATTTAAAAACTGGATTTTTTACAGGATCTTGAAAAAGTGTTACTTTAATGAGAGACGTGTCCACAGACAATGTTTTTACATAATACCTATAGTTTTAATGTAAACTTCAACTAGTATAGAATTGTTATGATTTATGGACAAACTACAGCAACATACTCTGTTTTTATTCAAATAAGTTAAAATTGTATAAAATGACCCGAGAATTTAATCCGGACACATTTCGGTAATGAGAATTAGAGGTGTAAATTTACAAAATTCATTGCAGAAATCTAAAATGTATTTAAAATAAGACACTTGTTTTTTGCAGATGCATCATGGTTTTGTTACTCAATTTGCTACAGACAATTAAAACTAGTTTCATGAGAATCACCTAGTTTCTCTAAAGCATATTGAAAAACCTGTAATAGAGAAACATGGAACTCGAGGAGTGAGAGTCAATACAGAGAGTTTATTGATCAAACATATAAAGTACACTACTACAAAGTGCTGCAGGTCCTTTTTATGCCCATGTCGTTGCGTGTGTGTGAAAGTGTTTATAGTAACAATGAGGTAGGTTAGCCTAAACTAATGGCACCACCCTTCATACAGTTGCATATCAAGGGCAATAACTATTGACAATCATATAGGCTAGGCCTACTAACAAAGCTATCAGTAGAAGTATGTAACAGCATAATTGCTTTCTTTGTCGTCATATCTGAACCGAACATTATCAGAGGAATGGAAAGGTAATATAGTAGGACTGTCTTGCATCATGAGTCAAGCCCACTTTTCGATTGGCCTGATTCAGACATACAGGAGTGGGTTTCTGTCCTTGCCTGACAGGCTGAACACAGTCTTGGGAAGTTTCTCAGAGTCTCTAACGGGTCCTCTACTTAAGTGCCAGTAAACCTGCCACTGGCAGATGTCGTCCGGGAGATTGCTGTACGGCCCCAGCCAGTCGCTCTTGAGCCAGAACACCAGCCCCACCAATAAGCTGTTGGCACACTCCAACCACAGGAGGTTGATGGCAATGTAGGCGGGGACCGCAAGGCCCAAGAGCTCACAGGCGACGCACATGACCAGGTATGAGGCCCACGTTGTGCTGAAGCCCAAAGTCAGGCTGAGGTAAAGGGGGTGCCTCTGCCATTCGGTCTCCATCGCCAGTGCTTTCTCCTCGTCCTTGTCAGCCCCTGCCTGGCCTAACTTGGCATACCTGAAGCTCAAGTCTCTGTGCAGCGTTGGGTTGACGTCGTCCCTCTGTTCTGAAAGCTTGTTGGCCTCCTTCAGCCACGAGGAAAGCTGTTTGTAGTGGAGCAGCAGCACACAGCAGACGGCTACGGAGATCCCCACTGAGAAATGTACCACAAACACAGACTCCTGCACCACGCACCCTAAAGCATGCTTCCCTCCCTCGTACTCGACCTCTATGAGGTTGGTGAAGGTTGACCAGCAGGCGCACACACCGGCCAGCACCCACACCAGCAGCGTCAGGGTGCAGTTGCACAAGGCCCTGCCGGGGGTGGCATGGCAGGAGTCATAGTGTGACTCTGTGGCATAGTCCAGCAGCCCCAGGCCCAGCACGGGCAGAGGCAGCGCGTTGAACACGGCCGAGGCCTGCGCCAAGAGGAAGCACATGGACACTGGGGAGTGGGCAGGTCCTAGTAACCAAACAGCCACAACGGCGCATGCCAACGCCACGTCGACCAGGAAGACTGAGAGGCCAAAGACGCCCATGAAGGAGGTGTGCAGCCGGCACAGGCAGATGGACAGGACCAGACAATCCATGCCCACCTTTAACAGCAAGATGAACAGAAACTGCCTGGTGTTGTCCTCGAGGCAGCTCCCCTCCTCTTCCCAGGACTCAATGATGGCCAGCATGTTGAAGCTTTTGCCGTTGAGACTGAGCCCAAACCCAGAAGTCACCTATTGGGTCTGTGATGTTCCGGTTGATGTCACCATGCTCAGGAAAAAGCTGTTGAAGAGAGAGTGGAGCAGTTAGCAGAAATCTACAAACTGCTTCTACCATGAAATTAGACTTTTTCTAGTGTTATCAGTACTACCTGGCCTCTCGTGACTTGTCTACAGAAACAACAACACCTTAGGGAAGTCGAAAATAAGAAACTTAAACTCTCCCTTTTAATGTATGTGGGCACCTGTAGGAGCGGATAATATTTTTGGTATCTCAGTTTGTTCTGGAAATTCTCACATAGAAACTTAATTGGGAGGAAGGATTTTGAGAATGTATGTTTTTACGCGATATTCAAAATGCCTGTATCGCAAGAATCAATATTATTTTTCTTCGTTTTTAGGAGCGTTTAGTTTATGTCCACTTGTTCTCATGTCTTTTTGGGCTTGTCTCTTTCGCTCCTTCTGCTGTGACTGTGCACCTTCTCATTTACACACACAAATGTGGTCCTCTGTAGCTCAGCTGGCAGAGCACGGCGCTTGTAACGCCAAGGTAGTGGGTTCGATCCCCGGGACCACCCATACACAAAAAAAAATGTATGCACGCATGACTGTAAGTCGCTTTGGATATAAGCGTCTGCTAAATGGCATATTATATTATTATATATATTATACAAAGATGTGAGATCACTTCTTCCTCTCTGACAAGCGGTTTCAACCATAGACATTAAAACCAGTAGATAGTGATAGCGCTGACGTCATCCATGTATTCCTATGGAAAACTCCTGATGGCGCATGAAGCCATATTGTTGAAAGGGGCTTAATCATAGACTGTTTTTTTTTTTTAAATGGACGACGCCATCTACGACGTCACCCCATTGTTTCCTATGAGAATGCTCAGTGGCGCATTTGATGATCAGGAAGTGTCATTTCAGAGTACCAGTCAAAAGTTTGGACACACCTACTCATTCAAGGGTTTTTCTTTATTTTTACTATTTTCTACATTGTAGAATAATTGTGAAGACATCAAAACTATGAAATGGCACATATGGAATCATGTAGTAACCAAAAAAGTGTTCAACAAATCAAAATATATTTTAGATTTTAGATTCTTCAAAGTAGCCACCCTTTGCCTTGATGACAGCTTTGCACACTCTTGGCATTCTCTCAACCAGCTTCATGAGGTAGTCACCTGGAATGCATTTCAATTAACAGGTGTGCCTTGTTAAAAGTTAATTTGTGGAATTTATTTCCTTCTGAATGCGTTTGAGCCAATCAGATGTGTTGTGAAAAGGTAGGGATGGTATACAGAAGATAGACCAAGTCCATATTATGGCAAGAACAGCTCAAATAAGCAAAGAGAAACAACAGTCCATCATTACTTTAAGACATGATGGTCGGTCAAGTTAGTCCGGAAAAAATGAAGAACTTTGAACGTTTCTTCAAGTGCAGTTTCAAAAACCATCAAGTGCTATGATGAGGTGACTACCTCATGAAGCTGGTTGAGAGAATACCAAGAGTGTGCAAAGCTGTCATCAAGGCAAAGGGTGGTTACTTTGAAGAATCTCAAATATAAAATATATTTTGATTTGTTGACCACTTTTTTTTGGTTACTACATGATTCCATATGTGTTATTTCATAGTTTTGATGTCTTCACTATTATTATCCAATGTAGAAAATAGTAAAAAATAAAGAAAAACCCTTGAATGAGTAAGTGTTCTAAAACTTTTGACTGGTACTGTATATCCACGAATATTGACCATGAAGATCATCATTTCCCCATTCACTATAATGGGGGATCCTGCTTTCTGGAAACAATGCCTGCAGTACTGCGGTTGGGCCTTCAACTTGAAATCTTCAATGCGAGGGGGCAGTCATTCTCCCCTAGGCTGAATGGCACCAAAACATTGCTATTGATCATTGTGAAAGTGGCCATAACTAGCAAAGGATCATGGTCAACATAGTCATTTTCATCCTGCCTTAGAGTCAAACTTAATGTCTATGGCATGAGGGCGCGAGCTTCCTCGTAGCCTGCCGGCCCATTATTGGTCTGTGTCAGCACGTGGTCCTGTGTGACGAAAAATGTAGTCAGAATGGATCACTATTGAATTAAAGCAAAACAATTGCCTTGGGGATTCAACTTGATCATAATAAAAATAAAATGGAGCACAAAACGGCAGTCAAAACATTTTGGAGCCGTTCTAGCGATCATAAACCAGAGCTTTTGGCACTGATAGGTTGCTACGCAGTAGCCACCCAGAAGAGCTTGTGACGTTATGCACCAAACCAGACACTGGGTGCCTGGGTTTCAAGTTGCTATTTGCATTTGAGGTTTGGCCCAAAATAATCAGTCATATGGACACCAAAACACATTGAGACATTATTTTACATTTTACATTTATTTTTTAGTCATTTAGCAGACGCTCTTATCCAGAGCGACTTACAGTTAGTGAGTGCATACATTATTATTATTTATTTTTTTTCATACTGGCCCCCCGTGGGAATCGAACCCAAAACCCTGGCGTTGCAAACGCCATGCTCTACCAACTGAGCTACATCCCTGCCGGCCATTCCCTCCCCTACCCTGGACGACGCTGGGCCAATTGTGCGCCGCCCCATGGGTCTCCCGGTCGCGGCCGGCTACGACAGAGCCTGGATTTGAACCAGGATCTCTAGTGGCACAGCTAGCACTGCGATGCAGTGCCTTAGACCACTGCGCCACTTGGGAGGTTACTTTTACTGTAATAGAGAAGTTAACCTTTCTAATGATACCATTTTAATGTCTTAATTCCAATGCAGAGCAGACACTACTAAAACGGGAGTATCAATGAACATTGATTCTGGAAAATGTATGATCAGTTTGTTGCGCGGGCCATTGCGATTTCGCTAGCAGCATTTTAGCCAAATACTTACAGTGCATTCAGAAAGTATTCAGACCCCTTGACTTTTTCCACATTTTGTTACGTTACAGCCTTATTCTAAAATGGATTAAATTATTTTTTCCCCTCAAATCTACACACAATAACCCATAATGACAAAGCGAAAACAGGTTGTTTTAATAAATATACCTAATTTACATAAGTATTCAGACCCTTTGCTGTGAGACTCAATTGAGCTCAGGTGCATCCTGTTTCCATTGATTGTCCTTGATGTTTCTACAACTTGATTGGAGTCTACCTGTGGTAAATTCAATTGAATTTACCATGATTGGCTCCAGGTCATCTATGAATCACTTCTAGGCAAATCCCCGCCTTATTTTAGATCATTGGTCACCATAGCAACACCCACCCGTAGTATGCGTTCCAGCAGGTATATCTCACTAGTCATCCCCAAAGCCAACACCTCCTTTGGCCGCCATTCCTTCCAGTTCTCTGCTGCAAATGACTGGAACGAACTGCAAAAATCTCTGAAGCTGGAGACACTTATCTCCCTGACTAACTTTAAGCATCAGTTGTCAGAGCAGCTTACCGATCACTGCACCTGTACACACCCATCTGTAATTAGCCCACCCAACTACCTCATCCCCATATTGTTATTTACATTGTTATTTATTTTGCTCATTTGCACCCCAGTATCTCTATTTGCACATCATCTTCTGCACATCTATCACTCCACTGTTAATACTAAATTGTAATTATTTTGCACTATGGCCTATTTATTGCCTTACCTCCATAACTTACTACATTTGCACACACTGTACATAGATTTTCTATTGTGTTTTTGACTGTATGTTTTGTTTCATCCCATGTGTAACTCTGTTGTTTTTATCGCACTGCTTTGCTTTATCTTGACCAGGTCGCAGTTGTAAATGAGAACTTGTTCTCAACTGGCTTACCTGGTTAAATACAGATGAAATAAAATAAAAATATTTGGAAAGGCGCACACCTGTCTACATAAGGTCCCACAGTTGACAGTGCATGTCAGAGCAAAAACCAAGCCATGAGGTCGAAGGAGTTGTCCGTAGAGCTCCGAGACAGGATTGTGTCGAGACACAGATCGGGGGAAGGGTACCAATTTTTTTTTGCCAAAAGGCACGTAAACAAGACTCTCTGGTCTGATGAAACCAAGAAGGAACTCTTTGGCCTGAATGCCAAGCGTCACGTCTGGAGGAAACCTGGCACCATCCCTATGGTGAAGTATGGTGGTGGCAGCATCATGCTGTGGGGATGTTTTTCAGCGGCAGGGACTGGGAGACTAGTCTGAATCGAGGGAAAGATGAACGGAGCAAAGTACAGAGAGATCCTTGATGAAAACCTGCTCCAGAGCGTTCAGGACCTCAGACTGGGGTGAAGGTTCACCTTCCAACAGGACAACGACCCTAAGCAGCACACAGCCAAGACAACGCAGGAGTAGCTTTGGTACAAGTCTCTGAATGTCCTTGAGTGGCCCAGCCAGAGCCCGGACTTGAACCCGATCGAACATCTCTGGAGAGACCTGAAAATAGCTGTGCAGCGACGCTCTCCATCCAACCTGACAGCGCTTGAGAGGATCTGCAGAGAAGAATCTGAGAAACTCCCCAAATACAGGTGTGCCAAGCTTGTAGCGTCATACCAAGAAGACTCGAGGCTGTAATCACTGCCAAAGGAGCTTCAACAAAGTACTGAGTAAAGGGTTTGAATACTTATGTAAATGATATATTTCGTTTTTAAAATTACATTTGCACACATTTCTAAAAACCTTTTTTTTTTATGGGGTATTGTGTGTAGATTGATGAGGGGGAGAAAAACAACAATCCATTTTAGAATAAGATGCTCTACAGATGGTCATACTATCAACAAACTATCTGTTGATAAGCAACTGCTTGCTAGGGTTACGGTTAGGTTTAGAATAAGGGTTAGGGTTAAGTTCAGGGTTAGGATAAGGGTTAGGGCTAGGGTTAGTAGATAATTAGTTGAAATTTTATTGATTGTCTTTAACGTAAGTGAAACTGATTGTATCAGTCTCCTAGCAAACATTTCTAAAAACCTGTTTTTGCTTTGTCAGTATGGGGTATTATGTGTAGATTGATGAGGGGGGAAAAAACTATTTAATCAATTTTAGAATAAGGCTGTAACTTAACAAAATGTTGAAAAAGTCAAGGGGTCTGAATACTTTCCGAAGGCACTGTATGTTGTGAATTGCCCATAAGTTTGAAGAAGCATAAATATCATTTTTAGGCCATATTGCCCAGCCCTAGTTTGAAGAGTATATTGTTACAAACAATATGTCTTAAAATTAGCAAAATCAAAAAGGGTAGTTTTAAGATATTATAATATTTTATGTTGAATAAATTAATGTGAAAATGTGTATTTCAGAATCTTGATATAGGCCTACTCCATATTTATGAGAATGTTATAAGGAGTATAATGACACCAATATGTTGTCTGTTCAAGGATCATAGGGTCTTACAGGTGGCATGTATAGGTCTAAAAAGGGCCTAAAATTGCCAATTTGATCATGCTTTTTTCAAAAATGGTTTGTGATACAAAAATATGTTTAAAAAAAAAACATGTTAAACATCCTTCTTCCCAATGAAGTTCCTATGTGAGAATTCTGAGAACAATCTGAGATGCCAAAAATAGTTTCAACTCCCACTGGGGTGGAGTCCACCAACCTCAAGTGTTAAGAAATACAGTTGCCTACTATGTACTGTATTTATTTCACTGGTGACAGGCTGAAGCTAGACAAAGGCTAACATTTCAGTTATGGCAGTAAATTAATTTACAATTTTTTTGCTATAAAAAACAAGTTTGCCAACATGTAGGAGAAAATGTGTGCCTTCTTTTGGTGCAATGCTATTGCTTAACCCAGATATTTCCACATACAGTAACAGGAATCTTTAAAGATGAAAAGCTTCAAAATAAGGTTTTAACTATCATGCTGATCTCATGGAATGTCTGTCCTTGCATCCATAGCTCCATCTATGAATTTGAGCAAGATTAGGCTACATTCAGCCAGCCCCACCCCTCAGCGCTATTGAAAACTAATCATTAAGAATTATTTTACGATGACATCGAAAAAGCTATCAATCCACGTAATACTGTGATCTTTTGAACACTTTGCATGTAGGCCCTACCTCTTAATCGTTGTGGGTAATCCTGGTCATGTATGTGTAGTTGGAGATCCAGTGGCAGCATCAACAGGTGTATGTGCTTTACTCTTAGCATAGGCTAGGATTGATTGGCAAGCACAGTCCTTCCTTATTATATCGTAAATGTTCTGCCTCATTGTGGGTGGGTCTATTACCTGCTCAGGGTTTCCTGGGTGAAACTAGCCTTGTAGCCAACCTGACACGCCTGTAATTCTACCTGGCAGTTTCACCCACCCACCTTGCCCTTCCCTCCTCAGGTGCTACCTTTTCTCTGTTTTGCATAGCCTTTTGTGGTTGAGTTTTAGGTGGGGTGAGGATTCACCACTAAGGCCATGCAGAAACTATTGGTTGTTGAAGAGTCAGTGTCTTACAAACATGCTCTCTTGCTGTGATGCCAATATGGGGCCAATACTGTTCAAACCCGAGACATCCATCAATAATGATTCTCGTAAAATAGAGTCGAAGCTTATGGTCTAGAGATTTCAATTTTATCATGTTGCCCCCCCATCATCTGGTAGTCTGGAGTTGAATATAGCTCAAATGCATGTGTACTGTAAATGAATGGCCTGAGCAGTGTAACTGTTTTTTAAAATGACATGTTTGTGATGTTCATGATACGTGCTGCTAATAGCTTAGCTGGCATATGCTGCTTGGACATTTTAGAAATGTAATGGCCTGTTTTGCATAGCAGGCTGAGGGCTATGTAAGGTGTGTAGAAGGGGGATGACACATCTACTCTGCTATCTGTTCAACGCAATAAAGAACTCTCTACCACCTCAGTGACCCAACCCCTGCATTAGAGCAGCCAGAGTCCAGCCAGTGTTTATTTGCTGATCTCTGTAAATGTTCAGGATATTAAGGAGTCACGTGGTTTGTTTTGGTCTAGGGGAAGTGAAATGTACAGGCTCCAAGGGGAACAAAGGCCACGTCTAGATTTCGGTCGCACCCTGAATAAATGGTTAGTTAACAATGATGAAAGGAACACTAGACTAGGGTGTAAAAGCCAATGTATGGTCTATCAGGTTACACTGCGCAAAGGATCCACTGGGCGCTTATGATGCAGTTACCGTGAAAATGGAAGTGTGCGACGTGTTGGCTGAGTGGAGGGTGCTCCTGCACCTCCCAATTAGTTTAACAACACAGAAGCTCTCCAGCGATGCCTTGGAGACAAACGGCTCTTTTCAGAGGGGCTGAATTCCCAACCTGTAGCACAATATTTGACATAAAGCAGGTTTTCAAAGAGTTTAGTCTGCTTCGTATTTTCCTTTTTGCCATGGAAAATCGAGTATCGTCTTACTGTTATCATGACAACCCTACAGTTGATACTGCTTAATTAATCCAGTGGGAACAGGTGTTCATTAAGTAGCCTATTAGTCATTTAATTTGAGTAAGCTGACATACCATGTGAATATGATGATTACAAAACATTGTTGAATATAAGAAACCAGTTCTTTGGTCAAAAGATATAGAGACTATGTTTTGTCATATACATTTTACACTGCTTCTAGAAAACCATTCCTCGTGCAAAACAATGAATGTAGCTTAGACATACTAATTGCTAAGCATACCAGGAAATATGAATGTGGGCAAAAACGGCTTTCAAAACCCGGTCAAGCAAGGTGATGCTTTCATTATATGACCATTGTGGTCTCGCTTGTCAATATTTGCATGTGGAGTGTTTACCGTACTCAGCCCTTTTGACTTACTGTTTTCCAGGAAGTTGGGAGAATGAAGGTAGAACTCTTTGCGGATGTGGTTCCCAAGACGGCAGAGAACTTCCGGTAATATAAAACACCAAGAGATTCACCACCTAAACAAATTTCATGACTTTCTAGTGCAAAATCATGCCTTCAAGTCTAAACTGTCACATCAAGGCCACATTCAGTATGGCATAATGTTGTAGAATAAATAAATCCCTTTTGTCTTTTACAGGCAGTTCTGCACAGGGGAATTCAGGTAAGGGAATCTCTATGGACACTAGAGTGGCTGTCTATTGATCCCTGTTCCACTTGCTTATCTACTCGCTGTGAACACCCAACTGTACCCATGTACTTCTACAGTTACAAGCACATTCACTGTGTGAGACTGTTGTCAGGAGAGATTTTATTGTTCACTTGACACAAGTATCTAGCAGGTTAAGGTGTTTATAGCACCATCTACTGGAGCTGTAGACCCCTTTCCACTCCCTTCCCCACACCCAACTCTAGCTAGAACTAGCATAGTTGACCCTTGAAAAGAGTTCAGTATTAGATTAAAAGAATGTACCTGCAGCCTGTTCAGTGGCCATGGTGTCCACTTAGTGGAACAGGTGTATAGAGTGTTGTTTTTCCCCAGTACATGTGTTAATTGTGGTAAATGTCCCTTTTCACTTATTGTTTAGGCTGTTAAGAACAAGTTAGAAGACAGTAATCTGGCCAGTTCCTTTGTGTCAGCTCTGCAACCCCTTGTCTATTCACAGCAGTAAATATTACTGTGATTTGAAATAACAAAAATGGAAATGACGAGTACTTTATTCGAAATATACACTGAGTGTACAGAACAGCTTCCCATGACATAGACTGACCACGTAATTCCAGGTGAAAGCTATGATCCCTTATTGATGTCACCTGTTAAATCCCCTTCAATCAGTGTAGATGAAGGGGGGGAGATTAAGAATGATTTTTAAGCTTGGAGACAATTGAGACATGGATTGTGTATGTGTGCCATTCAGAGGGTGAATGGGCAAGACAAAATATTTATGTGCCTTTGAACGGGGTATGGTAGTAGGTGCCAGGCTCACCGGTTTAAGTGTGTCAAGAACTGCAACGCTGCTGGGTTTTTCATGCTAAACAGTTTCAAGAATAGTCCACCACCTAAAGGACATCCAGCAAACTTGACACAACTGTACTCCTGAGTGGCGCAGTGGTCTAAGGCACTGCATCGCAGTGCTAACTGTGCCACTAGAGATCCTGGTTCGAATCCAGGCTCTGTCGCAGCCGGCCGCGACCGGGAGACTCATGGGCGGCGCACAATTGGCCCAGCGTCGTCCAGGGTAGGGGAGGGAATGGCCGGCAGGGATGTAGCTCAGTTGATAGAGCATGGCGTTTGCAACGCCAGGGTTGTAGGTTCGTTTCCCACGGGGGGCCAGTATAAAAAAAATATGTATTCACTAACTGTAAGTTGCTCTGGATAAGAGCGTCTGCTAAATGACTAAAATGTAAATGTAACTGTGGGAAACATTGGAGTCAACATGGGCCAGCATCCGTGTGGAATGCTTTCGACACCTTGTAGAGTCCATGCCCCGACGAATTGAGGCTGTTCTGATGGCAAAAGAGGGGGTGTAACTCAATATTAGGAAGGTGTTCTTAATGTTTTGTACACTCAATCTATTTTGAAACTCAAACGTGTTTGAAAATGTATCTTGTAATCTGCTATGACACTGTCACACATATAAGCCTAAAGAAAATCCTACATGGTAATATTACTCTAGGGCAGCCATGCTCAACAGGCAGACTGCTGTCTGGATCCGGACCCAGACCGGGATCAATAGGGACCACCACAGGTCCCTACAAAAATGTTAAACAATAAAAAATTGATCAAGTAGCCCATGTTAGGTAAATTAGGCTAACATACCTAGCTATCTAAATATTGTAGGCTAGTTAGCATGGCCAGATTACGTGCCTTGGGCCCTCGACCACCAGGGGGCCCACAATTTTATTTTGTTGAGTCACTCGGGTATTATATGAACACATATAAGACATGGCAAAATGTGTAGAAATGAGCTTTAAAACTGCTAAAATTCTACGCCAACAAGATACATTTGAACAGTATGGGGTTGCAAGGTTGGGTTTGTTACTACGCTGTTAAATGAGAATATCCATTTGGACTTTTGCCATCTATGAAATTTGTGTGACTGGACCTTCTCAAATAGTACATGAAAGTTGAGTACCCCTACTATAGGGTAAAAATTATCAAAAAGTTTATTAAATTATATATATTTTTCCTACCAATGTACTACACATTTTCAAAGTGAAAGACATTATAGAAATGTTTCCTAATTAATAATAAATAATCAAGACATCTTTGTTATTTATTATTAATTAGGTCTTCAAACCCCAGAGTTAATACTTGGTAGAATCTCCTTTGGCAGCCGTTACAGCTGTGAGTCATTGATGAACAGCAATTTTCAAACCTTGCCTCTGATTTTCAAGCAGATTTAAGTCAGGACTGAGACTGGGCCATTCAGTAACACTCAACACCTATTGGAAATCTATTCTGTTGTGTCTTTGGCATAAAAATGTGTGTAATTGTCCCACTGAAAAATAACTATCTGAGGGTTAGGTATTCAGAAGACTGAGACTTATCAGGGCTTTGCTCCTTTCATATTTATTTTGATCCTGACAAACTCCCCAGTCCCTGCTGGTGACAAGCATACGCATAACATGATGCTGCCACCACAATACTTGAAAATACAGATGATCAACAACATTGCATTCATGCCACATTACTGGCCTTTATGTCAAAGTGAAAAGAAAAAAATCATCATCATTGATTTAATCTGTAGCCTAATAAACTGCATGCTTTCCCAAGTCGTAGTGGGAGGACCACACAACATATCATCACGTGACTCCATATTATATCAATATTTTAGCATAAAGGCGTTTCCACCGCCATTTCTTGCGTAATGAATTTTACAGACACAAAGTTGCCGCCATGTCGAACAAACAAATTGTCTGTCGACATTTATGAAATTGTACCAACGTTTCCTGTTTGCATCAGCCCGGCCGTTACTTTTTTTATGCGACAGGTAATTCATCCACATGAAATGGTTGGATGAAAACCTGGTTCCTGAGAGTTTTATTTTTCAGCAGGACAATTAAGACATTTGAATGCCTAAGACACCAGAATGGCTTTCCGAGAGGTGTTGAGTGTTTCTGAGTGGTCGAGTCTGTCCTTATTTAAATTTGCTTGAAAATCTGAGACAAGGTTTGAATATTGTTGTCCATCAATGATTCCCAACCAAATGTACTGTTTGACCAATTTTTACAAATACAATGGTAAAATGTTGTCCTCAGAGTTATCCCAAGATGGTGAAATCTTAGTCAAAATGATTCACAGCTGTAATGGCTGCCAAAGGTGCTTCCACCTAGTATTAACTCTGGGGTGTGAAGACATACGCAATTAAGATATCTTAGTTTGTATTATTTAGCAGCATTTTCTATAATTTTTCTTTAAATTTGAAAATTTGCAGTAGAAAAAAAAAAATAGATTTATTTTCTTTTGGGATTTAATTTTAAGGCAGCAAAATGTGTAGACTGTGCAAGGGCTGCGTAGACTCACTAACGACTGTATATTTCCCTGTTAACAATAAGGGTATATGTCTGGTTCGTGAAACTTAATGTTTATTACTTTCATGTGAATGCGCTATCTTTAACTACCTAGCGCTGACTGGGGAGGTGTAAAATGAGCTCCAACTTCAACACATCTTCTTCAGGAAATCTAGCGCTTTAGTTGTAGTAGACTAGCCTATTCCTTTAACGTTAGAGGCTTTCTGTATACTCTGGTGACTTGTATATCAATACAGCAAAGGAGCCAGTACCATGCTAATTTATCTGTACAAACTCTCTCCTACAGAAAGGACGGTGTCCCTATCGGATTTAAAGGCTGCACATTCCACAGGTATGGTTGAGTGGGATGATGTTACTTTACATATATTTTTGATGTGACATCAAATCACTATGATGGATATTGTGATAGGCTAGTCATTGTTTCTTACAAGCAACAACATGCATATGAAATAAATATTGAATCCATAAAACCTATATCTTGATGGGGTGTTTAGTGTCTTTGTGTTGGTAATGCTTTTCTATTCTAGCACATTCTCTCATGTTATGATTTGGTAAGATATAATATGAATATTTTTGTATAATTTGATTGTTAGATAAAAAGCTCCTCAGTCTATTGCCAGTTTTAAGGTTTTTTTATTGCCTCATCTACTAGGGTGATAAAGGACTTCATGATCCAAGGCGGGGACTTTGTAAATGTAAGTCAATTCACTGCTCTTTATTGTTTCTGATTTGTTCTTTTTGAATTCCAGCCAAACCGTTTGTTTATTCTCCATACTGTAAACTACAAAGAACTTTATGATTTATTAGATTTCAGTGTAACCAATGTTTCATCCTAGCTCATGCCCAGGTGTCAGCAACTTTTACTTACCATATATTTGGCCCATATAATCTAGCACTAGATCTTCTGTAAATCCATCTGATTCTAGTTAGGTGTACTCTGTTTCGGTAATAACATATTTATTTACCATTTATTTGTAATTCCTTGCATTGAGATTGCACTTTAATTTGTTATTTGTTTAACCAGAATATGCACTTTCAATAAATTGCTTGATGACTTACCCATAGTCAATACGTGTTTGTTTACAGTGAAACCGTTGCCCCATCTACCCATGTCGTAGACATTGCTCACGTGGTCAGTCCTCTCCCAAGGGGCTGGTTGAGTCAGCTCAATTCATGGGGCTAGTTGAACCTTTTCATCTTTCTCGCTCTAGTGGACATGTTTCTGAACTACAGCTGAGTTTTGTGACTTACTTCAAAGATGCTCAAATCTGAGGCTGGAGCACGGTTTTTTTTTCTCACTCCAGTCAATTTGTTGATACATGTCACTGATCGGCCATTACAACCTTTGGTTTGCTAGGTCTAAATCAAAAATGAAAATGAACAGTACATCACCGATTAACTCACACTTACAGATGGGTGTGTTCAGAAGTTACTTTTCGAAATGCCTGGGCTGTAGCAACGGTACATCATGTGACAGTGAAACTCTCACAAGGTGACGCCCAGCATCAAGTTTGTTTGCAATCATCTAACAGTTGCCTGTAATGAAATACGTGGGTTGCTGTTTCTGAACTTTACCCCTGACAATGCAGTTATAACTACTTATTTGCAGCATGTTCTTCATCTGCATTGCAGTGCAGGTAAACGTTTTAATGAACCCAACTGTAATAGTGTGCTTCAGAGTTTGAAGCTGCAAATGTCTGCTACTCGATAACAGTCAATTAAATGTGGTGCAAAATATGTAACGGGCCGGGGGCATATCGCTCTCTGCGGCTCTGGACTCTGTTTTAAATTAGCATTACGGTCTACTTCTAATTTGTCGTCCTTTGTTTCCCTTGACCCTGTGGTGCATCTGTAGGGCGATGGTACAGGTATCTGCAGCATCTACAGAGGACCATTTGCAGATGAAAACTTTAGAATGAAGCACTCTGCCCCTGGCCTCCTGTCCATGGTACATACATTTTAGACAAAAAAATCACACGTATACACACACTGCTGTTCATACACACGTGCTCCATTGGGGACATTAAACATTGATATGAATAGACATTGATTATAACTGATGTTATTGGTCGATTTGTAGCTGAAGCATCGAGTAATAACCCTCCAATCCGTCCTCTGCAGGCAAACAGTGGCCCCGGCACAAATGGCTGTCAGTTTTTCATTACCTGTACGAAATGTGACTGGCTAGATGGAAAGCATGTGGTCTTCGGTGAGTATTACTATATTGTGGATTACAAAGGATAAGATTAGCTGTTTGTGTATTTGGCTCATGACATATTTTATTTCAACATTTCAGGGAAAGTGGTCGACGGCTTGCTCGTCATGAGAAAAATTGAGGTAAGAAGCTCTTCATTTGATAAGGCTTTGGGAATTTATGTGCCTAGGGCAAGATATAATGATGATTCACAACAATGATCAAACTTTAAGGGCCGGTGAATTTCATGGAAGTAGAAGCAGGGAATACTGTTCTTAGTTAAGCCAGATTTAGAAACGTGATTTCAGAGCCATGTTTTAACCTTGGATGACATAGTATTGGATTATTGAGTCCTTGACTGTGCTAGAGAATAACAAGGCTAATTTATCATCTGAATTATTCGCTTAGTTAGATGTTAACAACATTGGGGCTGTTTTCTCGACACAGATTAAGCCTAGTCCTGGACTACAAAGAATTCTCCATTGAGTTTGCTTTTTAGTCCAGGACTAGGCTTAAAGGGCAACTGAACGCAAACACCAATTTATCTGAAAATGGCCTATGTGGCATTGATATTAGTCAGAAAAATTTATTCCAGTGCCAAAATGGACAAAAAATTGTAAGTAGGATCATTTTGGTCATAGTCAGTATACTCCAAAACATAGTTTTGTGAAGTTTGTGTAATCAAGGTCGTCACGATTTACATTAGGGTTGGGTTTGGATGACAATCATGCCCACTAACATGCCCACTAACATGGGATTGTAACACCTAGGGAGAATTGTCATGCACAGAGAAACAGCTTCGCTCACATGATTTGCTATGAAACACTGCCAGACAGACGCATACTCTGGTAATAGATAGTGAGAAAGTTGTAAAAACTAAACGGCACCGAAGCACACGTTGCCACTCGCCAGTGACTTGATAAACTGATTTAGCTAATGTGGCCTGCTGGTCAATGTGCCTGCTATCTACTACTAGCTAGCTTCATTGACAAACACTGAGATGTAACTTTGCTAGTTAGCTAGTGATTTTGGGCACTGATACACAGCGTGTAGCAGCTTGTGCTTTATTTACGATAGTTTGACAGCTTGCTGCTGATTTTAAGTTGTAGACATGTTCTCCGAAATCAGTCCTGAGTGCAGCTAGCAGCAGCTGACTCGAAACTGTCAGCAGTGCAGTGACTTTTTTATGCAAATGTTTTTAACTTGAGAAATACTGCACCAAACACCTTAGCTAGATATGAAATTGTGTGACTAAGACCTCTGCAAAAACGTCAAAATTACAGATTTCATGATTTATCATAGATTAATTCGGACTATTTTGAGGAAGTGGTAGTGACTATGTTGTTGCTACCGTGCCTCAAGAATGTAAAAAAAAAAAACTGTAACTGCCAGGGTACTATAAAGCGAACAAAACACACCCAAATCGTACCATATCCCCATACACATCTGGTTGAAAAATAAATCTCAGTTTAACCTCAAACCACTTCTACACATCAGAGTACACACTGTTTAGACATGAGAAGTATCTGTCGCCGGTCCTAAGCTGTTTGCAACAACCATCTGATTGATATACGTCAGAATTCATTGTATACACTACGTCAATTGCTGGTCGTAGAATCACAACCCTAATTTGGTCTCCAACAAATGTCGTAGTGTAGAAATGACTGTACCATTTTAGAATGTTATATTGAACGTTATCTGGACTCCTCTTTCCCACAGAATGTTCCTACCGGCCCAAACAACAAGCCCAAGCTTCCCATCCTCATAGCTCAGTGTGGTGAAATGTGACTCAACTTACAGGGCAAGTTTATTTTTTAGGACAGCCACACAACCTCTTTTTGTACTTGAATCAGTGTGTTCTTCTCCCATGTTTACTCTCAAAAGACAACCAAATTCTGTTTACTTCTGTAAGTTGAGTGGAAGTCAGTCTGTCCGAGTTTGGCACACAATTATGAAGTCTCCTATGAATAGTATAGCTATACAAACTGACATTGCCAATAGTTTCGCATTGCGAATGTAAGATGTAAGACTGTTTTTCTTGGACATCAACTAGACTTAAGCCTCATTACTCCTTACAACAACCAAAAAAATCAACAACCAATCGATACATTTCCCATGTGTAATTCGATAACTCGCTAGTAAATGTATAGAATACTGTAGCTTACTCAAATGTTTTCTCAATGCATATCTATGAATAACAATTATTGGAAATGCAATGTTTTGTATGGAATCTGTTGCCTTTTTATAAATGGATAATATAAATGTGCTTTTTGGTGCAGCTGTTTTGTTCAGTAGTTGTTCTTAGAAATGGCAGGTTTTCAACAATGATTTGGTATCCCCCATCAACAATTTATGTGAGTAACAAGACATTGAGTTTTCTTATAGCCTAAACAGAATAGATTCCACATATGGACAATATTGAGGTTTATCAATGTGTCAGGTATAATAAATTATTTTACTTTTTTGTTAACTACTGCTGGTATTCTCATTTGTCAAGACATCCAAACCTATAAAACATTATCTATTAGGGTTGAGAAGCAATCTCAAAGGCATTCACAAAGTTCCTCAGGTAATGGGAGGAATATAAGTAAGTTGGACAAAATCTGACAGTTTTTAAAACAGGCGCAAAGAAAATACCCTCCCCAACCCCCACGCCCAAACTCGCCTTGGACCCTTTCCCTCCCAGTACAAAAGAATCCTTTCAGATGAAGCTCGGCTCTCTTATGGAGCAGGAAGAGTTTTTGGGGGGCTTGGTGGGAGGCTTCTGGGGTCAATGTTAAAGGCCGTCTTTGTGTGGGACAACAGGGCCCGGCCATTAACAACAGGCTCTTCACACATCAACCAGTACTCATAAACCGTGCCAGTGGGGCATTAACATGACAAAGGATGGGGGGGGGGGCTGGGGCTGTCTCGTACTCAGGCTGGCTGGCTGTCTAGTCTACCACACTGGCAAGTGGATCCTTTTAAATGTTGGATTTTAGTTGAGGACAATGACGACAATTTAGAGTTCATTTGATTTGAGGCAAATTGCTGATAGGAAAGCCAAATCCCTTTCTGTGAAAATGTGCCAGAAATCTTTTTGGATAGAAATACCTATTGGTGCTGCTACAGACTACAGAGAAACACTTGCCATACACATATCAGCCAAAAAAGGATACACAAAAGCTGCAATATGATAGAGATGTGCCTAGAAGTACATACAGTGGCTTGCGAAAGTATTCATCCCCCATGGCATTTTTCCTAATTTATTTTATAAAAATGAAAAGTATGAATTATTTATTCATTTGTTATTATTCCATTCATTCATGTATAATAATGATTGATCCCACTTAAAATGAAAAATGACTAAGGCATAATGAAGCCTTCACCTTTCATAAGGCCTATATAGATGCTTCAGAAATCATTCATAAGCAATTGTCTATAGTTACAGTGGCTTGCGAAATAATTCACCCCCCTTGGCATTTTTCCTATTTTGTTGCCTTACAACCTAGAATGAAAATTGATTTTGGGGTGGGGGTTTGTATCATTTGATTTACACAACATGCCTACCACTTTGAAGATGGAAAAAAACATTTTTTATTGTGAAACAAACAAGAAATAAGACAAAAAAACAGAACTTGAGCGTGCATAACTATTCACCCACCCAAAGTCAATACTTTGTAGAGCCACCTTTTGCAGCAATTACAGCTGCAAGTCTCTTGGGGTATGTCTCTATAAGCTTGGCACATCTAGCCACTGGGATATTTGGCCATTCTTCAAGGCAAAACTGCTCCAGCTCCTTCAAGTTGGATGGGTTCCGCTGGTGTACAACAATATTTAGGTCATACCACAGATTCTCAATTGGATTGAGGTCTGGGCTTTGACTAGGCCATTCCAAGACATTTAAATGTTTCCCCTTAAACCACTCGAGTGTTGCTTTAGCAGTATGCTTAGGGTCATTGTCCTGCTGGAAGGTGAACCTCCGTCCCAGTCTCAAATCTCTGGAAGACGGAAACAGGTTTCCCTCAAGAATTTCCCCTGTATTTAGCGCCATCATCATTCCTTCAATTCTGACCAGTTTCCCAGTCCCTGCCGATGGAAAAACATCCCCACAGCATGATGCTGCCACCACCATGCTTCACTGTGGGGATGGTGTTCTCGGGGTGATGAGAGGTGTTGGGGATTTGCGCCAGACATAGCGTTTTCCTTGATGGCCAAAAAGCTCAATTTTAGTCTCATCTGACCAGAGTACCTTCTTTCATATGTTTGGGGAGTCTCCCACATGGCTTTTGGCGAACACCAAACGTGTTTGCTTTTTTTTTTCTTTAAGCAATGGCTTTTTTCTGGCCACTCTTCCTTAAAGCCCAGCTCTGTGGAGTGTACGGCTTAAAGTGGTCCTATGGACAGATACTCCAATCTCCGCTGTGGAGCTTTGCAGCTCCTTCAGGGTTATCTTTGGTCTCTTTGTTGCCTCTCTGATTAATGCCCTCCTTGCCTGGTTCGTGGGTTTTGGTGGGCGGCCCTCTCTTGGCAGGTTTGTTGTGGTGCCATATTTTTTCAGTTTTTTAATAATGGATTTAATGGTGCTCTGTGGGATGTTCAACATTTCTGATATTTTTTTATAACCTAACCCTGATCTATACTTCTCCACAACTTTGTCCCTGACCTGTTTGGAGAGCTCCTTGGTCTTCATGGTGCTGCTTGCTTGGTGGTGCCCCTTGCTTAGTGGTGTTGCAGACTCTGGGTCTGCAACACCACTAAGCGAGCACCACACACCTGTTCCGACTCCTTTCAGAACAGGTGTGTCTGTGTGTGTGTGTGTGTATGTGTATATATATATATATATAAGTGGGGAGAAGTATTTGATACACTGCCGATTTTGCAGGTTTTCCTACTTACAAAGCATGTAGAGGTCTGTAATTTTTATCATAGGTACACTTCAACTGTGAGAGACGGAATCTAAAACAAAAATCCAGAAAATCACATTTGTATGATTTTTAAGTAATTAATTTGCATTTTATTGCATGACATAAGTATTTGATCACCTACCAACCAGTAAGAATTCCGGCTCTTACAGACCTGTTAGTTTTTCTTTAAGACGCCCTCCTGTTCTCCACTCATTACCTGTATTAACTGCACCTGTTTGAACTCGTTACCTGTATAAAAGACACCTGTCCACACACTCAATCAAACAGACTCCAACCTCTCCACAATGGCCAAGACCAGAGAGCTGTGTAAGGACATCAGGGATAAAATTGTAGACCTGCACAAGGCTGGGATGAGCTACAGGACAATAGGCAAGCAGCTTGGTGAGAAGGCAACAACTGTTGGCGCAATTATTAGAAAATGGAAGACGTTCAAGATGACGGTCAATCACCCTCGGTCTGGGGCTCCATGCAAGATCTCACCTCGTGGGGCATCAATGATCATGAGGAAGGTGAGGGATCAGCCCAGAACTACACGGCAGGACCTGGTCAATGACCTGAAGAGAGCTGGGACCACAGTCTCAAAGAAAACCATTAGTAACACACTACGCCGTCATGGATTAAAATCCTGCAGCGCACGCAAGGTCCCCCTGCTCAAGCCAGCGCATGTCCAGGCCCGTCTGAAGTTTGCCAATGACCATCTGGATGATCCAGAGGAGGAATGGGAGAAGGTCATGTGGTCTGATGAGACAAAAATAGAGCTTTTGGTCTAAACTCCACTCGCCGTGTTTGGAGGAAGAAAAAGGATGAGTACAACCCCAAGAACACCATCCCAACCGTGAAGCATGGAGGTGGAAACATCATTCTTTGGGGATGCTTTTCTGCAAAGGGGAAAGGACGACTGCACCGTATTGAGGGGAGGATGGATGGGGCCATGTATCGCAAGATCTTGGCCAACAACCTCCTTCCCTCAGTAAGAGCATTGAAGATGGGTCGTGGCTGGGTCTTCCAGCATGACAATGACCCGAAACACACAGCCAGGGCAACTAAGGAGTGGCTCCGTAAGAAGCATCTCAAGGTCCTGGAGTGGCCTAGCCAGTCTCCAGACCTGAACCTAATAGAAAATCTTTGGAGGGAGCTGAAAGTCCGTATTGCCCAGCGACAGCCCCGAAACCTGAAGGATCTGGAGAAGGTCTGTATGGAGGAGTGGGCCAAAATCCCTGCTGCGGTGTGTGCAAAGCTGGTCAAGACCTCCAGGAAACGTATGATCTCTGTAATTGCAAACAAAGGTTTTTGTACCAAATATTAAGTTCTGCTTTTCTGATGTATCAAATACTTATGTCATGCAATAAAATGCAAATTAATTACTTAAAAATCATACAATGTGATTTTCTGGATTTTTGTTTTAGATTCTGTCTCTCACAGTTGAAGTGTACCTATGACAAAAATTACAGACCTCTACATGCTTTGTAAGTAGGAAAATCTGCAAAATCGGCAGTGTATGAAATACTTGTTCTCCCCACTGTGTGTGTGTGTGTATATGTATGTGTGTGTGTATATATATATATATATATATATATATATGAGATCATGTGACACTTAGATTGCACACAGGTGGACTTTATTTAACAAATTATGTGACTTCTGAAGGTAATTGGTAACCAGATCTTATTTAGAGGCTTCATAGCAAAGGGGGTGAATACATATGCACGCAGCACTTTTCCGTTCTTTATTTGTTAGAATTTTTTGAAACAAGTTATTTTTTTCATTTCACTTCACCAATTTGGACTATTTTGTGTATGTCCATTACATGAAATCCAAATAAAAATCAATTTAAATTACAGGTTGTAATGCAACAAAATAGGAAAACGCCAAGGGGGATGAATACTTTTGCAAGGCACTGTATGGCTATTGAATAATATCCTTTATTTGTAAAGTGCATTTCATACAGTGACAACTTTTTTTAATATAAAGAATGTGTATAAAAACAATGAAACATAATAAATTATAAAAGCAGCATAGAATAATAAAAATGAATACAAACACATAGGAATAAGATGTTAAAAATGAAGACAAAAGCTAGCCAGACTAATTACATGCCAAACTAAAGAGGTTGAATCTTAACCTTGCTTGTAAAAAAATGTATACTGTTTTTGCCTCCCTCCTTTTTATATGATGTGGTACAGCATTCCAGTTTTGGGTTGTAAAAGCTAAAAGCTGCTTCCCCACTTGACAGTAATATGTGTACGAAATTCCAGCAAAATCAGGAAAATATTTAGGAAATTGCCTTTGAGCACTCTATTAATGGTTCATAGAATAATCTGCTATTTAGTTTTGATGTCAGAAACTATAGACATTACTGACTCATAGCCTGCATTGTTCAAGGGCACTCAAGTTTTTTAAAATGATGCTGGGACACAACAGGACACTTGACATTCATGAGAGCAACCTGGAACCCACCTCCTTCCTATTGTCTCTTCCCAACCCACAGTCATTCCAGTCGGGATTTTGGCGCCACTCCAGCCATGATAACCAAACTGAAACATGTCCAACCTTATAACAACAAACTAAAGGATAGGCTAGGTAGCTACCAGGCAGTGATTCATAGCTAGTTGAGACTGGTAATTGTGAAATATCAACGTGAAGGGTACAGTTAATCCCAAAGCAAGCCTTTAAGAGTTTAAAGACTGATACTCACTCATCAGGCAATTATGGAGGGAGCTAACAAACTCGTGTAATCTATGATTCACCGAGAATAAAAATGAAAAGTATAAATTATTCATTATTTTGTTATTATTCATTCATGTATGTAGGCCGTCATTGTAAATAAGAATTTGTTCTTAACTGACTTGCTTAGTTAAATAAAGGTAAAGTAAAAAAAAAAAAAAAAAGTATAATAATGATTGATCCCACTTAAAATGAAAAATGACTAAGGCATAATGAAGCCTTCACCTTTCATAAGGCCTATATAGATGCTTCAGAAATCATTCATAAGCAATTGTCTATAGTTACAGTGGCTTGCGAAATAATTCACCCCCCTTGGCATTTTACCTATTTTGTTGCCTTACAACCTAGAATGAAAATTGATTTTGGGGTGGGGGTTTGTATCATTTGATTTACACAACATGCCTACCACTTTGAAGATGGAAAAAACATTTTTTATTGTGAAACAAACAAGAAATAAGACAAAAAAACAGAACTTGAGCGTGCATAACTATTCACCCACCCAAAGTCAATACTTTGTAGAGCCACCTTTTGCAGCAATTACAGCTGCAAGTCTCTTGGGGTATGTCTCTATAAGCTTGGCACATCTAGCCACTGGGATATTTGGCCATTCTTCAAGGCAAAACTGCTCCAGCTCCTTCAAGTTGGATGGGTTCCGCTGGTGTACAACAATATTTAGGTCATACCACAGATTCTCAATTGGATTGAGGTCTGGGCTTTGACTAGGCCATTCCAAGACATTTAAATGTTTCCCCTTAAACCACTCGAGTGTTGCTTTAGCAGTATGCTTAGGGTCATTGTCCTGCTGGAAGGTGAACCTCCGTCCCAGTCTCAAATCTCTGGAAGACGGAAACAGGTTTCCCTCAAGAATTTCCCTGTATTTAGCGCCATCATCATTCCTTCAATTCTGACCAGTTTCCCAGTCCCTGCCGATGGAAAAACATCCCCACAGCATGATGCTGCCACCACCATGCTTCACTGTGGGGATGGTGTTCTCGGGGTGATGAGAGGTGTTGGGGATTTGCGCCAGACATAGCGTTTTCCTTGATGGCCAAAAAAGCTCAATTTTAGTCTCATCTGACCAGAGTACCTTCTTTCATATGTTTGGGGAGTCTCCCACATGGCTTTTGGCGAACACCAAACGTGTTTGCTTTTTTTTTTTCTTTAAGCAATGGCTTTTTTCTGGCCACTCTTCCTTAAAGCCCAGCTCTGTGGAGTGTACGGCTTAAAGTGGTCCTATGGACAGATACTCCAATCTCCGCTGTGGAGCTTTGCAGCTCCTTCAGGGTTATCTTTGGTCTCTTTGTTGCCTCTCTGATTAATGCCCTCCTTGCCTGGTTCGTGGGTTTTGGTGGGCGGCCCTCTCTTGGCAGGTTTGTTGTGGTGCCATATTTTTTCAGTTTTTTAATAATGGATTTAATGGTGCTCTGTGGGATGTTCAACATTTCTGATATTTTTTTATAACCTAACCCTGATCTATACTTCTCCACAACTTTGTCCCTGACCTGTTTGGAGAGCTCCTTGGTCTTCATGGTGCTGCTTGCTTGGTGGTGCCCCCTTGCTTAGTGGTGTTGCAGACTCTGGGTCTGCAACACCACTAAGCAGCACCACACACCTGTTCCGACTCCTTTCAGAACAGGTGTGTCTGTGTGTGTGTGTGTGTATGTGTATATATATATATATATAAGTGGGGAGAAGTATTTGATACACTGCCGATTTTGCAGGTTTTCCTACTTACAAAGCATGTAGAGGTCTGTCATTTTTATCATAGGTACACTTCAACTGTGAGAGACGGAATCTAAAACAAAAATCCAGAAAATCACATTTGTATGATTTTTAAGTAATTAATTTGCATTTTATTGCATGACATAAGTATTTGATCACCTACCAACCAGTAAGAATTCCGGCTCTCACAGACCTGTTAGTTTTTCTTTAAGACGCCCTCCTGTTCTCCACTCATTACCTGTATTAACTGCACCTGTTTGAACTCGTTACCTGTATAAAAGACACCTGTCCACACACTCAATCAAACAGACTCCAACCTCTCCACAATGGCCAAGACCAGAGAGCTGTGTAAGGACATCAGGGATAAAATTGTAGACCTGCACAAGGCTGGGATGAGCTACAGGACAATAGGCAAGCAGCTTGGTGAGAAGGCAACAACTGTTGGCGCAATTATTAGAAAATGGAAGAAGTTCAAGATGACGGTCAATCACCCTCGGTCTGGGGCTCCATGCAAGATCTCACCTCGTGGGGCATCAATGATCATGAGGAAGGTGAGGGATCAGCCCAGAACTACACGGCAGGACCTGGTCAATGACCTGAAGAGAGCTGGGACCACAGTCTCAAAGAAAACCATTAGTAACACACTACGCCGTCATGGATTAAAATCCTGCAGCGCACGCAAGGTCCCCCCTGCTCAAGCCAGCGCATGTCCAGGCCCGTCTGAAGTTTGCCAATGACCATCTGGATGATCCAGAGGAGGAATGGGAGAAGGTCATGTGGTCTGATGAGACAAAAATAGAGCTTTTGGTCTAAACTCCACTCGCCGTGTTTGGAGGAAGAAAAAGGATGAGTACAACCCCAAGAACACCATCCCAACCGTGAAGCATGGAGGTGGAAACATCATTCTTTGGGGATGCTTTTCTGCAAAGGGGAAAGGACGACTGCACCGTATTGAGGGGAGGATGGATGGGGCCATGTATCGCAAGATCTTGGCCAACAACCTCCTTCCCTCAGTAAGAGCATTGAAGATGGGTCGTGGCTGGGTCTTCCAGCATGACAATGACCAAACACACAGCCAGGGCAACTAAGGAGTGGCTCCGTAAGAAGCATCTCAAGGTCCTGGAGTGGCCTAGCCAGTCTCCAGACCTGAACCTAATAGAAAATCTTTGGAGGGAGCTGAAAGTCCGTATTGCCCAGCGACAGCCCCCGAAACCTGAAGGATCTGGAGAAGGTCTGTATGGAGGAGTGGGCCAAAATCCCTGCTGCGGTGTGTGCAAAGCTGGTCAAGACCTCCAGGAAACGTATGATCTCTGTAATTGCAAACAAAGGTTTTTGTACCAAATATTAAGTTCTGCTTTTCTGATGTATCAAATACTTATGTCATGCAATAAAATGCAAATTAATTACTTAAAAATCATACAATGTGATTTTCTGGATTTTTGTTTTAGATTCTGTCTCTCACAGTTGAAGTGTACCTATGACAAAAATTACAGACCTCTACATGCTTTGTAAGTAGGAAAATCTGCAAAATCGGCAGTGTATGAAATACTTGTTCTCCCCACTGTGTGTGTGTGTGTATATGTATGTGTGTGTGTGTATATATATATATATATATATATATTTTTTTTTTTTTTTGAGATCATGTGACACTTAGATTGCACACAGGTGGACTTTATTTAACAAATTATGTGACTTCTGAAGGTAATTGGTAACCAGATCTTATTTAGAGGCTTCATAGCAAAGGGGGTGAATACATATGCACGCAGCACTTTTCCGTTCTTTATTTGTTAGAATTTTTTGAAACAAGTTATTTTTTTCATTTCACTTCACCAATTTGGACTATTTTGTGTATGTCCATTACATGAAATCCAAATAAAAATCAATTTAAATTACAGGTTGTAATGCAACAAAATAGGAAAACGCCAAGGGGGATGAATACTTTTGCAAGGCACTGTATGGCTATTGAATAATATCCTTTATTTGTAAAGTGCATTTCATACAGTGACAACTTTTTTAATATAATAAAGAATGTGTATAAAAACAATGAAACATAATAAATTATAAAAGCAGCATAGAATAATAAAAATGAATACAAACACATAGGAATAAGATGTTAAAAATGAAGACAAAAGCTAGCCAGACTAATTACATGCCAAACTAAAGAGGTTGAATCTTAACCTTGCTTGTAAAAAAATGTATACTGTTTTTGCCTCCCTCCTTTTTATATGATGTGGTACAGCATTCCAGTTTTGGGTTGTAAAAGCTAAAAGCTGCTTCCCCACTTGACAGTAATATGTGTACGAAATTCCAGCAAAATCAGGAAAATATTTAGGAAATTGCCTTTGAGCACTCTATTAATGGTTCATAGAATAATCTGCTATTTAGTTTTGATGTCAGAAACTATAGACATTACTGACTCATAGCCTGCATTGTTCAAGGGCACTCAAGTTTTTTAAAATGATGCTGGGACACAACAGGACACTTGACATTCATGAGAGCAACCTGGAACCCACCTCCTTCCTATTGTCTCTTCCCAACCCACAGTCATTCCAGTCGGGATTTTGGCGCCACTCCAGCCATGATAACCAAACTGAAACATGTCCAACCTTATAACAACAAACTAAAGGATAGGCTAGGTAGCTACCAGGCAGTGATTCATAGCTAGTTGAGACTGGTAATTGTGAAATATCAACGTGAAGGGTACAGTTAATCCCAAAGCAAGCCTTTAAGAGTTTAAAGACTGATACTCACTCATCAGGCAATTATGGAGGGAGCTAACAAACTCGTGTAATCTATGATTCACCGAGAATAAAAATGAAAAGTATAAATTATTCATTATTTTGTTATTATTCATTCATGTATGTAGGCCGTCATTGTAAATAAGAATTTGTTCTTAACTGACTTGCTTAGTTAAATAAAGGTAAAGTAAAAAAAAAAAAAAGTATAATAATGATTGATCCCACTTAAAATGAAAAATGACTAAGGCATAATGAAGCCTTCACCTTTCATAAGGCCTATATAGATGCTTCAGAAATCATTCATAAGCAATTGTCTATAGTTACAGTGGCTTGCGAAATAATTCACCCCCCTTGGCATTTTACCTATTTTGTTGCCTTACAACCTAGAATGAAAATTGATTTTGGGGTGGGGGTTTGTATCATTTGATTTACACAACATGCCTACCACTTTGAAGATGGAAAAAACATTTTTTATTGTGAAACAAACAAGAAATAAGACAAAAAAACAGAACTTGAGCGTGCATAACTATTCACCCACCCAAAGTCAATACTTTGTAGAGCCACCTTTTGCAGCAATTACAGCTGCAAGTCTCTTGGGGTATGTCTCTATAAGCTTGGCACATCTAGCCACTGGGATATTTGGCCATTCTTCAAGGCAAAACTGCTCCAGCTCCTTCCAAGTTGGATGGGTTCCGCTGGTGTACAACAATATTTAGGTCATACCACAGATTCTCAATTGGATTGAGGTCTGGGCTTTGACTAGGCCATTCCAAGACATTTAAATGTTTCCCCTTAAACCACTCGAGTGTTGCTTTAGCAGTATGCTTAGGGTCATTGTCCTGCTGGAAGGTGAACCTCCGTCCCAGTCTCAAATCTCTGGAAGACGGAAACAGGTTTCCCTCAAGAATTTCCCTGTATTTAGCGCCATCATCATTCCTTCAATTCTGACCAGTTTCCCAGTCCCTGCCGATGAAAAACATTCCTACAGCATGATGCTGCCATCACCATGCTTCACTGTGGGGATGGTGTTCTCGGGGTGATGAGAGGTTTTGGGTTTGCGCCAGACATAGCGTTTTCCTTGATGGCCAAAAAGCTCAATTTTAGTCTCATCTGACCAGAGTACCTTCTTCCATATGTTTGGGGAGTCTCCAACATGGCTTTTGGCGAACACCAAACGTGTTTGCTTATTTTTTTCTTTAAGCAATGGCTTTTTTCTGGCCACTCTTCCTTAAAGCCCAGCTCTGTGGAGTGTACGGCTTAAAGTGGTCCTATGGACAGATACTCCAATCTCCGCTTTGCAGCTCCTTCAGGGTTATCTTTGGTCTCTTTGTTGCCTCTGATTAATGCCCTCCTTGCCTGGTCCGTGGGTTTTGGTGGGCGGCCCTCTCTTGGCAGGTTTGTTGTGGTGCCATATTCTTTCAGTTTTTTAATAATGGATTTAATGGTGGTCCGTGGGATGTTCAAAGTTTCTGATATTTTTTTATAACCTAACCCCGATCTGTACTTCTCCACAACTTTGTCCCTGACCTGTTTGGAGAGCTCCTTGGTCTTCAGGGTGCCGCTTGCTTGGTGGTGCCCCTTGCTTAGTGGTGTTGCAGACTCTGGGGCCTTTCAGAACAGGTGTGTGTGTGTGTATATGTATATATATATATATATATATATATATATATATATATATATATATATGTATATGTGTGTATATATATATATATGTGTGTATATATATATATGTGTGTATATATATATATATATATGTATACTGAGATCATGTGACACTTAGATTGCACACAGGTGGACTTTTTAAAACTAATTATGTGACTTCTGAAGGTAATTGATTGCACCAGATCTTATTTAGGGGCTTCATATCAAAGGGGGTGAATACATATGCACGCAGCACTTTTCCGTTATTTATTTGTTAGAATATTTTGAAAGAAGTAATTTTTTTCCCACTTCACCAATTTGGACTATTTTGTGTATGTCCATTACATGAAATCCAAATAAAAATCAATTTAAATTACAGGTTGTAATGCAACAAATAGGAAAAACGCCAAGGGGGCTGAATACTTTTTTTTTTTTTTACTTTTGCAAGGTACTGTATAAAAGGGTGACAAAAGGCTTGTGCCACTGTCATATTTGGCAAATCACCAGAATGACCTTTTATATCACTCATATGACTTTGCTTAGGTCTTCTATGTGATTTGTGAAATATGTATGTAGTGCTTATGAAGACTTTATGAATGCTCTATAAACCCTTTAAGTCATTGTTCGTTTAAAATGACAGGCCAACATTTTATACAGTAGCACATGGGGATTTGTGAAACTCACTCATCAGCCTGAAGTGTCCCCACATGCACTGCTGAATAGCTAGCTTTTCGGTGGCGCGACTAGGTAAGATGCTTCAGGAAGGCAGTCAAGTGTTTGCGTGGCAGAGGGCCTGGGTTCGAGCCTTTTATATGAACCGAATCAGGAGGAAGCGGTACTCGCTAAGCAAGCAGCGTGACATCCTTTACAATGGTGCCGTGACCCGCATCAGCAGTTGCGCTCTGCTCAACACTGGGGTCGCTGTGGAGTAAATTGGGGGGTACTTACTCTGCAACCTGAAGTGTCTTGCGCCGCTGAATAGCTAGCTTTTTGGTGGCAGGACCGAGTTTGGGAAACCCTGCTTTACACCTACAAATAAGGTATTTCAAAATATATTGTTTTAAACAGCATGTAATTTAGTAGCTATCATTTAAAAACATGCATACAAATCAGGTTTCTGGGTTTTAACATTACAACGTTTAGGCTCAGCATGTGTTTCAAGTTCTATGTTAACTTTGACCTAAACTAGGTTAATGTTTTGTTTTCTCTTTATTGTAGTTGCTAGGAGTACTGTACAATGTATCTTTACAAAATTGCTTAGCTACAATGGGCAGAATCGATTATGCTCAGTCGCGGGCCACGGTGCTGTGGCCTGTGACTTGAACACGCAAAAGCGGTGAGGGAGGAGCACCCTTCTCAAATCGAACAGTAATCTCAGCCATGTTGTTAACAAGGCAGCATGGTGCATCTTCCAGAAACATACATTTATTTTCTTTAACTATTTGGAAAATTGAAACATATTTTTCATTGGGAAGGCAGATAAAACGTTTTTATCAAAAGTAATCACTTTTGCATGTGAAAACACAGAATCCTACTCATTACTCCACGTGCTCCTACGTCACTTTTGTTTTGAGCCGACTTAGCCGTGGGCTTTGAACAGGGCAACTGGCTTCCGCCAGGGAGGCAGCCTGGCTCCAAAACGAATGCAATCAACTTTCACCCGGTGCAAAACACGCATGTCCGGGCCAGATTAATCGAATCACTTGTATTGGTCGTCCGTCTGGCTCTGGCTCAGTCTTGTAGAGGGTGTTGGTTTTCGACATACTTTCTCTTTTTACCAATACTTTTCAGGGTAGCCATATTTCTGAAAAATTGGCAACCAATGAGGGGATTCTATTAATCTGGCCCGTGCCATTTTGCACCGGGTGGAAATTGATAGCATTCGTTTTGGAAACGGGCTGACTCCCGGGCGTGAGCCAGGTGCCCTGTTCAAAACAGTCTGTTAAAAACAAAAGTCACATAATTAAGCACGTGGAGTAATGAGTACGATTGTGTTTTCCAAATTGATTGCTTTTGATAAAAACGCTTTATATGCCTTCCCAATTAAAACTAGTTTGAAAATGCAAACGTGTGTATGTTTTTTTTCTTCTTCTTCCCGTCACGTCACGGTCCATAGAGCGGTGCCCCGCGGTTCAGTATAATCGAATCCACCCATTGTTACGTTTATCGAGAGGAAATAATTGACCAATTATATTAGAGTGGGCGGGATTATGGCTGGGGATATTCCACTGCATAGTTTCTCGTTCCTCCCAGTTCGATCGGCAACGGGAGAGAGGAAAGTTGAGAGCCCGAAGGCAGCAGCCCCCACCACCGCCGGCCCAGGTTACCATCTAGCACCGGGAAATACACTAGAGAGCCACCGCCGGCATTACCAACCAGAAACCATGAGCAGCGAGGCCGAGACACAACAACCGCCGGAGCCTGCTGTGGATGCGGAGCGCCCATCCAGCCCGCCAGCTACAGCTTCCGCGGGGGATAAGAAGGTCATCGGTAACGTTAAGCTAGCTAGCGTTAGCCAAGTGGAACACTATTGAATGCAAAATTTGATTTTATTGGCACGGTAACGTTACTTCCAAACATGAATCAAACTAGTTACGCTTGTTTTATTAAAAAGTGATGTCTAAATAATTTTAGGTAACTAGGTTGGCTAACATGAAATTGTTAACTAAAACGAAGTTTAGCTTCTCATCAAATGTTAGCGTTAACTAACGTTCCAATTCAATGTCAGTTGGTCTGTTTTTCTACTTCCTAAATGACCTAGCTAATGTTAGCGAAATTCGTTAGTTAGATACCTAACTATAGCCAGTCCGTAGTCTGACCATACAGCTGTGAGGCAAGTTCCGAGGCAATGAATACTGGAATGAATGTGGGTTGGCACATGGAAATTGTACTGTAGCTAACTACGTTAAGTTAGCCTTGCCTCCTTATCCGCGGTCTCGGGCATCTACGATCTAATAGTGATTTAGCCAACAGCAGCTAGCCTTTCTGCTAAATGGCCTGAAATAGTTGATTTTGGCCTTGGTCATGACCGATTACCGGATCCCGAAACGCATACTGGTTACACATGAAGTAACAGATCCCATTACATGGGTCGCTACTATACAACAGGCGTACGTGTATTTTACGCAATTCCCCTTTCTAAAGCAATTGTAGCCCTTTTTAGGGAGTTGGAACAAACCATTAATTGGAGGCCAACGACTGCACTGCAGAGCCACGATTGCAATCGTATCCCTTTGTTTGCGGAGATGCACATACTAACTAGATGGTTAACTTTCTTGATAGCCTTCGTGCTAACTAAGATAACTAGCTAATACATTGCTAACGTTCGATAACTAGTTATGTAATGATTAAATCACATCCCCCAAATTATTATTTTGTGTTAACTAAGTTGTAGATGGCGTAGCTAGCTAGACAACTAACTAGCTTCCCATTCTGTCGAGAGGATAGTGGCAAACAAAATGTCCGCTTCGATGTTCGGATTGTACGAATTTCTTTTGTTCAGTGTTGGCTGGCAATTTAATTGTTATCGCGTGTAAAACCTTACCCATCACTCTCATATGAAATACTCACTCGGTGCCCATGGGTATTTATTTGAAGTGTTGAATGACAAGTTTTAGCATCCTGGCCTGTATCCAACCACATGGTTGAGACCGAAGACAATCCGCTAACGGTATCTAATAGCTAAATTAGCTACAGTAGCTAGCTTTGCTTGCTTGCTATTTCGCTAGCTAGCATCTTAGGGCGCGACACCACGTGTAAAGATTCAAGCACTTCCTTGTGCGCATTGAAACTGGGGTAATGGTTTTGCATCTCTAGTTCCGGACAGTAAATTATTAGGCGCCCAGGTTACACATTATATTAGGCTGCCTCCAGGCCCAGGCACTCTGATCAGATGTTTACATGGTGTATGCCACATTGAACGTCTAGACTAGTACCGGTAACTCTGGCCTCCATAAGACCCTCATCACGTAGGACGGTCATTATTGCAATCTAATAATATGCGTTGGACCATGCCATAGCAGCTGGCAGAAAAACACCAAGGGTTTAGCGTCGGAATCTATAAAAAGCTCAACAGTTGGGGGTTAATTATAACTTGCTTCCCCCGTATCTTTTCCGATCCAGGTTCGTGTCTGTAGTCTTTCATTATCAGTCTTGCCATTTGATTGCCCACTTGAAGTGCTCTTGACCATTTCCCCCGTTTGATGAGTAATATTTTAATGAGGAAGAAACTGGCACGGTACATCTTTGCAGTACTATTTATTATAGTTGATGGTGCCCTGTTAGACACTTTTTTTATTAGATAACCCGCCTACATTTAGTCTTTATTTTTCATTTTTCAGCAACTAAGGTCTTGGGTACAGTCAAGTGGTTCAACGTCAGAAATGGCTACGGTTTCATCAACAGGTAAGTAGTTCCCTCTCCTGGGCTTGACCTAAAACCTCTAATATGATGTGTGTGTGAAGGAACATTCCCAATCCTATTATGGCTTTGATTTGCTTACAAAGCTGGGAAGCAGATTTGGCTGTCCACGGCATGGCCTTGTTGTCCTGTAAAGACTTAATGAATTCACAATTAAGCCAGTTGGTTCTGTTAAAAGCTGTTAGCCTCAATTATAAAATACATACTTTTTTAATCCACTGATTTTTATTGGCCTAAATGTAAGTAATCCCTTTCTCCCTTCTACCACAAGGAATGACACAAAAGAAGATGTCTTTGTCCACCAGGTAACAAACTCCCAAATTCTCCAAGGATTGAGTAATGTATTATGTAACTTTTTAATATTTTCCACGAATCAAAGTTGGATTGTAGTTGGCACCTCAAAGACAAAAGTTTATAATGAAATGTTTTTATTGTATTTTTTTTTAGACTGCCATAAAGAAAAACAACCCAAAGAAATACCTACGCAGTGTTGGAGATGGAGAAACTGTGGAGTTTGATGTGGTTGAGGGGGAGAAGGTAGTTGCAACTTTGATTTACAGGAGAGCCAATTTTGCAGACTCATATACGTCATTTAATATGCCTTAATGTTTTTGGGAATATTTAAAGCTGCAATATGTGAGTTATAGATCTGTAATTCTCATTGGTAGAACGGTTCTATGTGCCTCCGCTATGTGTAGTTTTACTTACTTCCGGTTTTGTACACCAGCTGAAAATACAATAGTTATGGAAAATTATATTTCAGTGGTTTAGTTGGTACAATGATTCTCTACACAATACTTGCTTGTTTTGGCGCATAAACAGAAACTATTCAAACTACTTGAATTTAGGCAACCAGGAAATGGTGGTGCAATTTCTGCATAGTGCACCTTTTAAGGCAATCAAATTTATTCTAACCTCGCATACCTCCTCAAAGTTATGATAAACAGTGATTCTAATGTGCCCGGTTGGTTTTGACTAGTCAACAATGTTAATGCAAAACAACTAAAATAACCTAGTAAATAATTTAGTGGGTGCTTATATTTGTCTTATTAAGTAATGTGTGTTTTGCATATCCCAACTCTCCCTGAGACACCCTCGACGAGTGGGGTATGCCATTATCAATTGCTTAGAGCAATTAGGATTAAGTGCATTGCGCAAGGGCACATTGACAGATTTGTTACTTTATTGGCTCGGGTATTCGAACTAGCAACCTTTCGGTTACTGGTCGAATGCTCTTTGACCGCTAGGCTACGAGCCGCCCTAAACTTTATACTCCAGAAGGGTAGTGTGTGCCCCAATGATCTGAACAGTGTGTTTGTATCTCTTTTCAGGGAGCAGAAGCAGCTAATGTGACCGGTCCAGCGGGTGTCCCAGTCCAGGGGAGCAAGTATGCAGCTGACCGGAACCGCTACAGGCGGTACCCCCGCAGGAGGGGCCCGGCCCGTGACGGCGAATACCCAGACAACTACCAGAGTGACGGCGAGGGTGAAGGAGAGCGCCCCCCCCGCAAGAGCCGCGAGTGTGCTGAGAGTGCCCCAGAGGGAGAGATGCAGCCCCAGCAGCGCAGGCCCCCCTTCCCCGGGAGACGGCGCTACCCCCCATACTTTGTACGTAGACGCTACGGCCGTCGGCCCCCGTACACCAACGCACCTCGCGGAGAGATGACTGAGGTACGCTGTCACAGGCACTCCTGAAGCAGTCCGGCCCAGTTCCAGTGATGTCATACACACTCTCATCGAACACTCGTGCCACACTTGGTTTTGGCCGGACAAAACCAAACCTCAACTGTATTGGTCAACAGACTAATACAGGTTCACCAAAATAGGTCTATATACTGACAGGACCTAAAGTTGGCTCCAAACCACTGGTCAACAGACTACAATTAGACCTTGAGCGTTTGGTCAAAAGACCAATACAAGTTGACCCAAATAGACCTATCAGTCACAAAAACCCCAAAGTGTTACACCTGCTGTTGGTCGCCACACGCGCAGAGACTAAAATATAATATAGGTGCTGGTGATTATTTCTATCCACATAATAGGTAGAATCTACCGCACACCAAGACCAAACTGGAAAAAATGCAAAACTGGAAAAACAGGAAAGTGTCTCTTCACAGATGCTAATTAATTTAATAGTAGCTAAGCAGTAAACCTTCATCAGAGCATATCTTTTCCTGTTTTTTCACATTCTTTCTATCCAAAAAGTGAGTTTCATACCTGGATCTAGATTGAGTCAGGATGTTGTGAGCCTTGAGTGATTTATGACTGTGACTAACTTGTTTGTTTTTAGGGTGGCGAAGGTGACGAGAACCAGGGAGGTCCAGACCAGGGCAACAAACCAATGAGACAGAACTACTACAGAGGCTTCCGACCAAGGTTCGCATGTTGTGTTGATTGACACGAGGCTGCAAGAAGGGGTTATAACCTCAATGTGTATGGACCCAGAACTTAATCGAGCAGCTGACCTATTATTACATTTACATTTGTCATTTAGCAGATGCTCTTATCCAGAGCGACTTACAGTTAGTGAGTGCATACATTTTCTTATTTTTCATACTGGCCCCCCATGGGAATCGAACCAACAACCCTGGCGTTGCAAACGCCATGCTCTACCAACTGAGCTACATCCCTGTTATGCCAGGTTGTAGTTCTGGGTTAACTGAGATTATCCCTATAGTTATTATTGATGGAAGTATTATGAAATGGCGAATGTACTATGATCTTAAATAATTCCAGAACCAAACAATCTATGTAAATATCAATGCCGTTGAAATGATGAGTTTCTCATGTCTCTTCTCTGACAGAATTATAATGGAGAGAGCATAAACACCTCTGATCTCAGCATGTTAATAGTTCACATATATTTGCCCCTCAACAACCCTGTTTAATTTATGAGTAATATGGCCCATGCCTTAGATTATTCGTGTTTCCATTTTGGGTGTGTTATGGCTTGTCAAACCTGTGTAAAATGTTATGGCACTGCCTTTATCTCTGCCAGTATGCCTCAATTATTAACTTGTATGGGGGCATGGTGAACACACACACTTGTTTTATAAGCTTAAATGCATGCTGCACTGCTAGCCCATGGACAATTCTTAGCTCGTTTCAACCAGAGACTTGTGTATATGGCAGACTTGACAGAAGCCCATTCAAGAAACATAAGGCACATGGTGCACTGGATGCTTGGGCCATGTAAGACACAACCTCCCCTAAGCCTATTCGAAGGCTAGGCGGTTCAATCACCATGATTGCTTTTAGACACCTCCGATTCCTTAATCTGCAAACACCAGGGTTGGGGGAAAATTCCATTTAAATTCAGGAAGTCAAACTACAATTCTGAGAACATTGGAGTTGGAATTTCAGTTTACTTCCTGAATTGAAATGGAGTGGGGATAGGCACGGTTAATCGAATATCCGGATAGCCAAACGGACATTAGTATATGATTACCTGAGGGAGTGTAAAAGAAAGAGGGGGGGGGGCTATTTTTAACAATTAAAAGCTTAGTCTAAATTAGATCAAATGATCCTTGACATTTTCACCTACATGGATATACTTCTGTTCATGTAGTGTATGTGGGCACCTGCACGTTGAACATCATTCTAAAATATTGGGCATTAATATGGAGTTGGTCCCCTCCACCCATGTTGCTGTAACAGCCTCCACTCTTCTGGGAAGGCTTTCCACTTGATGTTGGAACATTGCTGCGGGGACTTGCTTCCATTCAGCCACAAGCATTAGTGAGGTTGGGCACTGATATTAGGCCTGGCTCGCAGTCGCGTTCCAATTAATCCCAAAGGTGTTCGATAGGGTTGAGGTCAGGGCTCTATGCAAGCCAGTCAAGTTCTTCCACACCAATCTCTACAAAATATTTCTGTATGGACCTCGCTTTGTGCATGGGGGAATTGTCATGCAGAAACCGTAAAGGGCCTTCCCAAAACTATTGCCACAAAGTTGGAAGCACAGAATAATCTAGAATGTCATTGTATGTTGTAGCGTTAAGATTTCCCTTCACTGGAACTAAGGGGCCTAGCCCGAACTGTAAAAAACAGCCCCAGACCATTATTTATCCTCCACCAAACTTTACAGTTGGCGCTATGTATTTGGGCAGGTAGCGTTCTCCTGGCATCCGCCAAACCCAGATTCGTCTGTCGGACTGCCAGATGGTGAAGCGTGATTCATCACTCCAGAGTCCCATTGCGGCGAGCTTTACACCACTCCAGCCTACACTTGGCATTGAGCATGGTGATCTTAGGCTTGTCTGCCCATTTCATGAAGCTCCCGACGAACAGTTCTTGTGCTGACGTTGCTTCCAGGGGCAGTTTGGAACTCTGTAGTGAGTGTTGCAACCGAGGACAGACTATTTTTACTCGCTTCAGCACTCTGCGGTCCTGTTCTGCGAGCTTGTGGCCTACCACTTTGGCTGAGCCATTGTTGCTCCTAGATGTTTCCACTTCACTATAACATCACTTACAGTTTACCGGGGCAGCTCTAGCAGGGCAGAAATTTGACCAGCTGATTTGTTGGAAAGGTGGCATCCTATGACTGCCACATTGAAAGTCAGTGAGCTCTTCAGTAAGGCCATTCTACTGCCAATGTTTGTCTATGGAGATTGCATACACCTGTCAGCAACGGGTGTGGCTAAATCCACTAATTTGAAGGAGTGTCCACATACTTTTGTGTGTGGCCGACCGTCTCGATTCAGTCTTATGTAGCAAAATTTTTTTTATACATTGGATGAAGGTAGAGACTGAGCTAGAAAATGGTATATCATACACTGCAGTTGAGAAACAATGGGAAAGTAATTCTGCTTTGAAAGTTGATAAACATGTAACCCCACTTTTGAGAAAATGAAAAGTCATTATTAGAAAAAATAACATTTCAAATTCCCATCCCTAAAATGGAATTCACTGTCATATTCTGAAGTTGTATGGGTGCTAGGGGTCATCTTGAGATAAGGCAGATGTTAAAGTGTGCGTCCTGTCGTCCCTTGACTTCTACAGCAGGGGTGGCGGTCCACCCCGTCCCAGACCGGTGCGGGACGGCGATGGGGAAAACAAGGAGAACCAGGATGGTGACGGTGAGAACCAGGAGCCCCGCCAGCGCCGCTACCGCCGAAACTTCAACTACCGCCGCAGACGCCCCCAGACTGGCGGCAAGCCCCAGGATGGCAAGGAGGCCAAGACCGACGGCGAACCATCTACAGAGAAAACGCCCGCTCCCGCGGCTGAGCAGGGCGGGGCTGAGTAGAAACTACCGGCATACCATCTCTACCATCGTCCGGGTGAGTCCCCAACACACACTGCTGCTCAGCGCTTATCAAATCTGCATACCTGATTTCTGGAATATGGTTTTTAAAAACCCTAGGCAGCAAACATGCTGGATTGAATTTCAATGCAGTCAAGCTTAGTTTTTGTTCAATATAGCACTGCAGTATTATTCATGATAAGTTAATTAGCTGTAGTCATTCACAGCACTGCTGCTCAATATACAATCTACATTTCCCGGCCACATTTTGACCACAGGCCACATTAAATCTGCTTGCGGGCTGCATCTGGCCCGCCGGCCACCTGTTTGAAACCCCCCCCATTCACGATGTATCGGTGGAAAAGTCCATATCAGGTGGACAGTGGTGTAGTGTCCTGGGCCAGTTCACTCACATTTCTAAAGCCAGCCTCCGTGTGCACTTTCCATTGACGCTGTGCTCCATCGCCTAAGGCAGGGGCAGAATGAGGTAATGCAATGGATTTGATAAAGCAAACTGGCTGCCTGATTAGTCCTGCCATTGTGCCTGTGCCGGTTGGTGCTAGCTCCAACCTCTGTGCCCCCGTCTATTGTGATGCTGCTGCACATTCATATCAGTTGACTGATGCAGTAAAGGGATTTGACCGGTAATGTATTTTTTTTTAACCATCTCCCTCTTCTCTCTACAGTAATGTCATCAAGAAGAAACAAAGATCTGAGCAATAAGAAACAGATTTGACTTGACGATCGTCTTAAGCTTGCACCATGCATTTGACCAGATGACCACCGATTGCCTGCAGAATCTATGCAGACCTGTTTTGTTCCATTATTTTTACGTGACAGCTATAAAAAAAAAAAAGTTTTGGAGAAACAGCAGACGTTTTTCTAAATCGGTCCTAAGTTTTTACACCAAATGGTTTTTAAAATAAGTAATTTGATATCTGGTCAGTTTGACATTTTTAGATAACTTTTTATGTATTCAAACATGAATTTTAACAAAACGCAAGCTCAAATAAAAGTCAAAGGAGAACTGTCGCCTCAACTGTTTGTTTTGCCTGAATAAATGGGACCGCCATGGTATTGACATAACATGGCGGCTGTATTACACATTGTTTTACCAATGGTCTGCTCCTTCCAAATACATGAAGCACTTCATAACTATAGAATATACCACTCCTGGACTTGTTGGGTATATAATATTTTAGTTACGAATGTATACAAGTTTGAATATTCATTTATTTGGCACTCGCAGGCATGATACAATTCTCTTAACATTGATGAGGAAGGCATTACTGACATGTTGTCCCACCACCATGCCACATGGCATTTGTTTCAAATAACATTTACAGAATAACTGACAAAGTACAGTTGTACAATTAAATTCATACAGCACTAACATTTTCCAACAATGTCGCAACCGAGATTGCTCGTTTCAAATGTACAGGGCAACAACTTCCTGACAAAGCTAGTGAGGTCTGTTACTGATATGGAGGCAGGGATGTTTAAACGTTGGTCTCCTTGCGCAGTCGCTTCATACGCTGTACATTGTTCTCCATGGCAATTCGGTTGGTGATCTCCGTGGCACAACTGGCAGGGAACCAACCTCTCTCTCCGTCCCTCATCCTCTCCCCATGGCACCAGTCTACGACAGGAGGGAAGATATTTTGGCAGCACTTTTGCTCGCTCAATATGATTTACAATAGCTCTGGTTCATAGATATTACAAGTCTTTAATGCATTATTTATGCCTTAAGCAGCATAAAGTTGAAACAAAGCATACTCCCTGCCATGGTTGCTAAAAAGCTGAGGGATGGGGTTGGTGAAATGTAACCACTTAAATTCAAAGCTATGGATGCAAGGACTGACCATGATATCAAAATTATAGCTTGAACCATTTTGAGGCTCGTGTTTGTTCTAAGTTGAATTTGTTTAGAGTAAAGCAAGCTTACATTTTGGGTTCTGATGGGGTACGACAGTTGACCTAAGCTCAGGAGGCATTTGAGTTATATTCTTAAAATAATCAATGGGTCCAGATATTGATGTAGCTACTGCAGATTGCCCCTTAAGTGACGTGTTACCGATATGTTACTTGTTTTGACCAGGTCCGCTTGTTTTTAATCAAGACTATTTCTATGTCCACACTTACCGTCTTCTTTCTGCAGGAGGATGACTACCTCTGCTTGCTGCAGACCTAGCTCGTCTGGCTCCTTGGGCATGTAGGCTTTGGTGGCCTCGTACTGCGGCAGGCCTAAAACACACCACCATAAAAAGGCCCACTTATTAGTAATAAGTTAACCAATGTCATTACAATGGAATCGAGCAGATACTGTAGCTACAGTCACATCTGAAATTGTTGGCACCCTTGAAAGAAACATAATTCAGATACTGAGCTCAAAACAATTACTCAGAGAAAGATTGTTTCACAAGTAAATGTAATGATAAAATCCAACATTTAACCTGGATTAACATTCTACTTTAAAATTAATCTCAGTTTAAGGAACTATTGTAGCCTTCCATGGCTTCCTGTTTCACTGGGGTATAGAAATGAGGTAACACGCATGTACAATCCCTTTGCTTTTTTCCCATGGTGATGGATGACAAAACTCCCAAATCAAGAGACAAATGGTTGTTGACCTTCGTAAAAAAAATAAACAAATCTACCACTTACCACTATTAGGGCAACAATTAAAAGTTGGTAAACTTGCCCGGTAGATGATGCAAGTTTCTTGTACACGCACAGTCAGGAAAATACTTTGGACTTTTCTTTGCCTCCCAAAGGCCACAGTTTGTGAATTACAGAACTTAGTCACATCTTGGGATCACCAAGTCTCCAAATCTACAATGAGACGCCACCTCCATGCCAATAGTCTATTTGGAAGGGTTGCCATAAAAAGGCCTTTATTGAGATGAACCAACAAATGTAAACACCTTGATTTGCTAAATGGCATTAGCACTTAGATTGGAGACGGAAATAGAGCTCTTTGGCCATGCACACCAGTGGTGGGTTTGGCATCGAAAGAAGGATGCATATGCAGAAAACCTCATACCTACTCTAAAATATTAAACTTGGCCGCAAATGGATCTTCCAGCAAGACAATGACCAACATCAAAATCCACACTTTTTTATTGACCACAAAAATCTAAATTTTTACTCATTCTCCGGACTTGAACCCCATTGGAAACTTGTGGTTTGAATTGAAAAGGGCAGTCCATAAGCAAAGACCGAAGGATGGATCTGGAAAGATTATGTACATAGGAATGGTCTAAGATCCCTCACAATGTGTTCTTCAATCTCATAAAACAGCCTTTTTCTAAGTGCCGTTATCCTCGCAACGGGAGGGTGCACAAAGTATTGAAAACGGGTGGCAATTTTTATACCAATCAGAGATTGTTTTGGTATTAATTGTTAAACAAAATATTTTTCTCTGAGCAATTGTATTAGTATAAAATAACAGAATTTCCAAATCTTTAGCATACAATATACCTCGGTATTTGAATGATTGATTTTACAGTCTTTTGTGAAAAGCATGAGCTGGCACACATCCAAAAAAAGTTAGAGGTGCTGACTAATGCGAGTAAACTGTAGGCTTAAAAATAAAGAGTCAAGCATTCATGATATTACCCTGCAGAAGGCACTGTGATGTCGAAACGTTGGTTTACCCCATACATTTACTGGGAGCTTATATACTGTATATAGTGTGCAACTATTTTTATAGCATAGTCTTTTGCTCATCTTTATCAAGGGTGCCAATCATTTCAGATGTGATTGTATATGCCATCAGTGTCTTCAACTTGAGCCAAAAGGTGCTAGTAATTTGATGAGGGAAAATATAGGTGTGCCTCAGGAAAGTTTATTCCATCAAGTTGTGCTGCAGTTCAGAAAAGGTTGAAACTGAAATATACTGCTTATGTTATCTACAGTAAATAGCCAAAAGACGGACAATATCCAGTGTTTGACTAGTGGAACTACGTATAGTTCAACTAGTAATTTAACTACATTTTGCAGTAGCTTGGTGGTAGTTGAACTAAATTCAATATCTAGGTAGTGTTTTCAGTAGTTAATTACTGATTTGCAATGTAGCAGTGTAGCTAACTACACACTACTTTTTTGAAAAAAAGAAAATATGGGTGAAGAAGGGCAATAATACCCTTTATAGGCATCATACCTGCCTAATTCTCACTTGAAAGATTTGTGTTTAATTAGGCTAAATTACACATTAAGATATGACCCAATAGTAATCTATTTGCAATTTGTAATCTAGGATATTTTCAGATTTACATATGATTTTTCATGAAGTAGTTTGAAAAGTAGATCACTAGATCCAAAGTAACTTCAGTTAAAACTATATTTTTCTTAAGGGCAGCTTTAGCATAGCTTAGTAAACTATATTTTCAGAGTAGCTTCCCCCAACACTGACGATTCAGCATCAATCTAGGTAAATTGCATCTAATAATCCTACCATCTGTACTGGTCCTGTTCTCCATCTGCTTGTGCTCCCGGAGAGCACTCACCCAACGAGCACGGTCAACCCTTGAAATGAAGACAAAGATCACAGACACTCAAATTATTAAAGAACATGGCATTGTTAGTAGAAACTGATTGTATCAGTTAGTGGTGCATTCCAAAGCATGGGGAATGCGGGTGAGGAGACTGATACAATCAGTTTCACTTTCGGTAAAGATGCTCTACAGACTATCAATAAAGATTTCTATTAACCCTAGCCCTAACCTTAACCCTTATCCTAACCCTGAACTTAACCTTAACCCTTATTCTAAACCTAACCGTAGCAAGCAGTTGCTTATCAACTGATAGTATGAGCATCTATAGATCGACTATCCAAATAAGGTGACCCCACTTTCTGTTTCCACAACATTCTCCAAAAATGCTAGCCATGATATTCTGGATGTTGCTAAATTACCAGTTAACGAATTTTAAGCTAAAACTATCCCTAGAAACATGTGGAATAACGCATTATGATGCAGTTACAGTGTATTCGCAAAGTATTCAGACCCCTTGACTTTTTCCACATTTTGTTACGCTACAGCCTTATTCTAAAATTGATTTAATTGTTTTTTCCCCCCTCAATCTACACACAATACCCCATAATGACAAAGCAAAAAACTGGTTTTTAGATATTTTTGCAAATGTATAAAAACGGAAATATCACAATTACATAAGTATTCAGACCCTTTACTCAGTACTTTGTAGAATAACCTTTGGCAGCAATTACAGCCTTGAGTGTTCTTGGGTATGACACTACAAGCTTGGCACACCTGTATTTGGGGAGTCTCTCCCATTATTTTCTGCAGATCCTCTCAAGCTCTGTCAGGTTGGATGGGGAGACATATTTTCAGGTCTCTCCAGAGATGTTCGATTAGGTTCAAGTCCGGGCTCTGGCTGGGACACTCAAGGACATTCAGAGACTTGTCCCGAAGCCACTCCTGCGTTATATTGGCTGTGTGCTTAGGGTCGTTGTCCTGTTGTAAGGTGAACCTTCGCCCCAGTCTGAGGTCCTGAGCCCTCTGGAGCAGGTTTTCTTCAAGGATCTCTCTGTACTTTGCTCCGTTCATCTTTGCCTCGATCCTGACTAGTCTCCCAGTCCTTGCTGCTGAAAAACATCCCCACAGCATGATGCTGCCATCACCATGCTTCACCGTAAGGATGGTGCCAGGTTTCCTCCAGATGTGACGCTTGGCATTCAGGCCAAAGAGTTCAATCTTGGTTTCATCAGACCAGAGAATCTTGTTTCTCATGGTTTGAGTCTCCTTTTGGTGCCTTTTGGCAAACTCCAAGCGGGCGGTCATGTGCCTTTTACTGAGGAGTGGCTTCCGTCTGGCCACTCTACCATAAAAGGGGTATTGTGTGTAGATTGATGAGGAAATGATTTATTTAATCCATTTTAGAATAAGGCTGTAACGTAACAAAATGTAGAAAAAGGGAAGGGGTCTGAATACTTTCCGAATGCACTTTAAGTCTTGTCACAAGCATGCGCAACCACCTTATGATGATCCTGACTAAATTCAATTTTCAGGTAACATAAAACATTAAAGACTCACACATGCCTATAACAAGTTGTTGACATGTATTGGACTGAATGAGAGTATAAGAGCTAGTGACACCTGGACTCAGCGACCAGCGCGATCTGCTCCGGTCTCCCCTCGCTGTTCCTCGACATAAGCAGCCGTAGAGACAGGTGGGCGCAGCCTCCCTTGGCAGGTGGCGACGTCTGTCCCTCCGTCTCCTCCGCTGATTCCACCTCCACGTTCTCCAGTGTGGCATAGTCCATCACCACATAGCTCTCGTCACTGGACACACACACGTATTACATGTATATGTGTGTTTGTAACATTTCCTGTACATAGATTCAGGTCCATCATTATTGGCACCCTTGATAAAGATGGGCAAAAAAACACAAAAACTGAGCTATATTGTATGCCAAAAAAGGGGGGGGGGGATTATATTATTTTATACTAATACAATTGCTCAGAGAAAGAGATTTTGTTTAACAAGTCATCAAAAAAAATCTCATATGGTTCAAAATTGCCACCTGTTTTCAATACTCTTGCGAGGATAAATGGTTTTATGAGATTGGATAAGACATTGGGAGGGATCTTCGAACATTCCTCCATACAGAATCTTTCCAGATCCTTGATATCCTTCATCTGCTCTTATAGACTGCCCTCTTCAATTCAAACTACAGGTTTTCAATGGGGTTCAAGTCCAGAGACTGAGATGGCCATTGCAAAATGTTGATTTTGTGGTCAATTAACCATTTCTTTGTGGATTTTGATTAGTGCTTGGGGTTATTGTCTTGCTGGAAGATCCAACAGTTGCGATGACAATGGAGTAGGCAAAAGCACAAACAGATCTGGGACCAGGCTATTCTAGACAGTCATTGTGACCTGAAGATTGTGTCACAAGGCCATCTTACAGTTTTGAAAGTGACACCAGCACACTGGCATATCGCTTCCTCTCAGCGTTGACATGGATATAGCCTTCACACTCAGGCGCATGCAAACACACACGTCGACTGGAGTCTGCTGAACAGACTTGGTGTAAGGGGGTTTTAGGAATCCCAGGCATGCTCAGCTCCACTTTCCCTCCCTCCATCCTCTCCCAGCTGGCCCTACTCAAACCCCACAGAGGTCATGACCTCAGTCTCCACTGGCTTAAGTTGAAGGACAGCAGATAGAGGACTCCTCTTCAATGGAATGTCTGAATGAGTTGGATGCGACCGCGAAACCAGCATAAGAGTATTCTGCTATATAAAAATGTGAATTGTCTATTGTATGTGGCCATGTTGCTAGAATACACCTTGGGACAAATGTTTTATGGAATGAGGCCAGAATTCAATCGAACCACATTGCGCTGACATCAAACTGCACTTGACTTTTAAAAGGTGGTTTGAATCTCAGCCCATAAAGACTGGTATTTTGGTATTGTCAGAGGCTAAGGCTCTCTCTCTCTCACCTCTTCTTCTTGGTGACAATGAGCACGTCGTTGAAGAGAAACAGGTAGTAGCTCCTGTGGCTGAAGGCCTTCCAGAAGATACTGAGCTCCTCGGTGCAGACGGCCAGCTCCCCACGCTTCTGTAGCCACCGCGACGATGACACCAGTGGGAAAGGCTGAGGACAGGCGACAAGATTCAGGTTTATTTAAAGGTAACATTTTGGTAACACTTTACTAAAGCCGGGAATGTATATTATGATGGTTTTAATGCATTACAACTTGTCATAAGCATGTATTTAATAAGACATTATAAAGGCTAATAGATATTTATAGTGAGTAGTAACGCATCATACCTACCAGCTTTAAGTGTTAACAGGATTTTACACACTGTCACAACACATTTAAAAGAAAATGGATCAAATACTAATCTTGAAGTGTTGTGCTGTGAGTGAAGGTCTACTTGGCCGTACCTTGATCTTGCCAAACTCCATCTGCTTCTGAATAGTGTACATCTGTTCCGTCCTCTCCATTCGTCTTGCTCCGTCGTTGCAGCTATTCACCAACTGATGGGAGGAGAATACATGTAACAAAATGTATACATTTTATTTACAGATCGTTTTTGGTTGCGCAATGCTCAGTAATCCAACACACAGCAAAGGAAATGTACAGTACATTCAGAAAGTATTCAGTATTTTGTTACGTTACAGCCTTATTCTAAAATTGATTTTTTTCTATCTACACACAATACCCCATAATAACAAAGCGAAAACAGTTTTTTTGAAATGTTTACCAATTTATTAAAGGTAAAAAACTTAAATACCTTATTTACATAAGTATTCAGTCCCTTTGCTATGAGACTCAAAATTGAGCTCAGGTGCATCTTGTTTCCATTGATCATCCTTGAGATGTTTCTACAACTTGAATGGAGTCCACCTGTGGTAAATTCAACTGATTGGACATGATATATAAGGTCCTACAGTTGACAGTGCATGTCAGAGCAACAACCAGGCCGAAGGAATTGTCCGTAGAGCTACGAGACAGGATTGTGTCAAGGCACAGATCTGGGGAAGGGTACCAAAAAATTTCTACAGCATTGAAGCTCCCCAAGGACACGCTCCCCATCCAACCTGACAGAGCTTGAGCGGATCTGCAGAGAAGAATGGGAGAAAATCCCCAAATACAGGTGTGCCAAGCTTGTAGCGTCATACCCAAGAAGACTCAAGGCTGTAATCGCTGCCAAATGTGCTTCAACAAAGTACTGAGTAAAGGGTCTGAATAAATGTGAAAACATTTCTAAATACATGTTTTTGCTTTGTCATTATGGGGTATTGTGTATAGATTGATGAGGGGGAAAAAACTATTTAATCCATTTTAGAATAAGGCTGTAATGTAACAAAATGTGGAAAAAGTTAAGGGGTCTGAATACTTTCCGAATGCACTGTAAGTTACCATGAAATGGCTGAGTTGCTACAGCAACATATGGTACAGCACCAGGGTACAGCTGTAGTAGTACTGCAACATATGGTACAGCACCAGGGTACAGCTGTAGTAGTACTGCAACATATGGTACAGCACCAGGGTACAGCTGTAGTAGTACTGCAACATACCAAAAATACACCATGCACGATTAACTTATAGATGTATAGAACAATATGACACAAATCAAAATGGATGTCTGTTGCCGGCCCTGTGAAGCTTTCAAAAAGTCGACGTTTATAAATGTTGGAGGACGGACGCAACAATGAACATGCAGGGTTTGTGGAGTGGCCTACCTTACTGATGGCCTTCAGGGCCCACACTGCAGCAAAGTACTCTGCCATTTTGTCTGGAGTTTTCTGACAGATCGTCTGGGTGGGAGAGAGAGAGATAGATGAGGTTGGGGAAGGGAGGCTCTCCCAAATACTACAGAACCACCTACTATTGCCCCACCGGATTTCAACCCCTGGATACCAGACATCGGAACTAGTTTATCCTGGGAATTAGCTGGATCAGCTAATAGAACAAGGAAAACCTCTAGGCCCTATAGTAATAGCCTAGAATCCGTTTTTTTCTGGTCACGTAGATAGGAGAAACTGCTGGCCGTACGGATACCCAATCCCTCTACAACAGGGGTTTCCAATGCTGGTCCAGTGGAGGTACAGGGTGTGCAGGCATTCATTCCGGCACAACACTAACGCATCTGTTTCAAATAATCAACTAAACAATTAGTTGAATAAGGAGTGTTGGGCTGGTGTTGAGCAAAAGCCTGCAGACCCAGCAGCTCTCTCCAGGACTGGAGTTGGAGAACCCTTTCCTATACCAGTGTCAGGGCTTTGACTGTTATTGGTCTGGTGTCAAATCTCTCCATTGGGATGCGCCCAAGGACTCTCTGCAGTGTATCATAGCCATTCAGCAATGGATGAATCTCACAGACCATTCTCTTTGAGGCAAATGACGAGATCAGAGGAAAATACCTCCAATTTTCTCCTAGCTTACCCCTGACCTTTTGAAAAGGAGGCAAGGAGAGAGGACGCGAGGAATCAAGACAGACTTTTGAGATTCACCTGTTGACTCCCATCAGAGGAATCGTGAGGGACTTACGTCTAGTAGCAGCGGCAGCCGGGTGACTCTCTGCATTGGGAGGATGAGGAAGGAGATCATGGGCAGGCCTTGGGACTCACCGCTCCCCTCAATCCGTTTCAGCACCTCCTTAAAGGCAGTGTTGCTCGTTCTGAGAGACAGACACACACACACACACACACACACACGAGGAGAGGAGATGAAGAAAGGAAGCCACTAGAAGTCATGTTTGAATAATTTCAACATTGCATTATCCTTTAACACTTAGCCCAATCACTGATGCGACATGACTGGATTGGTGTAACCTGCGTAGTGAAAAACCTTGCTTTCATTTAGCCAACCATTTTAGATTTGGTGATTTGATTACTTCAATGAAAGGAGGACAAAGGGATGCATGTTAAAAGTATTTTATCAGGGTTTCTGTTATGGGCCCTGTTCGAATACTTCAGAAATGCGTATTTATTTTCAACCTTCATTGCTGTAATCACAGGTCTGAATTAGTTAGCTTGGTGAGAGTACACCTATCCAATCACTTACAAAATCTGTACTTGGAAGGAAGGAAGCATTTCAACAAGGCCCTTTTTGTCCCCTACTCACAGCAGCGTCTGCAGCGTCCTCTGCTGGAAGGTCTCGTTGGAGCAGTACACGATGTAGGGCTCAAAGTGGTGGGCGGCGTGGTTCTGCACTATGTCGCTGATGTCCTGGATCACCACGTTGTCATGGTGACGCCTTTCAAGGTCCTCGAAAAACCTGTCGAGAACAGAACACATGCATAACTGTTCCTTTCTCCCACTCTCTCTCTAACCATGATAAGGGCTACTGTACCTGAGCAGCCGTTTAATAATAACCGCAGTGACTAAGGCAGTTTCGTGGAGAATTGTCCAAGCGCAGCCAGCAGTAGCATTGTACAAAGGTTGTAATTTACCTCTTAGTGCTGCCCTGAAAATGGCGCTTGTGATCTTTTGATTGCTTTGACTTTTGCATTTCAACACCTGAGACTGCTAGCATGTCTTAATGCAGGGTTTCCCAAACTCGGTCCTGGGGCCCCCTGGGTGCATGTTTTGGGTTTTGCCCTAGCACTACACAGCTGATTCAAATAATCAAAGCTTGCTGATTAGTTGGTTATTTTAAAATCAGTGCTAGAGCAAAAAACAAAATGTGCACCCAGGGGCGGCGAAGAGATATTGGAGATAGCAAATGGTGCAAAAAGAATTGTGTTTGTCCACTTTCAAAAAGCATCCTGTGGTAATAAAATGTATCTCCCACTATCTCAGAGTGCACATTAATTAAAATACAACTGTAGCTTTCCTTCCAGCCCCACCCATTACAGGGACTCTGTGAGTACACCGTGAGTAAACTGACACCCAAAACAACAGCTCAACTGAGGAAGCAATGTCACACACACTCCCACACACACCGAAGGGAGATAAGAAGGTCAGAATGGGTGCTAGTTGAGCAAACCCTGTCAAGACAAATTACACCTGTCAGTTTCATTACAACTGAGCGCTTTCCATTCAATTTCAACTGTGGGCAGCCACATAGCTACGCATAATAATTTGTGCAACTGCCGCAGACAGAGACTAGATCCATTTTCATTCAAAAAGCAGCAGTAACAAACAATAACAATGTAGCCTTGCTTTGAACACGACCTGCTTTCAGTGACATTATCATCATAAAGCTCTGCTGAATACCACCCGACCTACTAGGCAGTAGAACTGGTTGAGCCAGTGTCTAAACAAGTCCCGTGAGACCTTCCAGGAGACTTGCTCATGCTCATGTATCTGAGGCTGCGTTTACACAGACAGCCCAATTCTTATCTTCTATTGATCTGATTGGTCAAAGGACCAATTAGTGAAAGAAATATCAGAATTGGGCTGGCTGTGTAAACGCAGCCTAAATGAACCCATTGTGAACCTTTAAGCTGGGCAAACAACCAAATCTAAATGGGAATAATAGTAAAAGTATTTAACTACTAGATTACGGACAGATTTTTTCTTCTCACAGATGTTGTTTCAATGTTTGTCCATACAAGCATTTCCAAAACATTGATAACATCAATCATTTTGCTCTAGGTATATCTGTGAGTGTTACTAGTCCTAGCTAGAAGCGCCTGGTCTGCTAGCTTTCATTGAACCTCAGATAAGATGCAAATTCACTCTTTAGATGGCCTGTAGTTTCTCAGAGATCGAGCAAGATAATTGAAATAAAGATTTCCACCTTCAAAGTCACACACATGGAATAACCCCTTCATAAGTAATGAATGACTTGACTGACTAACAACAACCTACAGCTGAGGGTCAAGGAGCATGTTGTTGTTGTTGTTGTTGTTTCAGCCTGCGCTTCTGAATGCCTCCAGCTACTCGGTTTGTGGAATTTGATGCCTATGGTGAGATCTCCTAGTGCTAGCCTAGTCCAGATATGCATGTGCTTCAGCCAACTGCTCAGCTCTGACTATTATGTATTAGTGATAAAAATAAAAATCGTTAGTTACATATCGGGATATTATTTTTGACGATATACTGTGGGGAGAAGAAGTATTTGATACACTGCCGATTTTGCAGGTCTTCCTACTTACAAAGCATGTAGAGGTCTGTCATTTTTATCATAGGTACACTTCAACTGTGAGAGACAGAATCTAAAACAAAAATCCAGAAAATCACATTGTATGATTTTTAAGTAATTAATTTGCATTTTATTGCATGACATAAGTATTTGATCACCTACCAACCAGTAAGAATTCCAGCTCTCACAGACCTGTTAATTTTTCTTTAAGAAGCCCTCCTGTTCTCCACTCATTACCTGTATTAACTGCACCTGTTTGAACTTGTTACCTGTATAAAAGACACATGTCCACACACTCAATCAAACAGACTCCAACCTCTCCACAATGGCCAAGACCAGAGAGCTGTGTAAGGACATCAGGGATAAAATTGTAGACCTGCACAAGACTGGGATGGACTACAGGACAATAGGAAAGCAGCTTGGTGAGAAGGCAACAACTGTTGGCGCAATTATTAGAAAATGGAAGAAGTTCAAGATGACGGTCAATCACCCTCGGTCAGGGGCTCCATGCAAGATCTCACCTCGTGGGGCATCAATGATTATGAGGAAGGTGAGGGATCAGCCCAGAACTACACGGCAGGACCTGGTCAATGGCCTGAAGAGAGCTGGGACCACAGTCTCAAAGAAAACCATTAGTAACACACTATGCCGTCATGGATTAAAATCCTGCAGCGCACACAAGGTCCCCCTGCTCAAGCCAGCGCATGTCCAGGCCCGTCTGAAGTTTGCCAATGACCATCTGGATGACCATCTGGAGAAGGTCATGTGGTCTGATGAGACAAAAATAGAGCTTTTTGGTCTAAACTCCACTCGCCATGTTTTAAGGAAGAAAAATGATGAGTACAACCCCAAGAACACCATCCCAACCGTGAAGCATGGAGGTGGAAACATCATTCTTTGGGGATGCTTTTCTGCAAAGGGGACAGGACGACTGCACCGTATTGAGGGGAGGATGGATGGGGCCATGTATCGCGAGATCTTGGCCAACAACCTCCTTCCCTCAGTAAGAGCATTGAAGATGGGTCGTGGCTGGGTCTTCCAGCATGACAATGACCCGAAACACACAGCCAGGGCAACTAAGGAGTGGCTCCGTAAGAAGCATCTCAAGGTCCTGGAGTGGCCTAGCCAGTCTCCAGACCTGAACCTAATAGAACATCTTTGGAGGGAGCTGAAAGTCCGTATTGCCCAGCGACAGCCCCAAAACCTGAAGTATCTGGAGAAGGTCTGTATGGAGGAGTGGGCCAAAATCCCTGCTGCAGTGTGTGCAAACCTGGTCAAGACCTACAGGAAACGTATGATCTCTGTAATTGCAAACAAAGGTTTCTGTACCAAATATTAAGTTCTGCTTTTCTGATGTATCAAATACTTATGTCATGCAATAAAATGCAAATTAATTACTTAAAAATCATACAATGTAATTTTCTGGATTTTTTTGGGGGGGATTCCGTCTCTCACAGTTGAAGTGTACCTATGATAACAATTACAGACCTCTACATGCTTTGTAAGTAGGAAAACCTGCAAAATCGGCAGTGTATCAAATACTTGTTCTCCCCACTGTATATCGTATCGCTTTGACAATATGTTAGTTGGCTGTACCTGCACCAAAACTCCAGTATCTTTTATTTTCTCATGGCTCACTCATCACTCTGCAGCAGACATATGGTGAGCTATATGTTTGGACCATGGAATCGCAATAAAATCACAGTATTGAACGGCAATACATATAGAATCGTGAGAATCGCAATACATTTCGTATCGGCACCTAAATATTGTGAGAATATCGTATCGTGAGGTCCATGGCAATTCCCAGCCCTAGTATGTATGGCCACCCCAACGATATTCAGAGGAGTTGACTACTAAAGCACATAGCGGTCTGGATTAGGCAAACAGTCTGCATTAATGTGTCCATTAAAAGGTATATAGACTACGGCCCCATTTGCCAGATTAATGTTTCCCACTAAATAACCTCACTATTCCAACTGCAGGCCAGATCGAAATGTCGTGGCCTTCAAACTGAGACCATCCTAACCCAGCGGTCTCCAATTGGAGTCCGGAGAAATATAGTACCTTTTGCTGACACCTTCGATTACAGTGATGTTGGAGAAGAGGTGGTGGTGCTCAGTGGCAGTCATGGTCTTCCGCAGCGCGCGCGCTCCCTTTGAAGTGGCGCACCAGGATGCCGAGGCTGTGGAGGTACGAATACTCCGAGGTGATGATCTCAAAGATGGCCTGCCAAAACCACGTGAGAGAATGTCAGTGGGAAAAAAACACCCCTTATATGGCAGGGAGAATCCCCCCCCAAAAAAACCCCCAGAAGACCTGTATTGTGCAATGAACACTAGTGAACTACACTGAACAAAAATATAAAAATGCAACATGCAACAAATTCAAAGATTTTACTGAGTTACAGTTAGGGCTGTGGCGAGCCAGTTATTGTCATGCAAAAGCCTGCCGGTCTCGGTAATTGACCGTTAATTAACATAAACAGGTTTAGCATCTACAGGCCTCCACACATACAAGCAGCCGATGTGCGCCTTTAGAACATCTACATTTAAAAAAAGTATTATAAACCAACTTAATATACATTTTTCCTGTTTTGTTGCCTTACAACCTGGAATTCAAATTGATTTTTGGGGGGTTTGTATCATTTGATTTACACAACATGCCTACCACTTTGAAGATGCACATTTTTTTGTGTGTGTGAAACAAACAAGAAATAACACCCAAAAAAACAGCACTTGAGCGTGCATAACTATTCACATGAATAAACTCTGTATTCGGTGATTACCCTCCTGCGCCTGACTCCTTTCCATCACACTCATCACAGAATCACCCACCCGCTATGGAGTCAGCAGGAGAAGAGCGCATGCCTGGAGTCGTGGCACGGGTCCAAGAGCATTCCACGATGCTGGCCAGCTTGGGGGAAGCGATGGATCGGGTTCTTCAGGTCGTCCAACGCCTGGAGAGGACCCGATCTGTCGAGACCAGCTGGCCAACCGGATCCAGCCACCTACACCCCAGCACCCGGAGGGATCCAGATATCCCGACCACGGGCGTTTGATGGGACGGCGGCGCTGTGCCAGGGATTCCTCCTCCAAATGGAGCTGTACTTCTCCAGCATCAGGCCGGCGCCATCGGAGCGGGAGAAGGTGTCCGTCCTCATTTCCTGCCTCTGTGGGAAAGCCCTGGAGTGGGCCAACGGGGTGTGGAACGAAGGAGGAGCCGCGTTGGAGGACTACGGGGAGTTCGCTCGCCTCTTTCGGGCGGTCTTCGATCACCCGCCAGAGGGTCGAGAGGCGGGCGAGCAGCTGGTCCACCTGAGGCAGGGGACGAGGACCGCGCAGGACTTCGCGTTGGAGTTTCTGGCAGCGGGGTCCGGGTGGAACGAGCGGGCCCTGATCTACCATTTCCGGTGCCATCTGCGGGAGGATGTCCGACGCGAGCTAGCCTGCCGGGACACCATGTTGTCCTTCAATAAACTGGTGGACATGGCCATTCGTTTGGACAACCTGCTGGAAGCCAGAGTACGTCCTGGTAGGGGTCTGCCCGTTTCCACCCCGGACGACGACTCGGATCCCGAGCCGATGGAACTGGGTGGAGCCGCCGGCCGAGAGAGCGGAGGAGGACAGCGACAGTGCCACTCTGGTGGCACAAAGGGACAGTACACCACACGTCGTAGTCAATGTTATTTTGGGCCTGGAAGCAGCAGGCAGGGCACTCTCGCATCACCCCAGGTATTGAACACCCACACTTGTTCAGAGCCCTCTGCTGCGCACTGTACCCTACCTATCCACTTTCCCGATCACATGGTAGTTCCCCAGTGTAAGGCGCTAGTCGATTCAGGCGAAGCTGGGAACTTTATGGACAGGGCATTCTCACGCCGTCATGGCATTTCATTGGTTCCCTTATCAATTCCACTCCCCATCAGAGCACTCCATAGTCGACCATTAGGTTCCGGGTTTGTTATGAAGTCATTATACCAGTCACCATGATCACCCAGGAGACACATTATGAGCAGGTAATTTTTCGATTATTGAGTCTCCTGCTTTCCCTGTGGTATTAGGTATCCCTTGGCTAGCACTCCACAACCCCACCTTCTCATGGCCGCAGAGGGCTCTCACTGGGTGGTCGTGAGAGTGTCAGGGTTGGTGTCTAGATGTTTCCGTTGGTGCAACCACGGTGGAAAGTCCAGACGGTACCTCCACTGTGCGCATTCCCCCCGAATAACTCGATTTGGCGCACAAGTTTTCAAAGACGAGTGCGACTAAATTACCACCTCATCGGGCGGGGGATTGCGTGATAAACCTTCGGGTAGACGCTGTGCCTCCCAGGAGTCATGTGTACCCCGTCGCAGGCTGAAACGGAGGCTATGGAAACATACATCTCCGAGTCCCTGAGCCAGGGGTATATACGTCCCTCCACTTCACCCGCCTCCTCGAGTTTCTTCTTTGTGAAGAAGAAAGACGGCGTTCTGTGCCCGTGCATTGATTATCGATCACTGAACAAGGAGACGATTAGATTTAGTTATCCTCTCCCCCTCAATCCTTCAGTAATTGAGTCAATGCATGGGGCGCGCTTCTTCACTAAGCTAGATCTCAGGAGTGCATACAACCTGGTGCGTGTTCGGGAGGGGGATGAGTGAAAGACAGCATTCAGCACAACCATGGGGCATTATGAATACCTGGTGATGCCCTACGGTTTGATGAATGCGCCATCCGTCTTCCAGTCCTTTGTGAACGAGGTGTTTCGGGACATGCTTGTTCGCGGTGTGGTGGTCTACATCGATGACATCCTGATGTATTCCGCTACTCGCGCCGAGCACGTGTCCCTGATTCGCAAAGTGCTGGCCCGACTGTTGGAAAATGACCTTTATGCCAAGGCAGAGAAGTGTATGTTTTTCCAGCAGTCCATCTCCTTCCTCGGATACCGCATTACCACCTCAGGTGTGGAGATGGAGGGAGATCGCATTTCAGCCGTGAGTAATTGGCCGACTCCAACCACGGTTAAGGAGGTGCAGCGCCTCCTTGGCTTTGCCAACTACTATCGGAGGTTTATCCGGGGCTTTTGCAAGGTTGCAGCTCCCATTACATCCCTGTTGAAGGGTGGGCCGTCCCAGCTCCGCTGCTCTGCTTAGGCTGACCTGGCCTTCAGGAGACTGCGGGGTCTGTTCACTTCAGCTCCAGTACTGGTCCACCCTGATCCATCACTACCGTTCGTAGTGGAGGTGGATGCGTCCGAGGTAGGGATAGGCGCTGTCCTGTCCCAACGCTCGGGCACGCCACCCAAGCTCCGCCCCTGTGCCTTCTTCTCTAAGAAGCTCAGCCCGGCAGAGCAGAACTACGATGTTGGAGATCGGGAGCTGTTGTCCGAGCTTTGACCGTGTGGAGGCATTGGCTCGAAGGGGCAAAACACCCTTTCCTCGTCTGGACGGACCACCGTAACCTGGAGTACATCCGGGCAGCGAGGAGGCTGAATCCTTGCCAGGCCAGGTGGGCCCTATTCTTCACCCGGTTTGATTTTACACTGTCATACATTCCGGGTACGAAGAACGTGAAGGCAGACGCACTGTCCCGGCTGTATGACACAGGAGAGGCCCAGAGACAACACCCCCATACTCCCGCATTGTGGCGCCGGTAGTATGGGCGATGGACGTGGATATAGAGCAGGCATTACGCACAGATCCATCTCCACCACAGTGTCCAGCTGGGCTGCGGTACGTGCCTGCTCTTATCCGTGATCGTCTGATCTTATCCGTGATCGTCTGATCTTCTGGGCACACACGTCACCCTCCTCTGGTCACCCAGGTCATACAGTGCGCTGCTTGATCGGAAAGTACTGGTGGCCTACCTTGGCTAAGGACATGAGGGGGTACATCTCCTCCTGCTCGGTGTGCGCCCAGAGTAAGGCACCTAGGCACCTCCCAGCGGGTAAGCTACAACCTTTACCAGTTACACAACGACAAAGGTCTCACCTTAGTATTGATTTTTTACTGATCTTCCCCTCTCCCAAGGTAACACCACCATCCTGGTCATTGTGGACCGCTTCTCCAAGTTCTGCCACCTCCTTCCTCTGCCCGGTCTCCCCACGGCCCTGCAGACTGCGGAGGCCCTGTTCACTCACGTCTTCCGGCACTACGGGATGCCAGAGGATATAGTGTCCGACCGAGGTCCCCAGTTCACGTCCAAGGTTTAGAAGGCGTTCATGGAACGTCTGGGGGTCTCGGTCAGCCTGACCTCTGGGTTCCACCCAGAGTCAAATGGGCAGGTGGAATGGGTAAATCAGGATGTGGGTAGGTTCCTGCGGTCCTACTGCCAGGACCGGCCGGGGGAGTGGTCGGTGTTCTTGCCATTACATTTGACATTTTAGTCATTTAGCAGAATAACAACTCTCTCTGCCACTCCTCTACTAACCTAACACCATTCCAATGTGTTTTAGGTTACCAACCGGTTCTGGCACCGTGGCACCAGAGCCAGACCGAGGCTCCTGTGGTGGATGACTGGTTTCGGCGCGCGGAGGAGACGTGCATCGTCAGAAGGTCAACGCTGACCGTCACCGCAGTGAGGCCCCGGTCTTCGTACCGGGGGATCGGGTCTGGCTCTCGACCCGGAATCTGCCCCTCCGCCTGCCCTGCCGGAAGCTGAGCCCGCGGTTTGTGGGGCCGTTCAAAGTCCTGAGGAGAATCAACGATGTCACGTATAGGTTATTACTTCCCCCTGATTACCGTATTAACCCCTCGTTTCATGTATCTCTCCTCAGGCCGGTGGTGGTTGGTCCGCTCCAGGAGTCTGAGGTGCGGGAGGTTCCTCCACCTCCACTGGACTTCGAGGGGGCCCTGGCGTACTCTGTCCGTTCCATCCTGGATTCGAGGCGTCGGGTGGGGGGCATTCAGTACCTCGTGGAGTGGGAAGGGTATGGTCCGGAGGAACGGTGCTGGGTCCCGGTGAGGGATATCCTCGATCCCTCCCTGTTGCGGGATTTCCACTGTCGCCATCCGGCTCGCCCTGCTCCGCGTCCTCCTGGCCGTCGCACTGCTGGAGCTGCGTGTCGGGGGTGGGGGGGTGGTACTGTCACGACTGGTGGTACATCACGGTATCTCTGTGCATTCAAATTGCCATCGATAAAATGCAATTGTGTTCGTTGTCCGCAGCTTATACCTGCCCATACCATAACCGCCACCATGGAGCACCCTGTTCACAAAGTTGACTTTAGCAAACCGCTCGCCAACACGACGCCATACACGCTGTCTGCCATCTGCCCGGTACAGTTTAAACTGGGATTCATCCATGAAGAGCACACTTCTCCAGCGTGCCAGTGGCAATCGAAGGTGAGCATTTGCCCACTGAAGTCGGTTACGACGCCTAACTGCAGTCAGGTCAAGACCCTGGTGAGGACAAGGAGCACGCAGATGAGCTTCCCTGAGACGGTTTCTGAGTTTGTGCAGAAATTATTCGGTTGTGCAAACCCACAGTTTCATCAGCTGTCCGGGTAGCTGGTCTCAGACAATCCCACAGGTGAAGAAGCCGGATTTAGAGGTCCTGGGCTGACGTGGTTACTGTCTGCGGTTGTGAGGGCGGTTGGACATTGGAGGCAGCTTATGGTAGATAAATTAACATTACATTCTCTGGCAACAGCTCTGATGGACATTCCTGCAGTCAACAAGCCAATTGCACACTCAGGTGGGTGGATTATCTTGGCAAAGGATAAATGCTCACTAACAGGGATGTAAACAAATTTGTGCACAAAATTTGGGAGAAATAAGCTTTTTGTGCATATGGAACATTTCTGGGATCTTTTATTTCAGCTCATGAAACATGGGACCAGGTTGGAGCAGATTCAAAGATAAAGCTGGACGCATACTGCTAACAACAATAATTAGCAAACAACAGCAATGATAGAGAACGTTGCTTCGCCATTCAGTTTGTTTCATTCACAGAAGCGTCCCTAGGGTTAACTGTTATAGTAAAATAACCTTGCAAGATGTATAAAGGATTAAATGGGATAATCATATCGTGAATGGGATGCAAAGGCCACTTGTTTGGAAACCAAAAGGTCGCTGAAAGGTGAAACGGTACTTTGAAGAACACTTTTCATTTTAATGACGTCTACTGTGTTCCCAACTTGTATGGGAACAAAATGTTAGACATCTTTTACCATTTTGAATGGACCATGTCCAATTCATACGCAATAGAGAGCCATGCCTGTACATTACAATGGTTGTTGGTTCCAAAGGACACTTTCCTGGAAACTTTAATCCAATCAAATATATGGACTAATAGTTCAAGCTAGCTATAACTTTACGCATTCACCTTACAGAAGATGTATCATTGATAAATCTAGTTTGAAACTCAGCTAGGTGCTTCTAAGACTTTTGAGAAGAGTGATCGTGCTATTGATATAACAGGGTTAGCCAGCGGGAGTGGAGGGACTAAGGTGGCCAACAAATAGAGGGTGTGGCTGTTTTAGCACACAGAGAGCGTACCGGGTGGACTTTGATATTTAGACAATAGTGTGTTCTGACTACCAATAAAGAGTCCCAGAGCAGGCACTCTCAAAGAGCCTGCTGTAAACTCACTCAACACACACAGCCCCTTACCTCCTGTCGTTTCCGCTCCTCAGCAGAGATCATCTGAAGAATGCCGGTATCCTTCACCTGAGGCATAGAGGAAGACGTTCACAGCAAAATGATTAGTACATAAACTGACACAGTCATTGGCATTACAACATCATAAAACTGTAATATGTTACTTAAGCAGTATGTCAGAGCACTCAGTCAGCAAACTGTATCCATATGGGAATGCAATTGCCCTGAAAATGTTGTAATATGCAGAGTTAGAGCTGATCCCAGGCTGTGTCACAACCGGCCATGACCGGGAGTCCCATAGGGCGGCGCACAATTGGCCCAGCGTCGTCCGGGTTAGGGGAGGGTTTGGCCAGGGGGAGTTTACTTGGCTCATCGCGCTCTAGCAACTCCTTGTGGCTGGCCGGGCGCCTGCAGGCTGACTTTGGTCGTCAGTTGAAAAGTGTTTCCTCCGACACATTGGTGCGGCTGGCTTCCGGGTTAAGCAGGTGGGTGTTAAGAGGTGCGGTTTGCGGGTCATGTTGTTTCAGAGGATGCATGACTTGACCTTTGCCTCTCCCGAGGCTGTTGGGGAGTTGCAGCGATGAGACGATCGTAATTGGATATCACGAAATTGGGGAGAAAAATAATAAAATAAATAAAAATATAACAGTTCTGTTCCTAAAATCTTTAATTTTAAGTCTAAACACACATCTTCGAGTGATAGTCACAATATAAGTTGAATTGAAGTGTGCGAGTTATTTTAGGATGTTTTTAGGCCACATTTTCATACAGTCCATGTATTGTTTACTACACAAGGCTTTCCGTAGAGCTTGAATTAAAATTCTAAGACAGCCACATAATTGTTTTCTTGCCTCGAGGAGTTAAGATTGGGTTAAAATGTCAGAAAACCATCCCTTTTACTGCCTTCTTTCAAGCGTATGATCCGCGCCAAAGTTTGGTGTTGATGCACAGTCACACAGATATCTGCCGTTAGGGTTCGGACCCCACATCTGTGCCCCTACCAGCCCCCCCTGGCCTGGGAGACCCCTCTGCTCCTCCCTGCTTACCTGTGGTAGCGAGCTCCAGGTGACCTGCGCTGGCCTGTAGCTCTTTACCACGATGGCCTGGTCCTCCCCGGGTGGCTCCACATGGACAAAGTCATCCTCCTCCGCAATAGCGGTGGGCTGCAGCCCCCGCTCCCTGATCTCCTGGTACAGCCGAGGATCTGCGGGCAAGAGAATCGAATTGGAATACCTTTATTTTTGTAGTTATGTGACACTGACATGGAAAATGTTGAAATGTATGAAGAACTTAAAGTCCTCACTTCACTGTCATTAAGAACACTTAATTTGACACATTCCGCATGGATAATACAATTATTGTAGATAGTCAGATTAATATAATAGTTTGTTTAAAACATTTACATGCTTTGCAAGAACAATTTCCTGTATACATGGGCACAACTGAAATCAGGGTACTGATGGGCCTTTTAATACATGCAGAAAATCGGCAATCAAAATAAACGTTCTACCAGTGACCATGTTATTTTTGCGAAGACTATTTGATTCTGAGTTTGATTCTAAGATGCATACGTTTTTCCAAACTCACTTTACTTGCGCACAAGAGGGAGGCTTGCGTTACCGGTGCTGGCATGTGTACAGATCAAATACACAGCTGGAACACCGATTAAGCGTTCCAGCGCCATATCCTAACAGAAAACCAGGTGCTTTAATCGGCATATGTTTACTTCCATTATGACCTTACCCTGATTAAGATAAGCAGATCAAGGTGTTTACATGACTAATACCATACTCTGCCTTAATCAGTTTAATATCGAATTATTAGTGTGCATGTTAACGTACTTAAATGAGAAATGGAATGACCAATGGTGATTAAAAATGAAGAGGAAAATGGAGCATATTAAAATGCAGGATATTCCAAATATTTGGTATGCTGAGTGCATTTAGAGCTGAGAGATTTTCTGTTGCGTTCTATGTAGCCTCCTTGAGGCTACCGTTTCCAAATCAAATCAAATTTTATTTGTCACATCCGCCGAATACAACAGGTGTGGCCCTTACAGTGAAATGCTTACTTACAAGCCCTTAACCAATAATGAAAGAGCAGCAGTAAAATAACAGTAGTGAGGCTATATACAGGGGGTACCGGTACAGAGTCAATGTGCGGGGGGGTGGGGGGGGATGCAAATAGTCCGGTTGAATATTTTCTTCGCTATAAAATAAGCGTTTAAAACATGTTTTTGTCCAGGGTTTCCCAATTTTCCAACTGTGGGCTGCCATTGTTGTCCATTTTAGAACACGCAGTCACAAATTAGTATCTCCCACTTGTACAGGCTGAAAATGGGATACCCTGGATAAAAACAAGTTTTAAACGCTTATTTGATAGCGAAGGACACATTCAACCCGACGAATTTTAAGTATTGTTCTTAGAGATACTGGATATGCCTCTGTACCGTTAAAACATTATTTTGGTGAAACCGAATAGTTTAGATTTGGTTGATCAAGGACGCCAGGCTACGGAAGCTTCTGCAACGAGCGATCTGTCTGTAAACAATGGCTCGTTGCAGGACGAAGCCACATGCTAACCAGGAATACAGGTCAACCAATTCCATTTGAACTTCAGGAAGTGAATTGAAAATGACAATGATTGAGAAATCTTCACTTGAAAGAAATAATGGCCAATTATCGATTTAAGAACTGAATTTCGGTTCATCTCCTGGCTTTGCCATATACATTTTTTAATCGAATAACCCAGATGCTAGCAGTTTTTTGCCATTTGATATTTTCCTGTCATCTGCTAGCCTGGGTGTCTGTTTCTGCTCTTTCACAAACGTATGCAGAAATACACTGGCATGACTAGTCATCTGCATCTCTAGGGACAAAGCTCTGTCAGCCGGGAGGAGTGACACATAAGTACCGTCTTTGAATGAGCCCCCGTGCTTCTGGTTCCTCTTTCTCCCCAAGGTTCTCTAGAAGGGAGATGGTGGAAACACAACATTATTTAATCATAGAGCAGGGATCATCAACTAGATTCAGCCACAGGATGATTTGTTATTGAGCAGATGGTCAGGGGGCTGGAACATAATTACAAATAATTTGTAGACTGGGCTTCTTGCGGTCAATTTGCAAACATATATAATATTTCAAACCTTGCTTACATTGGTATACGATCACATACTGTATATCTTAGAGGAATGAAGGGGGGAAGAGGGCCTCCATAGAAGGACATGGCGCTCTCTCTCTCTCAATTTTGTCAGTATGTTTTGCTCCATGTTAAAACCATAGTGCAGGTGGACTTCCTCGACTGACAACACTAACAGTTTATGCATGGGAAGTTGTCCTGGAAATTTGACCTCATTCTAACTAAAAAGGCTTCTAACTGAGGGACTTATCACCAGCACTTTGGCACTGATGACTCAAGACAGCTAGGTTTCTGGATAGACACTAACTGAGGAGTGAGGTGTCTGATACAACTATCCCTTCCAGAACCACAGTAGTCTTCTACCAATCCCCCCCAGTTTCAGTGATTGGCTAATTTCAACAGGCCTGGTCTCCCAGGTCTAAAGCAAACATGTTCAATCAAAAACACAGAGTGCCTGTGGCGCTCCAGGACCAGGGTTGCCTACCCCTAGGGCATAGCAGGGGGCTAGAGATGGAATTAAGCCAGCGACTCGCTCCCACTTGCCTTGCGTCCGGGACCGCGTGCCGGCCCTGGGCTGGAGGCTCTGCTGTCTTCCTTTACGGGCATGAGCGTGTTTGCGCCCCCGTGGTTCCCAGCCATGGCGTCTATGTCGAGGCTGGTCACCGCCACCCGGTACGACTGGTTCCTGCGGTTCCTCCTCAGTGAGACGCCATCCCCGTCGCTGTCGTAGTCCTCCCAGGACACGTCAGGCCCCATGGCGGAGTGACGGCTCCTGGAGGAGGAGGTGGTGGAGGCGGCCTCCAGACCCAAGGGGAAGGTGACCACGGTGGTGTGGTGGCGGGGCTTATTTGGCCGACTGGCCACCGCCAGGCTCTTGGGGATGAGCTGCTGGGTGCCCAGCTTCCGTGCCGCAGCACTCTGAGTGCTCAGGACCACTGGCTTCCGCCCCTTGGAGACTTCGGCCAACGAGGGCTCGGCCTGGGACGTGGGTGAGCCCTGCGGTTGGCCGTGGTGGTTGTCCATCGAGTCGCAGTCCAGCTGCAGGTCGGAAGAGAAGCGTCGCTCCAGCAGGAGGGAGGTCTGGTCGCCCATGGAGCCGTCTGACTGTCTGTTGGTCATCCCTGGTCCTGCCCTGGTCCCGGTGGTTCAATGTCTGCCTGCCTGAGAGCTCGGTTATCTCTGCAGCATCAGCAACAGGCTACCATAGCAGCATAGAGACTGTTGGGACAACTACAGGATGTCAACTTGAACCAAGTAGGGGATTTAAATTTTGCAATTGAATGTAACTATAAAAATAAACATTTGTTTCACTTTGGCATTAATGTTTCAACAAAGACAAACACCATGGAATGTGGTAATTAGGGGTGGAAATAGATACTCAATGTGAATGTTTTGCTTTGAATTTTCAGCTCAAATGCCAGACAACTAGCCAACCGATGTTGCCTGGCTACCCAAACTACTTGCTCTGGCCAAACGCTACGTCACTCCCACGGACGTTAGTTGCTTCTACACAATGAGTCTGGATCCGAGTACGGCCCTTACTATCCGGGATCCTTGGGACGTCCCTACCACATTGAATGTACACTGAACAAAAATATAAAAACACAACCATTAAAAACTTTACTGAGTTACAGTTCATAAAGTGCATTCGGAAAGTATTCAGACCCCTTGACTTTTTCCACATTTTGTTACATTACAGCCTTATTCTAAAATGGATTAAAATTGTTAGTTTTTTCCTTATCAATCTACACACAATACCCCATAATGATTAAGCGAAAACAAGTTTTGAAATGTTTGCTAATTTATAATAATTAAAATTTTTAAACAGAAATATTACATTTACATAAGTATTCAGATCCTTTACTCAGTACTTTGTTGAAGCAACTCTGGCAGCGATTACAGCCTCGAGTCTTCTTGGGAATGACGCTACAAGCTTGGCACACCTGTATTTGGGGAGTTTCTCAGATTCTTCTCTGCAGATCCTCTCAAGCTCTGTCAGGTTGGAAGGGGAGCGTCGCTGCACAGCTATTTTCAGGTCTCTCCAGAGATGTTCGATCGGGTTCAAGTCCGGGCTCTGGCTGGGCCACTCAAGGACATTCAGAGACGTGTCCCGAAGCCATTCCTGCGTAGTCGTCTTGGCTGTGTGCTTAGGGTCGTTGTCCTGTTGGAAGGTGAACCTTCGCCCCAGTCGGAGGTCCTGAGCGCTCTGGAGCAGGTTTTCATCACGGATCTCTCTGTACTTTGCTCCGTTCATCTTTCCCTTGATCCTGACTAGTCTCCCAGTCCCTGCCGCTGAAAAATATCCCTACAGCATGATGCTGCCACCACCATGCTTCACCGTAGGGATGGTGCCAGGTTTCCTCCAGACGTGACGCTTGGCATTCAGGCCAAAAAGTTCAATATTGGTTTCATCAGACCAGAGAATCTTGCTTCTCAAGGTCTGAGAGTCCTTTAGGCAAACTCCAAGTGGGCTGTCATGTACCTTTTACTGAGGAGTGGCTTCCGTCTGGTCACTCTACCAAAAGGCCTGATTGGTGAGGTGCTGCAGAGATGGTTTTCCTTCTGGAAGGTTCTCCCATCTCCACAGAGGATCTCTGGAGCTCTGTCAGAGTGACCATCGGGTTCTTGGTCACCTCCCTGACCAAGGCCCTTCTCCCCTGATCGCGCAGTTTGGCCGGGCGGCCAGCTCTAGGAAGAGTCTTGGTGGTTCCAAACTTATTTGATTTAAGAATGATGGAGGCCACTGTCTTCTTGGGGACCTTCAAAGCTGCAGAAATGTTTTGGTACCCTTCCCAAGATATGTGCCTCAACACAATCCTGTCTCGGAGCTCTACGGAAAATTCCTTCGAGCTCATGGCTTGGTTTTTGCTCTGACATGCACTGTCAACTGTGGGACCTTATATAGACAGGTGTGTGCCTTTCCAAATCATGTCCAATCAATTGAATTTACCACAGGTGGACTCCAATCAAGTTGTGGAAACATCAAGGATGACCAATGGAAACAGGATGCACATGAGCTTAATCCAGTCTCATAGCAAAGTGTCTGAATACTTATGTAAATATGTAATGTTTTTCATGTCTAATACATTTGCAAAAAAATTCTAAAAACCTGTTTTCGCTTTGTCATTATGGTGTAGTGTGTGTAGATTGAGGAAAAAAATGCATTTAATTTTAGAATAAGGCTGTAACGTAACAAAATGTGGAAAAAGGGAAGGGGTCTGAATAATTAACGAATGCACTGTACCTTTAAAAAAAGGTAGGGGCGTAGATCAGAAAATCAGTCAGTATCTGGTGTGACCCCCATTTGCCTCATGTAGCGCGACACATCTCCTTCGTATAGAGTTGATCAGGCTGTTGATTGTGGCCTGTGGAATGTTGTCCCACTCCTCTTCTATGACTGTGTGAAGTTGCTGGATATTGGCGGGAACTGGAACACGTGGTCGTACACATTGATCCAGAGCATCCCAAACATGCTCAATGGGTGACATGTCTGGTGAGTATGCAGGCTATGGAGGAACTGGGAAATTTTCAGCTTCCAGGAATTGTGTACAGATCATTGCCCCATGGGGCCGTGCATTATCACGCTGAAACATGAGGTGAACTGCAGTCAGGTCAAGCCTGATGAGGACGACAAGCCCGCAGATGAGCTTCCCTTAGACGGTTTCTGACAGTTTGTGCAGAAATGTTTTGGTTGTGCAAACCCACAGTTTCATCAGCTGCCCGAGTTGCTCATCTCAGACGATCCCACAGGTGAAGAAGCCGGATGTGGAGGTCCTGGGCTGGTGTGGTTATATGTGGTTTGCGGTTGGACGTACTGCCACATTCTCTAAAACGACGTTGGAGGTGGCTTATGGTAGAGAAATGAACATTAAATTATCTGGCAACAGCTCTGGTGGACATTCCTGCAGTCAGCATGCCAATTGCACACTCCCTCAAAACATCAGACATCTGTGGCATTGTGACAAAACTGCACATTTTAGAGTGGCCTTTTATTGTCCCCAGCACAAGATGCGCCTGTGTAATGATCATGCTGTTTAAATCAGCTTCTTGATATGCCACACCTGTCAGGTGGATGGATTATCTTGGCAAAGGAGAAATGCTCACTAACAGGGATTTAAACAAATTTCTGCACAAAATTTGAGAGAAATCAGATTTTTGAGGGTATAGAAAATGTATATATTTTTGTTCAGTGTAAAATGGTTAAGGTTAGGGGGTTAACGATGGGGTTCATTAAGGGTTAAAGTTAGGGTAGGGTAGGTACACTACCGGTCAAAGGTTTTAGAACACCTAGTCATTCAAAGGTTTTTCTTTATTTTTACTATTTTCTACATTGTAGAATAATAGTGAAGATATCAAAACTATGAAATAACACATATGGAATCATGTAGTACCCAAAAACAAGTGTTAAACAAATCAAAATATATTTTATATTTGAGATTCTTCAAAGTAGCCACCTTTTGCCTTGATGACAGCTTTGTACACTCTTGGCATTCTCTCAACCAGCTTCACCTGTAATGCTTTTCCAATAGTCTTGAAGGAGTTCCCAAATATGCTAAGCACTTGTTGGCTGTTTTTCCCTTCACTCTGCGGTCCGACTCATCTCAAACCATCTCAATTGGGTTGAGGTCGGGGGATTGTGGAGGCCAGGTCATCTAATGCAGCACTCCATCACTCTCCTTCTTGGTCAAATAGCCCTTACACAGCCTGGAGGTGTGTTGGGTCATTGTCCTGTTGAAAAACAAATGATAGTCCCACTAAGCGCAAACCAGATGAGATGGCGTATCGCTGCAGAATGCTGTGGTAGCCATGCTGGTTAAGTGTGCCTTGAATTCTAAATAAATCACAGACAGTGTCACCAGCAAAGCACCCCCACACCATAACACCTCCTCCTCCATGCTTTACGGTGGGAACTACACATGCGGAGATTATCCGTTCACTCACACCGCGTCTCACAAAGACACGGCGGTTGGAACCAAAAATCTCAAATTTGAACTCCAGACCAAAGGACAGATTTCCACCGGTCTAATGTCCATTGCTCGTGTTTCTTGGCCCAAGCAAGTCTCTTCTTCTTACTGGCGTCCTTTAGTAGTGGTTTCTTTGCAGCAATTCGACCATGAAGGCCTGATTCACGCAGTCTCCTCTGAACAGTTGATGTTGAGATGTGTCTGTTACTTGAACTCTGAAGCATTTATTTGGGCTGCAATTTCTAAGGCTGGTAACTTATCCTCTGCAGCAGAGGTAACTCTGGGTCTTCCATTCCTGTGGCGGTCCTTATGAGAGCCAGTTTCATCATAGCGTTGTTCCGTATTGACTGACCTTCATGTCTTAAAGTAACGGACTGTTGTTTCTCTTTGGTTATTTGAGCTGTTCTTGCTATAATATGGACTTGGTCTTTTACCAAATAGGGCTCTCTTCTGTATACCCCCCCACCTTGTCACAACACAACTGATTGGCTCAAACGCATTAAAAAAATGAAAGAAATTCCACAAATTAACTTTTAAGAAGGCACACCTTTTAATTGAAATGCATTCCAGGTGACTACCTCATGAAGCTGGTTGAGAGAATGTCAAGTGTGCAAAGCGGTCATCAAGGCAAAGAAGAATCTCAAATATTTTGATTTGTTTAACACAATTTTGGTTACTACATGATTCCATGTGTTATTTCATAGTTTTGATGTCTTCACTATTATTCTACAATGTAGAAAATAGTAAAAATAAAGAAAAACCCTTGAATGACCAGGTGTTCTAAAACTTTTTTTTGACCGGTAGTGTATGTCCCAAGGATCCCAGATAGCACTGCCCATCGGAGTACCTCCCCAACGATTTCTAGAACAAACACATTCTAACCGTTCTGATAGGTCCCAGAAACCAATAGGTTGGGCCAGAGCCAGAACACACGTGGGTAAAGCAGCGTTTGGAAAATGTGTAATTGGCTTTGATACTCTGATTGGTTAGAGATGACTTTGTTTTCTACAACACCCGTCATTTTGAGCGACCAATAATGGTAGTAGACACTCTTATCCAGAGCAACTTAGAGTATTGAGTACATACATTTTCATACTGGTCCCCCCCATGGGAATCGAACCCACAACCCTAGCATTGCAAGCACCATGGCTCTACCAACTGAGCTACATCATCCATCACAAGCCACTCGATGTCTCAATGTACTCAATTACTGTACTATGGATTGTTTTTCTTCATGGTGATGGAAAGTCTACTGGTACAAACCTAGATGACCAGCCTATTTACATATATTTCCATGTTATGTGAAAATATTTAATTTGAGATCCTATTGGCCCGTCCTAGCATGCATCTGCATATTTCCGTTAGGGAATGCCTACTGTGTAAAATGCATGTGTGCAATAACTCAATTCGCCTTTGTACTCCTTCTAAACATCGCGATTTTTTAAAACTTTGGCAAAGGGTAAAGTCTACAAAACGTAGTCCACTCTGTTCATAGCAGATTCTAGTTTTGGGAACAGAAAACTGTACTGATATCAAATGTTTCATTGATGAGAACATTTGCAGAATGTCGGGCAAAATTAATCTCCTTCCATCTTCTCCCACTGCCGGCCACTGGGCTTCCTCTCACTACCATATTTGGTAGTGAGTGGAAACGCCAAGCGGATGCTTCACATTTATACATCCGGTGAAATATCTGTGTCATTGTTCTATCTGTGGTCGCACTATGCAGAAATCGCTCCGCCATTTCCTGGTTGCTAAAACTCAAATAATTCGCCTAATTTCAGTTTGTGACTAAATAAACTAGGATAGTGTAGAGAATTATTATTGTACCATTTAAACCGCTGTGAAGTATATTTTCTATAACCAAAAATATTGTTGTTTCAGCTGTTTGAAACCGAAAGTAGAGTATAGAATTACGACATAGAACAGTTCTACCGCTTCTTAGACTTGCTTTCAAGTAGAATGATAGATCTATAACTCACAGTTCTATGTAAATTTGCTCGGGTCGCCCAAAAAGTTACATATTGGCACTTTAACCGTGCCAGTTCCCAACGGAATAACAAGGCAATCAACCCATGACTCACGCCTACTCTACATACCTCCAACACAAATCTGCGAACTGCATTTATAACAGTTTATTTTACATTTGAGTCATTTAGCAGACGCTCTTATCCAGAGCGACTTACAGTTAGTGAGTGCATACATTCTTTTTTTCCCATACTGGTCTGCCGTAGGAAACGAACCCACAACCCTGGCGTTGCAAACGCCATGCTCTACCAACTGAGCTACACCGGACTATGTAATAAACCGAGTAGGCTACTTTACAGACGCATGTATAGCCTTGAGGGAAAAACGACTTGCATTGCGGCCAAGCATCACCCGAACATGTGTGTTTAATGTCTGCCTATCACACAATGACTATACACTTTTAAAAAGTAATAATGCATGTATGGTAAATACGCCTAGTTTGCTGTAGGCTATGAGATCTCAAATTGGTAGCTAGCCTAGAATTTGCAAAGACAACGTTGTAGAGACAAAACTATGAATAAGTGTATCGATGCAGTATTTGTAGCAACTCAATTTATCACAGATTCGTGTTTTATGTTCATAATTTCAACAAAACAATAGCCTACTCACTGTGGGTGCACCTCTTGAAAACTTCACCGTTTATAAATGGATTAGAAAGGAATGTGAGCGTCGCACTCCCACGGTCCACGACCACTATAGTTCTAAACAAAACGTAATTAAAAACAATTTATAAATGTAGTACTACTGTACCTGTCCAACTCGAAAAAACGTGTCATCTTCCAAACAACTAAGTATTATATATCGTGCATGTGTCCAGCAGAACAGTCGCGGAATTTCTCAGAGAAATTGTAGGCTAAATTGACTCCCTTTCGTGTAGACTACTTTTCCTACTCTTCCTCCTCAGTTAGCATAAATAACAGAGCCCCCCAATCTGTGCATGCTACGTCACTACAGGTGTGGTAGGGCGCGTTCCTCTGCCCAGGCGTTGCGGAAGCATACTAGATTTTACAACCCCTGTATAGGTATTTTAAGTATCAGCTAACCAGTATGAAAATGTATGCACGCACTAACTGTAAATCGCTCTGGATAAGAGCGTCTGCTAAATGACTAAAATGTAAAATGTATGTATTAGCAATCTGTCAGTGGATGACACAGTCTATGACTTGACACGTAACCGTTTGTGGATGCATGCAACGTCTGAGCAGGTGAACGCGACCTTAATCTGCTGTCAATACAGCGAGATTTGAACAATTTCAGAATAGTTTCCAGAGAAACATAGGTTAAGTATGAAGCCATTGCAATGTAACTGAATTGATAGATTATCCCTTTGAAATGGCATTTCATGTATTTGTCAGTGGATTAAATTGAGATAAAAACAATTACAACATAATTTAAAGCTACAAATGTGCTTGTTTAGCCTACCATAAAATATGACCCACCAACAAACCAATAGGGCTTAGCCTACATTTTCACATACGCTCTTATCCAGAGCGACTTACAGTTAGTGAGTGCATTCATTTTTATACTGGCCCCCCGTAGGAAACGAACCCACAACCCTGGCGTTGCAAGCGCCAAGCTCTACAGGGGACTACAAGGTGCATTTCACTACATTTCCAAACTCAAATTTCACTTGAAATAGCGGTCTCTGTGCTAAAAGTCAACATTATTTATCTACCTGTTTTGAAGCTATCCATAATGTGTTTACAAATCTCTTATGGCAACCAAAACAATGGAGTAGATTCTCATTTTTGAGATTATGATAGGGAGGTATTATAATACTGTAAATTTACATTTAGCAGACGCTCTTATCCAGAGCGACTTACATTATCTTTTTTTTATGTTTCATACTGGCCCCCCGTGGGAATCGAACCCACAACCCTGGCGTTGCAAACGCCATGCTCTACCAACTGAGATAAATCACATTCTTATAACGTAAATGGATATTTTCATTAGTTGAAATGGCCAATGATCGACTGAAAATCGCACAGATTTTGATGGATTAGTAGGCCTACAGACCCTCATATAACCGCTATGGTCCTACAGCTCCAGGGGCCAACTCCAGGATAAAGGTCTCCCCTGTTCTGGTGAAGAGTTTGCTATGACGGGGGTGCCATCTAGTGTGTCTACAGCTATATTACATGTGCAAGGCAGTAGTAGAGAATCAACTGACAAAAATCTAAGATTGCAGTAAATTGTAAACACAAATGTTTTGAGCAAAGATTTATTTAATTCCATTTGACAGTCTGAAAATAGTTTTACATTAATGAAGCAATAATCTATGTAAGCAAGGCTGAGGACTGTAATATCATGTAATTTTGGAACAATGAAACAACAAGTATTGAGGGTTACTATATACAGTATTTATGTATAGAAAATCTTCTAATGGCAATGACGTTTACATAGTTTTAAATTTCAACATTAATATGGCATCCAATGAATTGAATATTTCCAAATGATTTCTCAACAAAGGACCATACACTTCATAATATATTATGTATGTAATGTATATGTTTGATACACTTGCAAAAATGTACACCCAAAATATATGAAGTACACCTACAGCACATTTTCTGACATTGAGGGGTTCCCATATATTTGTTATATACACATTCAGAAAGACACATCTGGCACATTTCTGAGGTCCAACAACTCTAGCCACAACAACTACAGTGCACAGTCTACCAACCTATAAAACCTACAATGTGTCTATGGTCATTTCTGAGAAAGATGATGCCCGAGTTACCTATAGTTTGGTCCCCTTGCAAAAAAACACAATTTGCCTAGATAAAAACCTGTAGGTGGATTGAAAATACAGTTATAGGAAAACAATGAGAAAGAATAGAAAGCCAACATTTTCCTGTGGTCCACATAATGGTATTATACACAGAGCAGCATAATTGAAGGAGTGTTTAATTTTAGCCTGAGAACACACACAGAATAAGGGCATCCATGAGGACTTGTGTTTCTCAGACACACACAGAGGAAATAGACAGCGAGAGGGAAAGAGAGGGCAAGAGAGAAAGAGAGAGCACTCTCTAGTAAAGGGATCTGCTCATAAAATATTCACGTCCAATGTTTACTGGGGCAAACCAGATATGGGTCACAGGACAGGAGTCACAGATGTATTTTTGGGACTTTTGCAACATTCAATGTGCTGGTTCGACTTCTGTTACAATTGTGCCACTAATATTTTCCAGATCACTTTGAAAAACATGTTTGCTTGTTAAACTCTGAGATTTGCTAAATAGTCTTTTTTTCAAAGTTGCATGGATATTTCTTGGCATGGTTGTGAAATGTGGTCTGGGGTGTTCAATTCTCTTGGATAACAAGAGACATGCTTTTGTTTTGACAACACAGTAAATTATGACATCCATAAGACACAATACGCAAGACACAAACAATTCACCATGATCACAATAACTTAACATTTAATGACATTCATTGAAAAATAAAAAAGGGTTATATGCTCAATATATTAATCATTCATTTAAGATACGTTACTTAAATTTCGTTTCCCAGAACTAACAAAATTAAACCCATTTTAAAAATGTTTATGGTTGCAGTTAAAAACCATATGATATTCATGCCCTCTGAAAAAATTAGAACATGTAAAGGAGGGACCTCTATCAATTTCCCATCTGTTTCAATAATATCTCTGTAGTTCAGATGGGCTCAGTGAGAAATAGCATCATTACGTAGAATGGCCTGATTCTATGTCTTTGTGCAATAAATTGAGATTATGATATATGCAGTCTAGAAAGGCCTGCTGTCACAGGAAAAAAAGTCTTAAGCGTCTATCGGAGTCCAAAACGTGTATGCGTACGCACAGCAGTGTTCTAGAATATCGGACCGTTTGCTTTCATACTTTTCGAATTCTCAGCACAGCTCAAGCAATTTCTCCAACTATCAACACATTGAAATGAATAGAGGACGCGTACGGCGAGCCGCGTTAGTTGGGAATTATGGGGAGGTGCGCATTCGGACTGTGTCCCCCACGCGGACGGTGGCCTCAGAGCCTCGTAGCTATGTCACAATGGGATGTTCGCGTCGCTGCGTCATTGCACTCTGAATTACGCTTTACTTGAGGTTTTGTTCAACAAGCTGTTGCTTATTACGTTGACCATGACACTTTCCATCCTAAAAGCAAACATACAGTAGTCTACAACAGTTTAGGTTAAGAGCTCAGTTATCAATGTAAGTAGTGGGTGCAGAAGATGCAGGGAAAACAGATCGTGGAAATGCACAAAATGACATTTAGGATAAACTGTTGGACCTATCGCCATGACAGATGTAAATCACCAGTCAAAAATTACTTTTCCCATAATGCCCCACAAGACAGACCAACATTGAGCCAGGTTGTGCTAATGTATGGTAATGTGTGGGAATTTCCTACAAAGAGTAATGTTAAACAACGTGATGTAAAGTAAGATAGTGTATATGATTCATGACTTAGGGTCTTCATACAGTTGGGATACCTACATTTACATTTACATTTTAGTCATTTAGCAGACGCTCTTATCCAGAGCGACTTACAGGAGCAATTAGGGTTAAGTGCCTTGCTTAAGGGCACATCGACAGATTTTTCACCTACAGTTTTTAGCAAATGTTTTGACGGGACAAAAAGGGGGAGGTGTATCTATTTAACATGCTAATGTAGTCTTTTGAATCATCGCTAACATTGCACTACATACAGTTTGTTTCCACAGGATCTTAGTGCGGCCACTCCATTTCAGGATGGCTGAGCTGCAAAGCATGTTGGGAGGTGACATGGTCCTGCTTGTGGAGATTGGTTGGGGTGGGGTGTGAAGGGGGGTTGGGTTGGTGTGGGGTAGTGGTTGGTTGACAGTGAAGGTGCAGAGGGTTGGGGGCTAGGACCTGGGGGTGCCATGGAGAAGGGCTGTTTACTGTTTCGCTATGTCTCCTTTCTTTAGAATGATCTGCCGTTGCCATGGCGCCAGCTTGCTCTCGTCGTAACCCAGGGTCCGTAGTCGCTCCTGCTCCGTCTTCTCCTCGCTCTCCTTCTCCTTCTTTGCTCGCTCCTCCTCTTTTCTGAGTGCACCAATAAGAGGGAAGGAGAATACAAGGTGTCAGTGTGATTCAATGCTTCTGTGCCATAACAAGTGACTGTCGCCAGTAATACATTTAAGTCATTTAGCAGACGCTCTTATCCAGAGCGACTTACAGTTAGTGAGTGCATACATTTTTCATACTGCCCCCCCCCCCCCGTGGGAATCGAACCCACAACCCTTGCGTTGCAAACGCCATGCTCTACCAACTGAGCTACACGGGACTTCATTTCACAGTCCTGTTTCAGCTGGTATTAAGAAACAATTGCCTGATTCACACTATAGAGCCAACCCGAACCATACTGTGATGGCTCTCATATTGTCTTTTTACATTGTCCTTTCCAGCTCAGTTCCAGAATATATGGTAGATGTGTAAACAGGCCAGCCCAGTACAGCTCGCTCGGTTTGGCCCTCTTGTGTGAATAACAAAGTCACAATTAGCAGTCTTTATAGCTATCAATACACTCCTTGCCATGTTTGGAATAACACAGAGTACAAGGAGAGGCAATTAAGCACAAAACAGGTTCTGGATATCAGATAAGGTCACCATCAGACCTAGGTCAAAAACATAAGTCAAATTGAAGTATTTGAGGTGTGCTCGAATTAGCTGGGAGTTTGAACCTTTGGGACTATTCCATTGGAACAAATCAAGCACAGCTCAAGTATTTGACCCAGGTCTGGTAACAATGGATACTTTAGGTAATTCTGGTAACTACCTGGTAAACCAATGTTATGGTGTAATTTATAAATACAGTACCAGTCAAAAGTTTGGACACACCTACTCATTACAGGGTTTTTCTTTATTTTTACTATTTTCTACATTGTAGAATAATAGTGAAGACATCAAAACTAGGAAATAACACATATGGAATCATGTAGTAACCAAAAAAGTGTTAAATAAATCAAAATATATTTTATATTTGAGATTCTTCAAAGTAGCCACCCTTTGCCTTGATGACAGCTTTGCACACTCTTGGCATTCTCTCAACCAGCTTCATGAGGTAGTCACCTGGAATGCATTTCAATTAACTGGTGTGGCTTGTTAAAAGTTAATTTGTGGAATTTCTTTCCTTCTTAATGCGTGTTACGGATACAGGTATCCTGTATGTGTTTTTCCTCTCCTTCTGCCCTAATCACAGGTGTCCTTTGTGTTCCTGATTGGTGGTCGTTGGGGTGTCCCACCTGTCCGACATCCGTTTGTCTGCTGATTGCTGAGGTGGACCAATCAGTGGACATTCCTCTGCATTGCACCACCTGTTTCTGGTTTTTCACTCACATCACACATCCCATTGTTTTAAAAGCCAGTCAGTTATGTGTGCTGACAGAGACTCTTTTCGTTTGTGAGTATGGATACTGTGGTGTCCTGTTTTTTGTGTACTCACGCATTTGCTGTTTACTCTATATGGTAACTATGTTGTGTGTTCCTGGGAAAAGGGGGATTTAGCAAGTTTCCCTTGGGCATACATTACCCGTAGAAAGAACATTGTCTAAAAACACTAGTTAGACCTGAGCGGACCACCCACTGTATTTTTGTATGGTTAGCAGTAGCTTAGCGGTTCTTGAGGCAGGCAAGATCAGTTTAGGGTTTTTTGTACATTATTGTTTCATTCCTTGGGTCCTGCTCAGCCCTTTTTCCCAAACCTTTACCGTGTGTTCATAATAAACATTTTGTGTTTGACGGTAGCTTATGGTTGTCGGTGTATTTTTGTTCTCACTGTTTCCGTGTCACTATTCTAATTTGCATGAGTTATGTTACGGGTCTCTTGTCCATCCACCCTAGACTTTTAAAGCCACGGGGTTCGTAACAATGTGTTTGAGCCAAACAGTTGTGTTGTGACATGGTAGGGGTGGTATACAGAAGATAGCCCTATTTGGTAAAAGACCAAGTCCATATTATGGCAAGAACAGCTCAAATAAGCAAAGAGAAACGACAGTCCATCATTACTTCAAGACATGAAGGTCAGTCGCAAAAAACATCAAGCGCTATGATGAAACTGGCTCTCATGAGGACCTCCACAGGAAAGGAAGACCCAGAGTTACCTCTGCTGCAGAAGATAAGTTCATAAGAGTTAACTGCACCTCAGATTGCAGCCCAAATAAATGCTTCACAGAGTTCAAGTAACAGACACATCTCAACATCAACTGCATGAATCAGGCCTTCATGGTCGAATTGCTGCAAAGAAACCACTACTAAAGGACACCAATAAGAAGAGACTTGCTTTGGCCAAAAAACACGAGCAATGGACATTAGACCGGTGGAAATCTGTCCATTGGTCTGGAGAGTCCAAATGTGATATTTTTGGTTCCAACCTCCGTGTCTTTGTGAGACGCAGAGTAGGTGAATGGATGATCTCCGCATGTGTGGTTCCCACCTTGAAGCATGGAGGAGGTGGTGTGATGGTGTGGGGGTGCTTTGCTGGTGACACTGTCAGTGATTTATTTAGAATTCAAGGCACACTTAACCAGCATGGCTACAACAGCATTCTGCAGCGATAAGCCATCCCATCTGGTTTGGGCTTAGTGGGACTATCATTTGTTTTTCAACAGGACAATGACCCAACACACCTCCAGGCTGTGTAAGGGTTATTTGACCAAGAAGGAGAGTGATGGAGTGCTGCATCAGATGACCTGGCCTCCACAATCCCCCGACCTCAACCCAATTGAGATGGTTTGGGATGAGTTGGACCGCAGAGTGAAGGAAAAACAGCCAACAAGTGCTCCGCATATGTGGGAACTCCTTCAAGACTGTTGGAAAAGCATTCCCCATGAAGCTGGTTGAGAAAATGCCAAGAGTGTGCAAAGCTGTCATCAAGGCAAAGGGTGGCTACTTTGAAGAATCTCAAATATATTTTGATTTGTTTAACACTTGTTTGGTTACATGATTCCATATGTGTTATTTCATTGTTTTGATGTCTTCACTATTATTCTACAATGTAGAAAATAGTAAAAAATAAAGAAACCCTGGAATGAGTAGGTGTTCAAACTTTTGACTGGTACTGTACATACCAGGTACAGTTGAAGTTGGACGTTTACCTACACCTTAGCCAAATTCATTTCAACTCAGTTTTTCACAATTCCTGACATTTAATGCTAGTAAAAATTCCCTGTCTTAGGTCAGTTAGGATCACCACTTTATTTTAAGAATGTGAAATGTCAGAATAATAGTAGAGAGAATGATTTATTTCAGCTTTTATTTATTTCATCACATTCCCAGTGGGTCAGAAGTTTACATACACTCAATTAGTATTTGGTAGCATTGCCTTTAAATTGTTTAACTTGGGTCAAATGTTTCGGGTAACCTTCCACAAGCTTCCCACAATAAGTTGGGTGAATTTTAGCCCATTCCTCCTGACAGAGCTGGTGTAACTGAGTCAGGTTTGTAGGCCTCCTTGCTCGCAGACGCTTTTTCAGTTCTGCCCACAAATCTTCTATACGATTGAGGTCAGGGCTTTGTGATGGCCACTCCAATACCTTGACTTTGTTGTCCTTAAGCCATTTTGCCACAACTTTGGAGGTATGCTTGGGGTCATTTTCCATTTGGAAGACCCATTTGCGACCAAACTTTAACTTCCTGACTGATGTCTTGAGATGTTGCTTCAATATATCCACAATTTTCCTTCCTCATGATGCCATATATTTTGTGAAGTGCACCAGTCCCTCCTGCAGCAAAGCACCCCCACAGCATGATGCTGCCACCCCCGTGCTTCACGGTTGGATGGTGTTCTTCGGCTTGTAAGCTACCCCATTTTTCCTCCAAACATAACAATGGTCATTATGGCCAAACAGTTCTATTTTTGTTTCATCAGACCAGAGGACATTATACCAAAAATTACGATCTTTGTCCCCATGTGCAGTTGCAAACCGTAGTCTGGCTTTTTTATGGCGGTTTTGGAGCAGTGGCTTCTTCCTTGCTGAGCGGCCTTTCAGGTTATGTCGATATAGGACTCGTTTTACAGTGGATATAGATACTTTTGTACCTGTTTCCTCCAGCATCTTCTCAAGGTCCTTTGCTGTTGTTCTGGGATTGATTTGCATGAACGCACCAAAGTACGTTCATTTCTAGGAGACAGAACGCGTCTCCTTCCTGAGCGGTATGACGGCTGCATGGTCCCATGGTGTTTATACTTGCGTACTATTGTTTGTACAGATGAACGTGGTACCTCCAGGTGTTTGGAAATTGCTCCCAAGGATGAACCAGACTTGTGGAGGTCTACAATTTTTTTCCTGAGGTCTTGGCTGATTTCTTTTGATTTTCCCATGATGTCAAGCAAAGAGGCACTGAGTTTGAAGGTAGGCCTTGAAATACATCCACAGGTACACCTCCAATTGACTCAAATGATGTCAATTAGCCTATCAGAAGCTTCTAAAGCCATCATTTTCTGGAATTTTCCAAGCTGTTTAAAGGCACAGTCAACTTAGTGTACAGTGGGGAGAACAAGTATTTGATACACTGCCGATTTTGCAGGTTTTCCTACTTACAAAGCATGTAGAGGTCTGTAATTTTTATCATAGGTACACTTCAACTGTGAGAGACGGAATCTAAAACAAAAATCCAGAAAATTACATTGTATGATTTTTAAGTAATTCATTTGCATTTTATTGCATGACATAAGTATTTGATCACCTACCAACCAGTAAGAATTCCGGCTCTCACAGACCTGTTAGTTTTTCTTTAAGAAGCCCTCCTGTTCTCCACTCATTACCTGTATTAACTGCACCTGTTTGAACTCGTTACCTGTATAAAAGACACCTGTCCACACACTCAATCAAACAGACTCCAACCTCTCCACAATGGCCAAGACCAGAGAGCTGTGTAAGGACATCAGGGATACAATTTTAGACCTGCACAAGGCTGGGATGGGCTACAGGACAATAGGCAAGCAGCTTGGTGAGAAGGCAACAACCGTTGGCGCAATTATTAGAAAATGGAAGAAGTTCAAGATGACGGTCAATCACCCTCGGTCTGGGGCTCCATGCAAGATCTCACCTCGTGGGGCATCAATGATCATGAGGAAGTTGAGGGATCAGCCCAGAACTACACAGCAGGACCTAATCAATGACCTGAAGAGAGCTGGGACCACAGTCTCAAAGAAAACCATTAGTAACACACTACGCCGTCATGGATTAAAATCCAGCAGCGCACGCAAGGTCCCCCTGCTCAAGCCAGCGCATGTCCAGGCCCGTCTGAAGTTTGCCAATGACCATCTGGATGATCCAGAGGAGGAATGGCAGAAGGTCATGTGGTCTGATGAGACAAAAATATAGCTTTTTGGTCTAAACTCCACTCGCCGTGTTTGGAGGAAGAAGAAGGATGAGTACAACCGCAAGAACACCATCCCAACCGTGAATCATGGAGGTGGAAACATCATTCTCTGGGGATGCTTTTCTGCAAAGGGGACAGGACTACTGCACCGTATTGAGGGGAGGATGGATGGGGCCATGTATCGCGAGATCTTGGCCAACAACCTCCTTCCCTCAGTAAGAGCATTGAAGATGGGTCGTGGCTGGGTCTTCCAACATGACAACGACCTGAAACACACAGCCAGGGCAACTAAGGAGTGGCTCCGTAAGAAGCATCTAAAGGTCCTGGAGTGGCCTAGCCAGTCTCCAGACCTGAACCCAATAGAAAATCCTTGGAGGGAGCTGAAAGTCCGTATTGCCCAGCGACAGCCCCGAAACCTGAAGAATCTGGAGAAGATCTGTATGGAGGAGTGGGCCAAAATCCCTGCTGCAGTGTGTGCAAACCTGGTCAAGACCTACAGGAAACGTATGATCTCTGTAATTGCAAACAAAGGTTTCTGTACCAAATATTAAGTTCTGCTTTTCTGATGTATCAAATACTTATGTCATGCAATAAAATGCAAATTAATTACTTAAAAATCATACAATGTAATTTTCTGGATTTTTGTTTTAGATTCCGTCTCTCACAGTTGAAGTGTACCTATGATAAAAATTACAGACCTCTACATGCTTTGTAAGTAGGAAAAGCTGCAAAATCGGCAGTGTATCAAATACTTGTTCTCCCCACTGTATGTAAACTTCTGACCCACTGGAATTGTGATACAGTGAATTATAAGCGAAATAATCTGTCTGATAACAATTGTAGGAAAAATGACTTGTGTCATGCACAAAGTAGATGTCCTAACCGACTTGCCAAAACTATAGTTTGTTAACAAGAAATTTGTGGAGTGGTTGAAAAACGAGTTTTAATGTCTCTAACCCAAGTGTATGTAAACTTCCGACTTCAACTGTAAATAGATTTATGCCTTATGGATGTTTTAACTATAGCTTTTATGCATGTGTGGTATTTAATGGAGCAGGATCGATGACTTAGTGAACTAACTCTGATCAACAATCAGCAATGACTGATTGCCCTATTGTATCAAAAAGGCAGCAACATTTGAGGGCTGACATCTGTGTATAGGAGTCAATAATGCCATGCCTGCCTCTAGTTGATCAATTTTAGATGGAGTCTTTTCAGAATATTGATGAGAGTTTGACTGCTTCATGAAATAACTGCAGGTATAGAGGATGTATCAAATTCTGGGTATTATGCTAGTACAACTACTGACCAGCAGATGGAAACCTTGATCTCAAATTCATATAACTTTTCAGTCCATGTGAAACCAAAATGCCAAATGGCATCAATGATAATAACAAATATTTATTTCTTACCTTTTTTGCTCCCTGCCCGACCCGGAGAAGATAAGCACAAAGGGGAATTTAAGTAATTACAGTATTAATGCATTCAAAATGTTACATCACTTAATGACTACAGGAAATAATGCATTGTGGTTACAGTAGGTAGCTAGCTATATACTCTAAACATTTCAGGATCTACATGACTTGCAAATTTTAGAATCAACCCACCCAACTGAACTTGAGGTGGGGAAAAGACAGAAAAAAAGAAATAAAACATTAACCAGACAGACATTAACAACCAGAGAAATTGACATAAGTGAGGACAAATCAGAGAGTGGAGTGACAGTGGAGACCCCGAGGGCTCCTGATTGGAGGAATGGGACGAGTAGCGTCGCCTCTCACTCACTTCTCTTCATCAAGCTTTTTCTTCATGATGTCCCTTCGCCACGCTGGCATGGATGCCAGGCGCGCCGCCTCCTCGTCCACCTGCAGAGGACCAAATACACAGGGGCCAACTCTGTCACAATGGGGCCCCACTGGTAACACTGTCCCTGCCCATCTCCAACTCCACTACTACAGTCATCCCTTTAGCCTCCCAGGAACTGAGACTTTCCCATCCTTTCTTGTTTCTATGATGTAGCTCACAAAGGTGAAGCACCTGATTGGATTAAGCATCAAATTCATCTCCAGCACCACCACAACATCAACATATGTGAAAATGGCACGTTTCAATGTTTTGTAGTAAAACAAGATACAGGAAGATAAGTGTTTCCAATGACGTCAGTGTGCATCATGTGATTTTAACTAATTATGAGTAGGCATTGCCTACTAATTGGTTGATGATGTCATTGGAAACACATATCTTTCTCTATCTTTTTGACTATGAAACATAGAAACGCGCCATTTTCACATACGTTGATGTTGGGGTGGTGCTGGAGATGAATATGCAGTTGAAATGTTTTAAAATGTCCCTTTAAGCATTTATATTGTATAGAGCAGACCTGGCTTCGAATACTATTTGAAATCATTTCAAATATATTATCTGGGCTTGATTGTGCTTGCCTGGCGCAAGGTAACCAATAGAGTAGTCGCAAAACTGCAAACCCCACCCATCTGGCACTCCAGACAGGCTAAAGAGTTTTCAAATAGTATTTGAGCCCAGGTCTAGTATAAAGACCCTATCAGCCAGACTGCGGCATAGAGAGACACATTTTTAAGTCACTGAAACCCAGCTCATTGCAGTGCACGCACACAGAGGTGTGTACACACACACTACCTGAAACCTGACGACTCCCCTCTTTCAGGTCGTAATTGGAGGCGGGGCTGAGAGGGGGGCCATCTTGGATTTCTAATCTTCACCTAGCTACAGATCTATTACACCCCCCGGGAATTATAGAATGGGGGGTGGGGGAGAGTCATTTGATAGACATGCAAGGAAAGAGAGACAAAGCCAGTTTAATGTTACCAATACAACAGGATCCATTCTAGATTTACATGGCTGGATACTAATTGCATCACATCAGAATAGGCGTATAGCGCGCAATTTCGGGATGCATCGATGCAAACACACCTGGAGGAGTAACAAGAACTATTGCTGTTTAGGGGATGCCTGAAAATTCCTCTAATTCCGTAAAAATAAATATTGTCATATTTAACTTGCAACGGTCATCAAAATTGTTACCGTTTAAAAAAGTATTCTAATAAATGCAACAGTTGGTGAATGGATGAAGTTACTAGTAACGTTAGCGGGGAAAAACAACAAGCACAAGCAAGAGTATGAAAGAGTCGCAGGAGTAAAATGAAAGCAATCAATCCAGCGAGATTTAAGATTAAATTTTGCACCCCTCAAAACACAGGAACTAGATGGCGGACAAAGACAGATCCTCAGGTGGGCGGGGCATGCGCATTGCTAATTTAACCTATGTTTAGACATTATCCTTCATGTTGATAAGCATTGCTCCTGAGGTAATCCTATGAATTTATTGGCAGCAGAGATCAATACTGTGTCTTACCGTAGATTCGTCTGAGCTGAGCTTGGTAAGTTATTGGACTCTGGTCCTTTGAACATGGTGTACTTCTTGCAATGATAAAATATGGGCATATTTAGAGAAGAGGTGAAATAGAAAACCCCAATTGATCAAATCCACACACACACAGCCTCATACCTACTCACTAATTTAATAATTTTCCTCCCCTTACAGTGGCTTGCGAAAGTATTCACCCCCTTGGCATTTTTTTTTTTTGGGGGGGGGGGTTGTTGTATCATTTGATATACACAATATGCCTACCACATTGAAAATGCAAAATATTTTTTTTCGTGAAACAAACAAGAAATAAGACAAAAAAAACAGAACTTGAGCGTGCATAACTATTCACCCCCCCAGTCAATACTTTGCAGAGCCACCTTTTGCAGCAATTACAGCTGCAAGTCTCTTGGGGTATGTCTCTATAAGCTTGGCACATCTAGCCACTGGGATTTTTGCCCATTCTTCAAGGCAAAACTGCTCCAGCTCCTTCAAGTTGGATGGGTTCCGCTGGTGTACAGCAATCTTTAAGTCATACCACAGATTCTCAATTGGATTGAGGTCTGGGCTTTGACTAGGCCATTCCAAGACATTTAAATGTTTCCCCTTAAACCACTCGAGTGTTGCTTTAGCAGTAAGCTTAGGGTCATTGTCCTGCTGGAAGGTGAACCGTCCCAGTCTCAAATCTCTGGAAGACTGAAACAGGTATCCCTCAAGCATTTCCCTGTATTTAGCGCCATCCATCATTCCTTTCAATTCTGACCAGTTTCCCAGTCCCTGCCGATGAAAAACATCCTCACAGCATGATGCTGCCACCATCATGCTTCACTGTGGGGATGGTGTTCTCGGGGTGATGAGAGGTGTTGGGTTTGCGCCAGACATAGCGTTTTCCTTGATGGCCAAAAATATCAATTTTAGTCTCATCTGACCAGAGTACCTTCTTCCATATGTTTGGGGAGTCTCCCACATGGCTTTTGGCGAACACCAAACGTGTTTGCTTATTTTTTTCTTTAAGCAATGGCTTTTTTCTGGCCACTCTTCCGTAAAGCCCAGCTCTGTGGAGTGTACGTCTTAAAGTGGTCCTTTGGACAGATACTCCAATCTCCGCTGTGGAGCTCTGCAGCTCCTTCAGGGTTATCTTTGGTCTCTTTGTTACCTCTCTGATTAATGCCCTCCTTGCCTGGTCCGTGAGTGTCGGTGGGCGGCCCTCTCTTGGCAGGTTTGTTGTGGTGCCATATTCTTTCAATTTTTTTATAATGGATTTAAATGGTGCTCCGTGGGATGTTCAAAGTTTCTGATATTTTTTTTATAACCCAACCTTGATCTGTACTTCTCCACAACTTTGTCCCTGACCTGTTTGGAGAGCTCCTTGGTCTTCATGGTGCCCCTTGCTTAGTGGTGTTGCAGACTCTGGGGCCTTTCAGAACAGGTGTATATATATACTGAGATCATGTGACAGATCATGTGACACTTAGATTGCACACAGGTGGACTTTATTTAACTAATTATGTGACTTCTGAAGGTAATTGGTTGCACCAGATCTTATTTAGGGGCTTCATAGCAAAGGGGGTGAATACATATGCACGCACCACTTTTCCGTTATTAATTCTTTAGAATTTTTTGAAACAAGTTATTTTTTTCATTTCACTTCACCAATTTTGACTATTTTGTGTATATCCATTACATGAAATCCAAATAAAAATCCATTTAAATTACAGGTTGTAATGCAACAAAATAGGAAAAACGCCAAGGGGGATGAATACTTTTGCAAGGCACTGTATATCTCTGGGTTGATTTTCAAAAGCAGATGGACTCAATTTAGCTCACCAGGTAGGATTTGTACATTAGGACTGATGGAATGATCCCAAAAGTGAAAACCACACCAACCCGATGCACTGGGTGAGTTATATTGAGCACACCTAGCAACTCATGCAATCATTGGCCATAGGACTTTGACATTAAGTTAAAACTACTGGACAGGGACAGGGTTTACTTGAAATGTAATGTGACATTTGCCCATCTCCTCCATCTCAATCATTTACAATGAACAAAAATATAAACTCAACATGTAAAGTGTAGGTCCCATGTTTCATGAGCTGAAATAAAAGATCCCAGAAATGTTCCATATGCACAAATGGCTTATTTCTCTCAAATGTTTTGCACAAATATGTTTACATCCCTGTTTGTGAGCATTTGATCATTTTCCAAGATAATCCATCCACCTGACAGGTGTGGCATATCAATAAGCTGATTAAACAGCATGCTCATTACACATGTGCACCTTGTGCTGGGGACAATAAAAGGCCACTATAAAATATGCAGTTTTGTCACACAACACAATGCCACAGATGTCTCAAGTTTGATGGAGTGTGCAATTGGCATTGTGACTGCAGAAATGCCAGAGAATTGAATGTTTATTTCTCTACCATAAACTGCCTCCATTGTCGTTTTAGAGGATTTGGCAGTATGTCCAACCGGCCTCACAACCGCAGACAAGGTGTACCCACGCCAGCCCAGGACCTCCACATCCGGCTTCTTCACCTCATCTGAGACCAGCCACCCGGTCAGCTGATGAAACTGTGGGTTTGCACAACCGAATAATTTCTGCACAAACTGTCAGAAACAGTCTCAGGTAAGCTCATCGACTTCAGTGGGCAAATGCTTACCTTCGATGGCCACTGGCATGCTGGTGAAGTGTGCTCTTCATGGATGAATCCCGGTTTCAACTCTACCGGGCAGATGGCAGACAGAGTGTACGGTGTCGTGTGGGCGAGCGGTTTACGGATGTCAACGTGGTGAACAGAGTGCCCCATGGTGGGGTTATGGTATGGGCAGGCATAAGCTACGGACAACGAACACAATTGCATTTTATCGATGGCAATTTGAATGCACAGAGATACCGTGATGAGATCCTGAGGCCCATTGTCATGCCATTCATCCGCCGCCATCACCTCATGTTTCTGCATGATGATGCACAGCCCCATGTCGCAAGGATCTGTACACAATTCCTGGATAATGAAAATGTCCCAGTTCTTCCATGGCCTGCATACTCACCAGACATGTCACCCATTGAGCATGTTTGGGATGCTCTGGATCAATGTGTACGACAGCGTGTTCCAGTTCCCACCAATATCCAGCAAACTTTCGAACAGCCATTGAAGAGGAGTGGGACAACATTCCACAGGCCACAATCAACAGCCTGATCAACTCTATGCGAAGGAGGTGTCGTGCTGCATGAGGCATATGGTAGTCACACCAGATACTGACTGGTTTTCTGATCCACACACCTACCTTTTTTTTAAGGTATCAGTGACCAACAGATGCATATCTGTATTCCCAGTCATGTGAAATCCATAGATTAAGTCCTAATGAATGTATTTCAATTGACTGATTTCCTTATATGAACTGTAACGTAGTAAAATCTTTGAAATTGTTGCATGTTGCATTTAGATTTTTGTTCAGTGTAAGTTGACAATCTTTCTATCCAAATGAATAATCAATATTTGTCTGGGGGGCCGGTGTTTGCGTTGATAAATTGCCTTAGATAACAGTCTGTTGGGTTTCCGGACATCTAGACAGTACCCTCAGTCTCAACCATGTCTACAGTCTACAATCTTGACGCCATCCTGTACTCAAATCTATGTATAGACCTATTGCTATGGTTACCACAAGACGAGAGTGCCTCCCACCTCGGATTGATTGGTTTAAAGTAGATCAGAAGTCGTCCACTGTAAGGAGTAACCTACTTGTGGCTTCAGAATAAGCCACCACTCACTAGCATGACAGCAGGTGACAGTAAGAGGGTTACTAGCCCAGGGGGGCGGAATTTAATCTGGACATGAGGGGCGAAGAGAAAACGCTATGACAAAATGTGTCTTTGCTGCCATGGCTGTCTGTCGCAGTAGAGGAATAAATGTTGGTTGACAAATTTAGAAATACCCACATCGACTGGCTGCCTTGTTATGTGTACTGGTGTAGTACTCTAGTAGGGCGAAAAGAGGCACAATCTTTATTTAAAGCGCACTATACTCTTACTCAATTTAGGCTTATTGCACGGACCAAATTTGACTAGGCTAATTGGGAATGGGAGCTTTGCATGACCTTTTAAACGGCAGTAGAGAACCAATCAGGGGATTCTTGAAAAGCAAGTTTTATGTTTCAGGCAAAAATATTAGACTGTTGATCGTTAATGACAAAAGCACGTAAATGTCACAATCGGCAACATCTGGGGGTAATTAAGGCAGGTGCTACATGTAGGTGCTACACATCGATCAGATATATATATATGTTTTGTGTAGAAAATACATGGTCCTCTGTCATGTAAAAAAAAAAAATCAGCTCATGAATTTTACTTTGACCTGCTAAACAAAGCATAAAAATGTCAAACAAATCAAGCAAAAACATACCTACTCAAACTTTATTGATAAGAACAAATTCTGTAACAAATGAAAAAAATCCAGAAACACATCTAAATGCAAAACAGTTTGAATAATAAATCATCAAAAGGTATAAACTGCAATCAATGCAATATCTATATAAAAGTGTGAAGATATACTGTATATATTCTTACTCTACCCCATGCATTATCAACAATCCGAAGGATTTAAGAATGAAAATTAAATCTGGTGACCGAATTATTTGCTGATATATCAGCATGTGAAAGTGTTGATGCAAAACAATATTGTAACAAAAGCATAATCCATTTCCATTGAATACAGACCCTGCTATCATCAACATGCTGCTAATCTGTACTGAAAGGTGTGCATTGTATACATCCTGATAAGGTCACAGGCTGGGGGAAAATGATAGCATGTGAGCCATTGAGTAACCCGTAACACTTAAACCCAACACTGGAGACCTACTGTACATTCCTTGCCTTTGAGCTCATGCAACAACTAGTGCGTCAAGCATTATGTGTGAGACTGAGGACAAGGAATATATGGCTCTGATCTGGTTATCAATTTGTAGAAGCTAAAGTGATCATAATTCTTGAATATGAAGCTATTATTCATAATCAAGAATTGTATATGTAAGAGTAAGGCTTGATAGTCAATTGTGACTGTAGAGTTTTAAGGGAATATTTGTCAAATCTATATAATGAGTCCAACCTACTGTATGTGTGTCTGCTTAATGACAGCATAGGGTATCTCATGTAGAAGTTTTACTAATAACTAATAAAGGTGAAACAGCATACACCCTAAAAATGCACTAGTATAAATATCATTAGAATGTCACTTATGCCAAGGGTGCAGTTTCTTGGGGGGTCAGGGGCACCTCGCACAACTCTTCTCTACAGTATGACATTATGTTACATACAGTAGGTTGCATTATGTCCAAATGGACTTGCTTAAGTATAACATGTTATATTACGTTTTGATGATAAACCACCTCACACACCACATTCTCCAACTTTAGGGTCTGTCTTTGGATATCAAAGAACTACCGTTGTAAAACAATAACAGATAAGAAACTTTAAATTAAAAATATTTGTTCCGAAGACTATTTAGAATTCAGGGAATCATTGCAGGAAGCACATTTAGAGCACTCCCTCTTCTACTGTATCATTACATCTGATAGTTTTTTCATATCAGTGGTGGACAAGACAAAGTGATTTGACTGCCGGACATCCAATCACAGGCTGGATGCTCCTTTCCTTACTGAAACCATGTCACATTTCCTTGTGTTATCTGAGGCCTCAAGGCTAAAACACAGACTAGCTTTCTCTCCCTAGCATATTCCACGTAGGAGGTTAGTTTCCTTGACACTTTCCCTCGTGGCTTTGCTGCCTGCTTTATCCAAGCATGTTTAGCCTAACACTTGTGTGTAAAGAGTATTCCACATATCCTCTGCTTATCTCTGATGGTCAGATATCAAACAGTTCAGCTTCCTTTTCCTTCCAGAAGGCAAAGCTGCGCTCAATATATCTGCTGATCTCCTCATTGCTGAACTCTTTCAGTTCGTAGATCAGTTTGATTGAGTCTTCATTGGGCTCTTCTCTGTGCGGAGGTTCATATAGGGGTGTGACTATGGTGACTTGAAGTGGAGCAGGTGCAATGTCCTGCGTCACACCCTTCCCTATATTCTGTACTGTGGTCTCAGTTGTCACAACCTGGACTACTGAGTCTTGCAAAGCCTCCTGAACAGTATCCTGCCCAGTTTTCTGCGCAGAATCCTGCACATATGTTTGAACTGTGTCTTTTGGAACACTCTCTTGTGCTACACTTTCAGGTTTCACAGCATCCTGCATAGGCCCATTCATTGGACTCAGTTCAGAAGGGTTCACATCTGCCTGAACAGTGTCCTCCACTGCACTCTGCTCTGCATGGTTAATGCAGTCCTGAGCAGTAAGCTGGACACTATCCTGTACAACAGTCAAAGGCAAATACAGGTTTGGTTCCGGGGCAGGCAACGGCTCCTGGACTGGCACTACCGGCACGTCAGGAGCAATTGAAAGTAGCGAGGCGGTCATCATTCCTCCCCCGTCCGCAGAGTCACCAAAGGACTTTTGCTTAATGTCTTCAAAGCTGTCCCCCCAGTCCCGCTTCCCTTGCTCAATCTCCTCCATGACCTCGCGGTGGAACTGGCGAATCAGCTCCCAGCTGTAGCTGCCGAGGCGGTCAAACATCTCGTAGCACAGTAGGTGGCGGAACTTGCGCTCGCTGCGCGACATGCTCATCTCTAGGAGTTGGAAGTAGCCCAGCATAAAGAGGTCTAGGGTCAGGGTCTCATAGCTGACCAGTGCTCCATTAACGTGCGGCAGGAAGTGCTCCGGCCAGTAGATCATCTGGGCCCGACTGAGCCGGCGGATCTGGCGCGTGGGCACCTGGCTCATGATGGTCCTCCAGTGGCCAATCAGGTTCCCGACCACTTGCCTGGACTTCATGAACAGGAGTGTTTTGTCGTCCTCACTCGGTATGTCTCCGTCCAGATCAGCGGTGAACCGGTTATAGTCGTCCAGACCCACCCCTAGACTTCCCCGTCTGCCTGTGTACTTTGGCCTGTAGGACTCTGAGAGGGTGTACTTTCTCCAGTGTTCTAGGAACAAGAAGACGATCCGCTCCTTCCTCATCTCGATGCACTCCTGGACGTAGCTCATGTCCGTCTGCACCTCCAGGCTCCGCGTCAGCTGCTCGTGGTTCAGTATAGGGTCTGTAGACAGAACCTGGTTGAACTGATCTGACTCAGGGATCACTTCGGAAGACTGGTATGTAAGAGGAGCATGAGATGATATGATTAGAGGTTCCTCCACCAGAGGCAGAGATTCCTGGACTGGAGGAAGGACTCCGTTGTTAGGGGACTGGAGGGCCTCTGCAGGGGAACACGGGACCTCGTCCTCCTGAATCGGCTCGGGGCGATAACTGGACTCGCTCACCACAGGGAGGGACCTCTTGCGCTTGTACACCCGGTTCGTTTTGTCGTCGGCAAACTGGAACTGGTTCTGAATCTCATAGTTGGCCTTCAGGTTCTTCACAGAGACACCACACTGCTTGATCTCCTTCTCCACCTCCTCCCTGGTGGAGAACGACTGGGATCGTCCAATGACCCCAGTGGCAATGGACACTGCTGGGGTCATCTGGCCCATCCTATTGTTACTCGCTTCCTCCTGAGCGTATCCGGGAGATATCAAATCCAAGATGTCTATCGTCTTGCCTCCCAGGGTGGCCAGGAGAATAGCCATGCTCTTGAGCAGCGTTGAGATTTTGCTGCACCAGGCTGGTAGATCTTCCGCTTGCCCGTGAACTTGCTTGGGGTTGATGTAGAAGTGCTCCTGGTTGAGGGCGGCAGACACGGGAAGGAGTTGTTGAAGCTCTCGCTCCAACTCTTCCAGTTCCTTTTCCACCTCCGTCACCTTGTGCATGACCTGCAAGTTCTCGATTTGCTTCTCAATGCGGATGAGGTCGTCCTCCATCATCAGCTCTCCGAAGGGGCCCAGGATGGCATTGTGGACGTGAGAGTAGTGCCACTCCTGAGGCTGGTAGTGTCCACTGGCCGCAAACTAGATCAGAGGTCAAGGGACAGCAAAGAACAACAGAAAAGAGGGGGGAAGGGGGGAAGTTCCTTCAGCTTGCACTTCCTGGCGTACTGTTAACACACGGCGCATGTTCATACTTCCTCGTCACACAGGATTTACATGGATTTAGTGGTGCAATGGCACTGCCTCAGTACAAGCTTCATAACTCCTAGATTAGCTGTGAGTCAGGGCAGAGGCTACTCCTTTATGAAAGCAGGGTGGAAAAATCCTCAGCGCACAACTGCTGGCTGAATATGGTTGGGTGTATGGGTTCACTTTATTTGGAGGTCTGCTTTTAAACTGCTTATAATTAATTATTTAATAGTTTAACTATTAGTTAACAGTTTGTAAATCATTCAATATTATTTGTATATGAATAAATCAATTATGACAGAGAGGATCAGGCTTATACATGTATCTATTTAATTTAAATGGTTAACAAACTATGTAATTAATGGTTATAAGCTGTTTACAAGCAGACCTTCAAATAGAATGTTCAAGTTTGATGTCATGATTAAAAAAAGTTCACTATTCTGTTTTGATCATTGGAGCAAATTAATTATTCTCTTTCCTAGTTAGTATTTCATTATAATTGTGTGAGAATAGGGTTGTTTTATAAATCACTATTGGTTTTATAAGGAGTTTTAATAGGCTTATCCATAGCAAAAAAGAAACCCACAGAAGCATCCTCAAAGAAGTAGATAACGTGGAGTGAGTGGATGGACATTGAGCTAGTGTGAATAGGCCTTGCATCACACCACTGAATCAGCATGTAACGACTTAGAGCTGCACTGCTCCATCTCCGAGTACTAGCCACACTGTGAAGCCGTCAGCCAGATCCTACTGCATGTCAGGCTTTTAAACGGGCTAGTATTGGAATGGGCACCGTAGCCTGTAAGTATCCATTTCACCACACTCTGCAGGGCCTGGGTTCAGCACAAAACTCAAGTAAAATAAAAAAGAATGCATGCATTTGTTGTGACCCATGAACTCAATATACCAAAGCAGGATATACAGTATCTGCATGGCCTGGTGGAAGGGCTACAATTACATTCAGCATCATTTAGATAGTACTCATACATTCGGAAATGGTTATATCAGCATACCATGTATGGGTTCTTCATGGACTTAAAAATAATTAAGGCATCTGTCACTATATTAGTACAGTTGTCAATGCCCAACATCTTGGATGGAACAGGTACTGACTTAAGTATCTGAAATCATATTCAACGTTCCAGTCAAAACAAAGCAATCTGATAGTGATATGTTTAAATACAATATAGAATATATAAATTAACAAACACCTGATAGGCCTATTATCAATAGTCCTAAAAGAGGGACATTAGCAAATAATCCCTCAAACTGCTTTAGGGACATTCGGCATGGGGAATACATGCACAGTTCTAACCTGTCAATCAATTATTCATGTTTTTATTGTTCAAGACACAATTGTGTTACTTGTATTATGATAAACTGCTGCAATTGTGAAGAATAATTTATGTTCAAGCTCCCACAGGTAATAGTAGCCGATACTAAGGGCACAGATACTAGTAGCAAGCAGCCAGGCAGACCAGAGACTTCGACTACACATACTAACTTATTGACCCATAAAAAGACTTAAAACATAACCTCTGAAAAGGATTGTCATTCATCTAATCACAAACAGTGCCTTCGGAAAGTATTCAGACCCCTTGACTTTTTCCACATTTTGTTTAGTTACAGCCTTGTTCTAAAATTGATTAAATAAAAATAAATCAGCAATCTACACACAATACCCCGTAATGACAAAGCAAAAACAGATTTGTAGAAAAATATAAATAAAAAAATAAATACATAAATACCTTATTTACATAATTATTCAGACCCTTTGCTATGAGACTCGAAATTGAGCTCAGGTGCATCCTGTTTCCATTGATCATCCTTGAGATGTTTCTACAACTTGATTGTAGTCTACCTGTGGTAAATTCAATTGATTGGACATGATTTGGAAAGGCCCACAACTGTCTACATAAGGTCCCACAGTTGACAGTACGTGTCTGAGCAAAAACCAAGCCATGAGGTCGAAGGAATTGTCAGTAGAGCTCCGAGACAGGATTGTGTCGAGGCACAGATCTGGGGAAGGGTACCAAAAAATGTCTGCAGCATTGAAGGTCCCCAAGAACACAGTGGCCTCCATCATCCTTAAATGGAAGAAGTATGGAACCACCAAGACTCTTCCTAGAGCTGCCCGCCTGGCCAAACTGAGCAATCGGGGGAGAAGGGCCTTGGTCAGGGAGGTGACCAAGAACCCGATGGTCACTCTGACAGAGCTCTAGAGTTCTGCTGTGGAGATGGGAGAACCTTCCAGAAGGACAACCATCTCTGTAGCACTCCACCAATCAGGCCTTTTGGTAGAGTGGCCAGACGGAAGCCACTCCTCAGTAAAAGGCACATGACAAACCGCTTTGAGTTTGCCAAAAGGCACATAAAGACTCTCAGACCATGAGAAACAAGATTCTCTGGTCTGATGAAACCAAGATTGAACTCTTTGGCCTGAATGCCAAGCGTCTATGTTCTGGAGGAAATCTGGCACATCCCTACGGTGAAGCATGGTGGTGGCAGCATCATGCTGTGGGGATGTTTTTCAGCGGAGGGGACTGGGAGACTAGTCAGGATCGAGGCAAAGATGAACGGAGCAAAGTACAGAGAGATCCTTGATGAAAACCTGCTCCAGAGCACTCAGGACCTCAGACTGGGGCAAAGGTTCACCTTCCAACAGGACAACGACCCTAAGCACACAGCCAAGACAACGCAGGAGTGGCTTGGGGACAAGTCTCTGAATGTCCTTGAGTGGCCCAGCCAGAGCCCGGACATGAACCCGATCAAACATCTCTGGAGAGACTTGAAAATAGCTGTGCAGCGACGCTCCCCCTCCAACCTGACAGAGCTTGAGAGGATCTGCAGAGAAGAATGAGAGAAACTCCCCAAATACAGGTGTGCCAAGCTTGTAACGTCATACCCAAGAAGACTCAAGGTTGTAATCGCTGCCAAAGGTGCTTCAACAAAGTACTAAGTAAAGGGTCTGAATATTTATGTAAATGTGATATTTCCTTTTTATATTTGTAATACATTTGCAAGAATTTCTAAAAACCTGTTTTTGCTTTGTCATTATGGGGTATTGTGTGTAGAAAAAACAATTTAATCAATTTTAGAATAAGGCTGTAACGTAACAAAATATGAAAAAAGTCAAGGGGTCTGACTACTTTCCGAAGGCACTGTATATTAAAACTTAAAAGTAATGAATTAAAGTAGACTGCTCGTGTAGAAGTCCTCAAACCCAACTAATCAATCATCTGACTACAACCTGCCTACTTCTAAACAGATTATAAAATCAACAAATCGATTCAGATTATAAAATCAACCATCAGATACTGCCATAAAACATCAGAAGCACCACAACTATGTTCTTACTCAAACCAAACCCAGCTCCCTTTAAGGAATATAATCCATATCCTATATTGACATGCAGTGATGGCCATATCAAGCTCTTTCAAAAGACACAGCAAAGGCTTGAGCATGCGTTCAAACAAAACAAACCCACCAAAATCGCACACCAACCCACATTTCAGCAATCCTCCTTGTGCTTTCAAACCCTTTTAACCTCTTTTGACCCTGGTATTCCCCCAGCACCAGTTATGTGACAGTAGCACAAAAAGGAGAGCTGAAACTGTGAATCTTTCTCATCACACTCAGACTTCTATCTTTCTCTCACCCCCTCTCCATTAACGCCTACCTTGCGTTTGTGTTCTTCCTCCTCCTGCATCTTGACCTGGAGCTTGCGCACCATCACCTGCCTCTTCCACTCGGGGATGGCCCGGCCCTGCTCGTCGTGTGTGGGCACTAGGGCCTCCACGTCCGCCAGGCTACCCTTCCGGGTCTGGCCCATCAGGCTAGATGCCGACGCTGCTCCGCTGCCATTCCCATTGAGGAGCTGCTCGCTGCTCTGGGAGGTGGAGAGGGTCCGGGGCGTGCCGGTGCCAACCGGGCTGGGGGTGGTGGGTGGTGAAGTGGCGCTGGCGACGGGGGGCGGGGACGTGGGCTTGGCTGATGGCGGGCTGACCGTGCGGGTCTGGGGCGGGGACGTAGGGCTCTCTCCCTGGAGGGTGGCAGAGGAGGGGAGGGGTATAAAAGTCAAACAGGAATTTGTCCTTGGCTTAAACTACATGGGCTCAGTTGCAATATACAACTTCATAGAATCTACAACATTGACGAATGACAGAAACCAAGATATTTATGTATGTACACTCCCCTATGTATTTATTTGGACAGTGAAGCTAAAACGTTTAATTTGGCTCTATACTCCAGCATTTTGGATTTGAGAGCAAATGTTTTATTTAAAGTGACAGTACAGAATGTCACCTGTTATTTGAGGGTATTTCCATACATACCTGTTTTACCGTTTAGGAATGAAATCACCTTGTGCATCTAGTCCCCCATTTAAAACGTGCCATAAGTATTTGGAAACATTAACTTAGTGTATTAAAGCATTCAAAAGTTTTGTATTTTGGTCCCATATTCCTAGTGCGCAATGACCACATCAAGCTTGCTTGTTACTCTACAAACTTGTTGGATGCATTTCAAATGTATTTTGGTTGTGCTAGAAATTAATGGTAAGTAATGAATTGCGTCATTTTGGAATCACATTTATTGTAAATAAGAATATAATATTTCTGAACACATCTACATTAATGCTACCATGATTACGGATAATCCTGAATGAATTGTGAATAATGAGTGAGAAAGTTAGAGGCACAAAGATCATTCCCCCAGAACATGCTAACCAGGAGAGGTTAGCATTTTTGGGGGGGTATGATATTTATGCCTCTACCTTTCTCACTCATCATTATTCATGATTATCCGTAATCATGGTACACATCAAATGTAGAAGTGTTCAGAAACATTATATTCTTATTTACAATAAAAGGGACTCCAAAATGACACAATTAATTATTTACCATTAATTTCTATTGAACATAATCCAAAACACAACCAAAACAAACTGCAAATTCATCCAACAAGCTAGGTATATGGGACCAAAATACTAAACTTTTGACTACTTTAATACACTATGTGAATTTGTCCAAATACTTATGACACCTTCAAATGGGGGGAATAATACATAAACTGCTTTCATTTCTAAAATGGTAAAACAGATACAGTTGCAGCCAAATATATTGGTACCCTTGCATTTTTCTTAAATAATTCCCTATTTCTTTGAAGAAAAAAAAGGGCTCCACACCTTGTTATTGGATTTTCAACATTGCAGAACCAATTTTATTTTAGTAAACTGCTGTTTTCAGATCTCGCCATAGGTTTTGGATGTGATTCAGATCTGCACGTGTGCAAGACATCATGAAATCAGCAGATTATCAGGGTGTTTTGGAATGCTATGTTCAACCCATGGTCCAAAAACGGTGTGTCTGCTGAAGGTTGTGGATCCTCCAGCAGGACAACACCAAACACACATCAAAAGTACCCTGAAATGGTTCAATAAGAAACACTGGGCTGTTCGAGTAGTCAACGAAGAGTTCAGATCTGAATCACATCCATAACCTATGGCAAAAGCTGAAAACAGCAGTTGGTGGAGGGCACCCCTCAAACATGGAAGAATTAGAGAAGTTTTCTGCTGAAAAGTTAGCCAAATTGCCAGTAGAAAGGTGAAGCAAGCTCATTGATGGCTACAAGAAGCGTTTGTCTGCAGTTATCTTGGCCAAAGGCTGTATAACCAAATACTAGCTCCGGAGTGCCAATAATTTTGTCCATGCCTTGTCTTTATTTTCTAAATTACAATTGTAAACTTAAAGGTAAACTTCACAGCTAGACACTATTTTGGGTGTTTTTCCAGGAGCCCTACATAATTCTGATTGATGAGAGGTGTTTCAGACATAATTATGCACTATAGCAGTATTTTAGAATTTTCACACCGGGAGAGTTCAACCATTGGTTGATTGAGCCTGCTGTCTGTTCTAAAAATGAATGTAGTCATGTTTTGTAGCAATTATTGTGGCCTTTGTGTTTCGCCGTTGCATGATCACGCTAGCAGCGAGTAGATATGGTTGCCCTTGTTCAATAGAGCCTAGCTAACCTCTGTGCATCTCATTAGGCGCAAAATGGATAAATATTTTGATGAGAGAGTAAAGGAATGACTTTGGCTTTATGACTCATATTAGTCTTGGAGTAACTATACCTGTGTGTTGTAGCTAGCTAGCTAATGTGTGTCTGTGAGAGATCTCATATTATACATCATGCTGCTACAGTAGGAATAGACAGTACGCAATATTTGCCCATGAATGTCTAATAGCGTTTTTGTCTCCCTCACAGACAATACCACTTGGATACAAAGAAGTTGATGACTCAAGAGGAGACGTGAAAGGTCCCATAACAACAATTACCCCTTGTATCAAAGTGACTGCGAACACCTCACTGCACTACCCAAACACACCATATGCAAGTATTCCCTTTGTAGAACTTAAGTATTTATTATAGGCGCTAGTAGTATATTTTTCTACTGTATATGTCATACATTGCCATAACTGTTCCTGCATACTGCTGTGTAAACTCACCTCAGTCTCCAGAGCAAATAAACTGTCTCGAAGCCATGTCTACTTATTTGCTATATTGACAGACTAATCTACTGTTTTATTTAAACATGTTTGCCAACAACTTGCCAACAAATTAAAATGTCAATGATACGCCAACTCCCTGCATCATTTGTTTTAGCAGTAATATTGTAGCTAGTTTATCCAAATACATTTCATGAATATCACAATGCTTTGATCCAGAGGTTGAACTCAACACTATTGGTTTCTGATGCAGTAGGAATCATTCACTCACTTGTCAGTACACATATATTATAAAAAACACCATTATATACATATGTACAAGCGCTACCAATATCTATACCACAATGCAGTTGTGAGCATACTAGGTATTCTATATTATACTACAACATCAGTCTAATTGAATATAGATGTTGTGTTGGTTGAATGTTCCAGGCAGGTTCCAGAATGTTCTTCAGCTGGTGCACCTCTTCTTGTGTTGGGTAATGGCATCTGGTTTAGCAGGCTGTGGTGCTGTGGCAATGTTGGCAGGGTTTGGGGAGCTGTGACTCTGGCTTCTTGTAGACAACAGTCTGGTATTTTCTGCACTCCATAACTAGGTGGACAAGCCTCTCCCTGAAGTGGTGCGTTCTGGGCTTGTACACTTTCTTCACCACCCACTGCTTTGACCTCTTGCAGAATAATTGTTTGTACTGCAAGTCTCCTGGAAAGACGTGGTCCTCTGTAGCTCAGCTTGTAGAGCACGGCGCTTGTAACGCCAAGGTAGTGGGTTCGATCCCCGGGACCACCCATACACAAATAAATGTATGCACGCATGACTGTAAGTCGCTTTGGATAAAAGCGTCTGCTAAATGGCATATTATTATTATTATTACATGAAGACTGATGATGAGGATGTGTAAAACATGAAGACTGATCAAGAGGATGTGTAACCATACAAGAAACCATGTTAAATCTGTAAACAAAACAGGGTACAGTAGACTGGTATGTGTTTTGTTACACTCAGAGTCAATAATGGGGCTTTGAGATGGGCTGCTAACAAAGATGTGAAAAGTTTGAGGGGGATTTGACGTGTAGACAGTCTAGTCGTGTATTGTTGTGTATGAGCACCTACAGTTGTGCTGTTGAGTAGACAAACACTGCCAACAAGAATTAATAGGCTAGAAGGGGATACTAACAGCCCCTCTACCCATGCCAAAGAACTGACTACAAGGGTGTGAAAAGTTTGAGGAGCACTTGTCTTGTAGACAGTGTAGTGTATTGGTGATTTTGTTTTCTCAAGAGAGTATTGTGCTTTCATAAATGCCTTTGGCTGTCCTGGCTTGTTTCCGAGTCAGATGATGTTGAGCTTGTTCCCGGCTGAAAGCTTTAATCCAATGGGTCTACGGGCTCTGTACTACTAAAGCTGGTGTTAAGGTCATCGTCATCAGCAGCAGGATTAGTCTGTAGCACACACAGTAGTCAGTGATTAGCCAACATTTTACTACTTTGTCCCCATCAATACACACTCAAACAAGGTACTATATCTACCCACCCCCCTCATGTCAATAGATCATGCATACTAACCTTCACACACCAGTCAGTCACACCTAATACCTATTTTTTCAATTTTCAAGCTTTGCATGAACTATCAACTAAGCCTCCATAATATTGAGAAAACTACAGTAGAAGTTGTAGCTTACTTGTAAATACATCAACTATAACAACAAGACACTGACCATGTTTATGCCTAGCTCCAGTGTATTTATTTGTTCATCATCGAGTCATGGAAAGATTTAGCAAAGGTGACTTACAATAGCTCCTGGTGCTGAGCTTGATGTTGATGCCTCTGCAGGTGTTGATGGGATCGGACTCTAAACACAATCATGTTAGCCTCTGTGGTAGTTAGTTCGCTAGCTAGCTAACGGTTAGATACAGTCCGGTAGGCTGTAGCTAGCTAACGCAACCTAACGAAGCTAACATTGCAAAGTTACAAATCATGTCGCCAGATAGCAGCTGGCTAATTACATTGATTTGCTTTGGAATGTTTAGCCAGCTTATTATGAAAGCTAGCTAGTTAGATTTTGGTTTAGATAAACAAATGTAGCTAGTTAGCTACCTTTACCTCAGATTGACTTTGTTTCTGCTGCACTGATGTTGGCTGATCGGGTGCCTTCCTCTTTGAAGTGATGGGGAATATCAATGGAATAGCTTCACTTTTCAACGTTCGACAACCTGGCAACCCCATCAGTTTCAACACAAACACAGACATTTTGATATTTCTCCACTACGTCCTGAAATCGCTATGAATTCTGGATATTGTGGTTTGCTTACAACCAGGAATCTTAGATGGCCCGTTTATACCGGTGAGATGCAGAAACGCTCGTATTTGCATGTTGCAATTTTTATGACACACATGATAAGTTAATAACATATTAATGGTCATATATATACTGAAATAGAGCAGCAGTGAAATTTCCCTTTAAGTTTACAAAAATACAATTGGTTCAGCAATGTTGAAAATCGAATAAACAAGGTGTGGAGAACTAAAAGTGTTTTTATATTTCAACTTATTTGAGAAGAAATAGGGAATTACTTAAGAAAAGTGCAAGGGTACCAATATATTTGGTCGCAACTGTATATACGAAAATACCCTAAAATAAAAGGTGACATTCTGTACGGTCGCCTCATATAAAACATTTGATCTCAAATCCAAAATGCTGGAGTATAGAGCCAAATAAAACCTTAGGGGAGTGTATTTGAAATGAGCCAGAGTGCCTATAGAATAACTGGAGAACCTAACACGTTGCTTTGATGTGTCACACAGCAATTAAGAAGACAAGACAACGCCCACACAGAGCGCCACTAGTATTGAATTGCTTATTGTGTTCGCTGAGTGGATGCTTTGGGCTGACTCCATGTTATGCAACCAAGCGTGGGGGTGGAGGCCAGCTCTGCTACCAGGAGGAGAACAATGGCTCGAGTCAGGTCACAGAGTTTTAGACTTCCTCAATTCTTCTCCACAGTGACAGAGTGCACAGTCAACAGCATTAAAAGCAACCATCCAGTGACATGTTTGTTCAACCATCAGTGAGTCATCATTTGACCAAGTGTTAAATGATCATATTGTGATATGTGCAAATGGCTGAGGTCACCGTCTGGTTAGTCTCAAAAGGGACAATTGTCACACTGTACAGTACAGTACAGTGCAGTAGAGTACAGTACCTTCGGAAAGTAGTCCTCTGTAGCTCAGCTGGTAGAGCATGGCGCTTGTAACGCCAAGGTAGTGGGTTCGATCCCCAGGACCACCCATACACAAAAAAATGTTTTATGCACGCATGACTGTAAGTCGCTTTGGATAAAAGCATCTGCTAAATGGCATATTATATTATAAGTATTCAGACTCCTTGACTTTTTCCACATTTTGTTACATTACAGCCTTATTCTAAAAAGGATTAAATATTTTTTTAATCCTCAGCAAGCTACACACAATACCCCATAATGACAAAGTAAATACAGATTTTTTGAAATTGTTGCTAATGTACTAAAAATTAAAAACAAAAATTATTTACATAAGTATTCAGACCCTTTGCTATGAGACTCGAAATTGAGCTCAGGTTCATCCTGTTTCCATTGATCATCCTTGAGATGTTTCTACAACTTGATTGGAGTCCACCTGTGGAAAATTCAATTGATTGGACATGATTTGGAAAGGCACACACCTGTCTATATAAAGGTCCCACAGTTGACAGTGCATGTCAGAGCAAAAACCAAGCAATGAGGTCGAAGGAATTGTCCGTAGAGCTCAGAGACAGGATTGTGTCGAGGCACAGATCTGGGGAAGGGTACCAACAAATGCCTGCAGCATTGAAGTTCCCCAAGAACACAGTGGCCTCAATCATTCTTAAATAGAAGAAGTTTGGAACCACCAAGACTCTTCCTAGAGCTGGCCGCCCGGCCAGAACGAGCAATCGGGGGAGAAGGGCCTTGGTCAGGGAGGTGACCAAGAACCAAATGGTCACTGACAGAGCTCTAGAGTTCCTCTGTGGAGATGGAAGAACCTTCCAGAAGGACAACCATCTCTGCAGCACTCCACCAATCAGGCATTTATAGTAGAGTGACCAGATGGAAGCCACTCCTCAGTAAAAGGCACATGACAAACCGCTTGGAGTTTGCCAAAAGGCACCTAAAGACTCTCAAGACCATGAGAAACAAGATTCTCTGTTCTGATGAAACCAAGATTGAACTCTTTGGCCTGAATGCCAAGCGTCACGTCTGGAGGAAACCTGGCACCATCCCTACGGTGAAGCATGGTGGTGGCAGCATCATGCTGTGGGGATGTTTTTCAGCGGAGGGGACTGGGAGACCAGTCAGGACCGAGGCAAAGATGAACGGAGCAGAGTACAGAGAGATCCTTGATGAAAGCCTGCTCCAGAGCGCTCAGGATCTCAGACTGGGGCGAAGGCTCACCTTCACCTTCCAACAGGACAATGACCCTAAGCACACAGCCAAGACAATGCAGGAGTGGCCCAGCCAGAGCCCGGACTTGAACCCGATCAAACATCTTTGGAGAGATAGCTGTGCAGCAACGCTCCCCATCCTACCTGACAGAGCTTGAGAGGATCTGCAGAGAAGAATGGGAGAAACTCCCCAAATACAGGTGTGCCAAGCTTGTAGCGTCATACCCAAGAAGACTCGAGGCTGTAATCGCTGCCAAAGGTGCTTCAACAAAGTACTGAGTAAAGGGTCTGAATACTTTAGCAAAAAGTAATAATAATAAATAAAAGTAATAATATTTGTTTTGTTTTTGCTTTGTCATTATGGGGTAATGTGTGTAGATTGATGAGGGGGAAAAAACAATTTAATCAATTTTAGAACAAGGCTGTAACCTAACAAAATTTTGAAAAAGTCAGGGGGTCTGAATACTTTACGAAGGCACTGTATGTTGATCATGTGGAATGCGAGCGGGTCTCATGTTGCAGAGTGTGTCTAGTCACTTCAATGAGGTTTCATGGGTCAATCGACGGTGTGCACTCAATCTGGGATCCTATACTGTAGTATGCTGTAGTATTTACAGTTAACTATAGTATAAATACTGTAGTAAAATAAAACTGTAGTATATACTATAGTATTTACTGTAGTGTTTTTGCAGACATTACTGTAGTATTTACTAGAGTATTCTACAACATTCAATAGTAAGTACTACACATGCGAGGGATACTACAGTGTGTAGTATAGTATTCTACAGTATACTACAGAATTCTATAGTAAGTACTGTAGTATTCTGTAGTAAAATGTAGTATTGTTACATATGGGTTGCAAATCCAGCAGCAGCCTTGTGGATATTGACTACAACTACCTCCAGTCTTAGCTCTACAACCTGGTTATAATGACATAACCATTTCCCTCGGCTTACTGCAAACAATGATTATATGTTGGCAGTCGACAAGTGTAAACGAAGTTACGGTCTCTCCTAATACTCAGTTCTGACTACTTCTACTACTGTCTGAGGTAAAATATCCCGATTCACTCACAAGTATATCTTTGGTTTTAATATTTCTGTGTTTTGGCTCTTGCTCTTCCCACATTCAGTAGTAAGACGAGCACTATTGGACAACGTCAAAGGGGGTGTGTCTTACTGTTCTACTCTGGCTACAACCACTAACTCCTGCGTTGGTAAGTAGATATGATGGCATAGTTTGTTTGAACATTTCTATGGTCAACAACAACAGACCAAATGATAGAATGCTTTTTGAATGTCGCTTTTAAGAAGGGCTAAGTGACTAGTGATCCCATATTACCTCCAACAAAGATTACTGAACCTCATTTTCCAGGAGTCAAACTGCTTTGCTAATACTACAGTATCCACTCTGATGGCTCAGTTGGTTGGAGCATGGTAACAGCATGCTGGAGCTTGTAACATGTTTTTCCTTGAATACGTACTTAGGGGCAAATCCTAACTTCTACTTAAGTCTAATTTTCACTTAGTCTCTCCCATTGACACCAAAGCAAGTGAAAATTTGACTTAAATTGGAGTTAGCATTTGACCCATACAGAATATGTGAATCATAAGTCACTGTGAAGTGTGGATAAAGTGTCTGCTACAATTAACATATCATCTGACATGACGTGGATGTCGAATAATGCAGCCACCCGCACCTCTCTGATTCAGAGGGGTTGGGTTAAATGCGGACACATTTCAGTTGAATGCATTCAGTTGTACAACTGACTAGGTATCCCCCTTTCCCTTTCCTATACCTATTGTGTCGGTATTGAAGCCACCTACGTTGTTGCCCGGCGGGCCGCTGTTGGAGAAGACGGTGGTGTAGCCTTTACTGTGTGGAGTGGGCTTCAGGTTCTTCCCTGCTTTTATTTCGGCCAGCAGCTCCGAGTTGTCTCCGGTGGGGGACATCATGTTGAAAGATTTGTTGCCTGTGGAGAACAAAAAAATGAAGGGAAAAGTGAGACAGGGGGAGAGAGAGAGCAGAGCGAGAGCGAGAGAGAGATGGGAGCGAAAGAGAGAGGGGGGAGAAATCTAGGCAGCCTACCCAATCCCTTTTTATAGCTACTGTTTACAGGCCTCCTGGACCATATACAGCGTTCCTCGCTGAGTTCCCTGAATTCCTATCGGACCTTGTAGTCATGGCAGATAATATTCACATTTTTGGCTACTTCAATATTCACATGGACAAGTCCACAGACCCGCTCCAAAAGGCTTTCGGAGCCATCATCGACTCGGTGGGTTTTATCCAACATGTCTCGGGACACACGCATTGCCACGCATAGTTTTGTCCCGTGGAATAGATATTACGGATCTAAATGTTTTTCCTCATAATTCTGGACTATCGGACCACCATCTTATTACGTTTACAATGGTAACAAAACATTTGCTTAGACCCCAACCAAGGATTATCAAAAGCTGCGCTATAAATTCTCAGACAACCCAAAGATTCCTTGATGCCCTTCCAAACTCCCTCCACCTATCCAAGGATGTCGGGGTACAAAAATCAGTTAAACACCTAACCGAGGATCTAAACTCAACCTTGCGTAATACCCTAGATGCAGTCGCACCGCTAGAAACGAACAAAAAATGTGTCACAAGAAACTAGCTCCATAGTATACAGAAAATACCCTATCCCTGAAGCAAGCTTCCAGAAAATTGGAACGGAAATGGCGCTCCACCAAATTGGAAGTCTTTCGACTAGCTTGAAAAGACGGTACCATGCAATATCGAAAAGCCCTCACTGCTGCCCCATCAGTCTACAGTTGAAGTCGGAAGTTTACATACACCTTAACCAAATACATTTAAACACAGTTTTTCACAATTCCTGACATTTAATCCTAGTAAAAATTCCCTGTCTTAGGTCAGTTAGGATCACCACTTTATTTTAAGAATGTGAAACGTCAGAATAATAGTAGAAAGAATGATTTATTTCAGTTTTATTTCTTTCATCACATTCCCAGTGGGTCAGAAGTTTACATACACTCAATTAGTATTAGGTAGCATTGCCTTTAAATTGTTTAACTTGGGTCAAATGTTTCGGGTAGCCTTCCACAAGCTTCCCACAACAAGTTGGGTGAATTTTGGCCCATTCCTCCTGACAGAGCTGGTGTAACGGAGTCAGGTTTGTAGGCCTCCTTGCTTGCACACGCCTTTTCAGTTCTGCCCACAAATCTTCTATAGGATTGAGGTCAGTGCTTTGTGATGGCCACTCCAATACCTTGACTTTGTTGTCCTTAAGCCATTTTGCCACAACTTTGGAAGTATGCTTGGAGTCATTTTCCATTTTGAAGACCCATTTGTGACCAAGCTTTAACTTCCTGACTGATGTCTTGAGATGTTGCTTCAATATATCCACATAACTTTTCTTCCTCATGATGCCATATATTTTGTGAAGTGCACCAGTCCCTGCTGCAGCAAAGCACCCCCACAGCATGATGCTGCCACCCCCGTGCTTCACGGTTGGGATGGTGTTCTTCGGCTTGCAAGCCTCCTACCTTTTTCCTCCAAACATAACGATGGTCATTATGGCAAAACAGTTCTATTTTTGTTTCATCAGACCAGAGGACATTTCTCCAAAAAGTACGATCTTTGTCCCCATGTGCAGTTGCAAACCGTAGTCTGGCTTTTTATGGCGGTTTTGGAGCAGTGGCTTCTTCCTTGCTGAGCGGCCTTTCAGGTTATGTTGATATAGGACTCGTTTTACTGTGGATATAGATAAAGTGAAGGAAAAAAGTATTTGATCCCCTGATGATTTTGTACATTTGCCCACTGACAAAGAAATGATCAGTCTATCATTTTAATGGTAGGTTTATTTGAACAGTGAGAGACAGAATAACAACAAAAAAATCCAGAAAAACGCATGTCAAAAATGTTATCAATTGATTTGCATTTTAATGAGGGAAATAAGAATTTGACCCCCTCTCAATCAGAAAGATTTCTGGCTCCCAGGTGTATTTTATACAGGTAAAGAGCTGAGATTAGGAGCACACTCTTAAAGGGAGTGCTCCTAATCTCAGTTTGTTACCTGTATAAAAGACACCTGTCCACAGAAGCAATCAATCAGATTCCAAACTCTCCACCATGGCCAAGACCAAAGAGCTCTCCAAGGATGTCAGGGACAAGATTGTAGACCTACACAAGGCTGGAATGGGCTACAAGACCATCGCCAAGCAGCTTGGTGAGAAGGTGACAACAGTTGGTGCGATTATTCGCAAATGAAAGAAACACAAAATAACTGTCAATCTCCCTCGGCCTGGGGCTCCATGCAAGATCTCACCTCGTGGAGTTGCAATGATCATGAGAACGGTGAGGAATCAGCCCAGAACTACACGGGAGGATCTTGCCAATGATCTCAAGGCAGCTGGGACCATAGTCACCAAGAAAACAATTAGTAACACACTACGCCGTGAAGGACTGAAATCCTGCAGCGCCCGCAAGGTCCCCCTGCTCAAGAAAGCACATATACATGCCCGTCTGAAGTTTGCCAATGAACATCTGAATGATTCAGAGGAGAACTGGGTGAAAGTATTGTGGTCAGATGAGACCAAAATCGAGCTCTTTGGCATCAACTCAACTCGTCGTGTTTGGAGGAGGAGGAATGCTGCCTATGACCCCAAGAACACCATCCCCACCGTCAAACATTATGCTTTGGGGGTGTTTTTCTGCTAACTTCACCGCATCGAAGGGACGATGGACGGGGCCATGTACAGTCAAATTTTAGGTGAGAACCTCCTTCCCTCAGCCAGGGCATTGAAAATGGGTCGTGGATGGGTATTCCAGCATGACAATGACCCAAAACACACGGCCAAGGCAACAAAGGAGTAGCTCAAGAAGAAGCATATTAAGGTCCTGGAGTGGCCTAGCCAGTCTCCAGACCTTAATCCCATAGAAAATCTGTGGAGGGAGCTGAATGTTCGAGTTGCCAAATGTCAGCCTCGAAACCTTAATGACTTGGAGAAGATCTGCAAAGAGGAGTGGGACAAAATCCCTCCTGAGATGTGTGCAAACCTGGTGGCCAACTACAAGAAACATCTGACCTCTGTGATTGCCAACAAGGGTTTTGCCACCAAGTACTAAGTAATGTTTTGCAGAGGGGTCAAATACTTATTTCCCTCATTAAAATGCAAATCAATTCATAACATTTTTGACATGCGTTTTTCTGGATTTTTTTGTTGTTATTCTGTCTCTCACTGTTCAAATAGACCTACCATTAAAATTATAGACTGATCATGTCTTTGTCAGTGGGCAAACGTACAAAATCAGCAGGGGATCAAATACTTTTTTCCCCTCACTGTACTTTTGTACCTGTTTCCTCCAGCATCTTCACAAGGTCCTTTGCTGTTGTTCTGGGATTGATTTGCACTTTTCGCACCAAAGTACGTTCATCTCTAGGAGACAGAACGCGTCTCCTTCCTGAGCGGTATGACGGCTGCGTGGTCCCATGGTGTTTATACTTGCATACTATTGTTTGTACAGCTGAATGTGGTACCTTCAGGCGTTTGGGAATTGCTCCCAAGGATGAACCAGACTTGTGGAGGTCTACTATTTTTTTCTGAGGTCTTGGCTGATTTCTTTTGATTTTCCCATGATGTCAAGCAAAGAGGCACTGAGTTTGAAGGTAGGCCTTGAAATACATCCACAGGTACACCTCCAATTGACTCAAATGATGTCAATTAGCCTATCAGAAGCTTCTAAAGCCATGACATCATTTCCTGGAATTTTCCAAGCTGTTTAAAGGCACAGTCAACTTAGTGTATGTAAACTTCTGACCCACTGGAATTGTGATACAGTGAATTATAAGTGAAATAATCTGTCTGTAAACAATTGTTGGAAAAATTACTTGTGTCATGCACAAAGTAGATGTCCTAACCGACTTGCCAAAACTTTAGTTTGTTAACAAATTTGTGGAGTGGTTGAAAAACAAGTTTTAATGACTCCAACCTAAGTGTATGTAAACTTCCGACTTCAACTGTATATGGATATTTATCCAAAACTCAGTTGTCCTGAGTCTGCACAGAACTGCCAGGACCTAGGATCAATGGAGAAGTTTTTTAATCCAGTATCTCTCAAAACATTCACGAAAATAGTCATGACCTCTAAACCTTCCAGCTGTCTACTGGACCCTATCCCAACTAAACTACTAAAAGAGATACTTCCTGTGTTTGGCCCTCCTATGTTGAACATAATAAAACAGCCCCCTATCCCCCGGATGTGTTCAAAACTCACTAAAGGTAGCAGTAATAAAGCCTCTCCTGAAAAATCCAAACCTTGACCACCCCCCCCAAAAAGGCCTATATCTAATCTCCCATTCCTCTCAACATTTTTTGAAAAAGCTGCCTTCCTGAAGACAAATAATGTATATGAAAAGCTCCAGTCTGGTTTTAGACCCCATCATAGTACTGAGACTGCACTCATGAAGGTGGTAAATGACCTTTTAATGGCGTCAGACCAAGGCTCTGCATCTATCCTCGTGCTCCTAGACCTTAGTGCTGCTTTCGACACCATCAATCACCACATTATTTTGGAAAGATTGGAAATCGTAATTGGTCTACGTGGACAAGTTCTTGCTTGGTTTAGATTATATCAGTTCATCTCTGTGGATGGTTTTTCCTCTGACAAATCAATGGTACGTTTCGGTGTTCCTCAAGGTTCCGTTCTAGGACCACTATTGTTTTCACTATATATGCTACCTCTTGGTGATGTCAATCAGAAACACAATGTCAACTTTCACTGCTATGCAGACGACACAGCTGTACATTTCGATGAAACCCCCAAATTGCCTACCCTGGAAGCCTGTGTTTCAGACATAAGGAAGTGGATGCCGTAAAATGTTTTACTTTTAAGCTCAGACAAAACAGAGATGATAGTTCTAGGTCCTAGGTCTGCTATCAGATCTGAAAATGAATCTCTATGGTTGTACAGTCGTCTCAAATAAAACTGAAGGACCTGTGTTACTCTGGATCCCGATCTCTCCTTTAACAAACATATACAAAATATTTAAAGAGCAGGCTTTTTTCATCTTCGTAACATTGCAAAAATCTGAACCTTTTTGTCCAAAGTTGATGCAGAAAAGCTCATCCATGCTTTTGTCACTTCAAGATTAGACTACTGCAATGCTCTACTCTCCGGATACCCGGATAAGGCACTAAATAAACTTCAGCTAGTGCTAAATACAGCTGCTAGAATCTTGACTAGAATCCAAAAATGTGATCATATTACCATATTAGTGCTAGCCTCCCTACACTGGCTTCCTGTTAAGGCTAGGGCTGATTTCAAGGTTTTACTGCTTACCTACAAAGCATTTTTACATGGACTTGCGCCTTCCCATCTTGCCGATTTGGTTCTGCCGTACATACCTACACGTATGCTATGGTCACAAGACGCATGCCTCCTTATTGTTCCTAGAATTTCTAAGCAAATAGCTGGAGGCAGGGCTTTCTCCTATAGACCTAAATTGTTATGGAATGGTCTGCCGATCTATGTTAGAGACGCAGACTCAGTCTCAATCTCTTCAGTAGGTCCTATAATTGAGTGAAATCTGGCCCAGGGGTGCGAAGGCGAACGGCAAAGCACTGGAGTGACGAACCCCCCTTGCTGTCTCTGCCTGGCCGGCTCCCCTATCTCCACTTGGATTCTTTGCCTCTGACCCTATTACGGGGGCTGAGTCACTGGCTTGCTCGCGCTTCTCAATCCTTCCTGTCCTCGGGCTTGTGCGGTGGGAGATCTTTGTGGGCTATACTCGGCCTTGTCTCTGATCTCTTGATATCCCTTTGGTGGTGTGGGGGCTGTGCTTTGCCAAAGTGGGTGGGGTTATATCCTGCCTGGTTGTCCCTGTCCGGGGGTAACTTTGGACGGGACCAGTGTCCCCCAACCCCCCGTCTCAGTCTACTGTATCTATGCTGCAATAGTCTATGTGCCGGGGGGCTAGGGTCAGTCATATCTGGAGTCCTGTGTGATCTTAGATATGCTCCCTCTAATTCGCCCATCTCTCGCTCCCCTCCCGGAGGACCTGAGCCCTAGGTCCATGTCTCAGGATTACCTGGCCTGACGACTCCTGGCTATCCCCGTCCATAGTCCACCTGGTCGTGCTGCTGACCCAGTTTCTGCTGTTCTGCCTGCCGCCATGGAACCCTGACCTGTTCACCGGACCCTTCCACGCACATGCTGTCTCGACCTCTAAATGCTCGGCTATTAAAAGCCAACTGACATTAACTCCCGAGGTGCTGACCTCTTGCACCCTCTACAGCCACTATGATTATTATTTGACCCTGCTGGTCTTCTATGAACGTTTGAACATCTTCAAGAACGATCTGGCCTTATATGGCCATGTACTTTTACAGTATAATCTCCACTCGGCACAGTCAGAAGTGGATGGCCACCCCTCAGAGCCTGGTTAATCTCTAGGTTTCGTCCTAGGTTCCTGCTTTTCTATGGAGTTTTTCCTAGCCACTGTGCCTCTACATCTGCATTGCTTGCTCTCTGGGGTTTTAGGCTCAGTTTCTGTATAAGCACTTTGTGACAATTAATTTGATTGATTGATTGAGGAGAGAGAGTTAGGAGAGTGGGGAGAGAGAGACTTGGTGGCAAGATTTGTAAAGACAAGATTAAATCAAGAATAGTGTGATGGTGACAATATAAGCCTAATCACATATACACTACCGGTCAAAAGTTTTAGAACACCTACTAATTCAAGGGGTTTTCTTTATTTCAAAAAATATATATATTTTATATTTGAAATTCTTCAAATAGCCACCCTTTGCCTTGATGACAGTTTTGCACACTGTTGGCATTCTCTCATTCCTGCTTCATGAGCTAGTCACCTGGAATGCATTTCAATTAACAGGTGTGCCTTCTTAAAAGTTAATTTGTGGAATTTATTTCCTTCTTAATGCGTTTGAGCCAATCAGTTTTGTTGTGACAAGGTATGGGAGGTATACAGAAGATAGCCCTATTTGGAAAAAGACCAAGTCCATATAACGGCAAGAACAGCTCAAATAAGCAAAGAGAAACGACAGACCATCATTACTTTAACACATGAAGGTCAGTCAATACGGAACATTTCAAGAACTTTGAAAGTTTTCAACAGGACAATGACCCAACACACCTCCAGGCTGTGTAAGGGCTATTTTACCAAGAAGGAGAGTGATGGAGTGCTGCATCAGATGACCAGGCCTCCACAATCCCCCGACCTCAACCAAATTTAGATGTTTTGGGATGAGTCGGACTGCAGAGCGACGGAAGAGCAGCCAACAAGTGCTCAGCATACGTGGGAACTCCTTCAAGACTGTTGGAAAAGCATTCCAGGTGAAGCTGGATGAGAGAATGCCAAGAGTGTGCAAAGCTGTCATCAAGGCAAAGGGTGGCTATTTGAAGAATCTCAAATATGAAATATATTTTGATTTGTTTAACACTTTTTTGGTTACTACATGATTCCATATGTGTTATTTCATACATTTGATGTCTTAACGCTATTCTACAATGTAGAAATTAGTAAAAATAAAGAAAAACCCTTGAATGAGTAGGTGTTCTAAAACTTTTGACCAGTAGTGTATATTATCACTTGTGAATGATGCCCAGCGTAAGGCAAGAAACAATGCATCACTTTTTTTAGCGACTTTCTTTTAAAGGTTTGTATCACTTCTTAAAATGAAGCACATTAATCCGCTTTACAATGAGTGTAGAGCCTAACTGGCATACATATGCATCGTGTGAGTTTCAAGTTTGGGGAAGATCATTTTCACCATAAAAATACACCTTTATAATAAAAACATTACATGCATAATTGCATTTGCGGTCACTTTAGATAATGGTGTTTTCCCGCTAATGGAACATTCGCGCTTATAGCATACTGCCGTGTGCGCATTGCAGCGCTTATAATGTGAAATAGCCTAATTGTTTAACATTTTAAAATAAATGTTCTGATCTGTTGCGTCAGCCTCATTGCGTAATAAAATGTTTTTTTGTTGCTAGGGGTTGTATTAATTTGGGATCTATCGCATCCCACAACTGTCCCAGACTATGTTAGGAATATTTATTTCTCGCACAGAAAATAATAGGTCAACTTTTGTACTATGGGGGATAGTAGATTGACATAGGCTAGTGCTTTTGCTGTTCGTTAGGCCTACTCATCCTGTTGGTTGGCGAAAAGTAAATGTCAACAGTTCTTCCAATTTCTTCAATATGCGCCTCGGAATTGGATAAGGACACGCACAAGTGCGTCCCCGATGTGTCTGTCTTCACTTGTAGCCTGTGAGAAAAACCCAATCACGTGACGGAGAGCCATGTGAGTGAGAGGTGCCTCGGAGCACGCAGGGAGAAGGGAATTCAAATTATTATATTCAGCCCAAGGGCAAAACGGCTACTGGCCGCAAAAGGCAAGGATTTTTTTAGGGGGCATTACGGCCACACAAAGGGGATGCCGCCGGGAAATTCAAGGCATTATCAAGTGCTTGTCAACTTGTGAATGAGAGACTGATGAATGTGAACATCCTGCACAAAAAACAAAGCAGAGCTCATGCCTTTCATGCAACTTTTTTCAAATCATCTTTAGAGTCGCATCATGCAGCCTTAGAATGTATTGAAAATCTGAACATATAACCCAACGTTTGTATCACAACTAAAGTAACATAAATAACTAAATTAAGCATATAGGAATACCTGTTTCTTTGTTAACCGCTCAACACAATAGCCGCATGTGCGCACTCCCTCAAATTGTTTGCAGAAAATATCCTTTCTATTTTATTCAGCTTTGTTCAATTTTTTCTTCATACTATAAAATAATGCCACGGAATTCTAAGCAAATCTTGTCTGCTAAATGAGTGTAGCCCACAGCCATATGGCATAGCCAGATCAGGACAACTCAGAGTATGCTATTTTGTTCTTCTGAAATAGACTACATTTTCTTCATATCATGTTTCTTTAGACCTGTCTAAAATAAATAATGGATTTATTGTGAAGTTGTAGGCTATATTATATGGATTTATTAGACTTTAAAAATGTAGATGTTCCAAAGGTCTGCATCAGTGGCTTGTAGGCTGTGTGTGGAAGCCAGGAGATGCTAAATGTGTTTATGTTAATTAACGGTCAATTACCGTGAGACCGGCACATATTTGCTTGACAATCACTGGTTGACAAAATCTTGTGACCGCCACAGCCCTAGTGGCGAGTGACACTGGGCACTGGCAGGCACATGGATGTTGAATATTTCATCTGCCTATCGGTCGGGGAGAGAAGAGTGAGAATGAGAGAGAGATGGGAGAGTGAGAGAGAGAGCGGGGGAGAGCGAGAGACTTGGTGGCGATTGACACTGGGCACTGGCAGAGACACCTGGGTGTTGAATATTTCATCTGCCCGTCGGTCGGTGGCAGACACAATACTGACCTGAGGCCTGTGTGAAACACAAAAGGGGAGACGAGTGCAGAGAGGAGTCTTGATGCTGTTTTTATGGTATCATTTTTAGAGTGCCTGCTTGGCTCCACTTGGAGTAAAATAACAGCCTTGTGATAGGACAATGGAGCCTCCACTTTCGCATTCTATTCAATTAATCTCCAATGATCATATGGTTTGGAAACTAAGCTAAAACAATTTTGGCCAGATGGGTCATGTGCACCGGATGATATATTTAGGCAAATCTGCAAATAATCTGTGAGTGCAGCTCCAAGGGAAAGAACAAGACTTTGCACCACTCTAGAGCTAATGTAGAGATAGATTGACACTGTCTGCCAATATGCTGCTACTGAGAAAATGCTGCAGCAAATTATTTCACACGACCAAACTGGAACAAACAATCAAGATGCACAGATTAGGGATGCTCTAGCAAGTGTCCGTAACAGCTCATTGTGTAAAACAAAAAAATCGTAGCGCTGCCACGAGCCCTAATCTCTTTACAACAATAGTGCCCTAAAATCGGGTCTGCTATTAATTCCGGTTTTTATTGTTAAATCTGGGGAACAAAAGCACTTTGTTTGGACATTGTAAGGGTGTAAAGGACAGTGGAGAAACAGAGGGTTTCTTTCTGGTAAAGAAATGAATAGGCAACACATCCTGCAATGCCAACAGGTGATTTGTCTGAAGAATGAATCAAGTGACAATGGTGACAATGTCCATTACCACAAGACAGTTATGAAACAATTATTGAGTTACCTGAGAAACGTACTTATGCAATGCCTGTCATATTGAACAAGTAAAGTGTTTTTTAAATATGGCAAAGGCACTTAGTTAAGTGACTATAATGTATGTACTGTGTATATACACTGAGTGCTCAAAACCTTAGGAACACCTGCTCTTTCCATGACAGACTGACCAGGTGAAAGCTATGATCCCTTATTGATGTCACTTGTTAAATCCACTGTGTCAAGAACTGCAATGCTGCTGGGTTTTTCACACACAACAGTTTCCCGTGTGTATCAAGAATGGTCCACCACCCAAAGGACATCCAGCCAACTTGGCAACTGTGGGAAGCATTGGAGTCAACATGGGCCAGCATCCCTGTGGAACGCTTTCGACACCTTGTAGAGTCCATGCCCTGACAAATTGAGGCTGTTCTGAGGGCAAAATGGGGTGCAACTCAATATTAGGAAGGTGTTCCTAATGTTTTGTACACTCAGTGCGTTTTTTTTTCACTGACAAATAAGAGCAAACCAACTAACTCAGTTTAGATAACACAAACGTATTCAAATAACATTAACAATTAAAGGTAAAATCAACAGGGCAGCCTGAACTCTTAAAACCAAATCAGACTGACAACTCAATCAACAGGTCAAACACTAAACTATATGATAATAGAATTCACACAACCAAATAACTAGACTCATTATACCTTTTCTAAGACACCAAAAGGTCATATCTTTAACATCCCAATGACAGACAAGGCATAAAGCTCACCCCAAACAAATAAAACAGTAGGATAAATACATCACCTGAGTTTAAGGTATGAAAGTCCTCTCAACTTGACGATCCAGTACACTATGGATCATTCATTCATTCCTGCCTGCCGGGGAGGCAAAAACCCAACTTGCTGTGAGGCAACGGCAACAGGCTGACAGAGAAACCGGGGCAAAGCTTCATGCAGTCCACTCCTTCTTACTCCCCCTCCTCCCCCCTCTCTCTCCCTCCTGCGCTCTCCCCCTCTCCCTCTCCGCCCAGAGAAAAGAGAGCAGCCGTCTATAAAGGACCCATCGTAGTTGGGGAGAAATCTAAGGAATCAGTGGTAATTGGCCCTGACGGCGAGCGGCTTGCCAAACTGGGCCTGGATTTAAGATCCAGCCTTACCCCCCCTTCCGCGGTTTGCCTCACCCTGCCTCCTCCAGCCCCACCCCCTCCTCACCCCTGCTCACAGTGGCACTGCCAGTAGATTAGAAGGAGGGAGAGATCTCAGTCAGGCAAGCTAATGAGCAGCCTAGCCCAATGAGAAGCCTGATCACACACACACACACAGCCAGCCTGACCATTGACATAAGGCGAGATCAAGAAGCAGACCCCCTTTCAGCTCCAAGGCACCCTCACGGCCCATCATCTATTCTAAAACAAAAAGTTACAGGTCACATTCACCTCATTAATTTGACAGATTAACTATGTATGTTTCATACATACACTACCGTTCAAAAGTTTGGGGTCACTAAGACATTTCCTTGTTTTCGAAAGAAAAGCAATTTTTTTGCCCATTAAAATTACATCAAATTGATCAGAAATACAGTGTAGACATTGTTAATGTTGTAATACTGTATATGTCTATACTTCTTCAACACCCTAAACTTTGCACAGACCTCATTTAAAAAAGCTCTCTGGTCTCTTTGTTCCACACCAATCTATTATTACTTTTATGTGACTCTTATTAACCCTTTATAACCAACCAACTAACCAGGATACAGCCTCTGACCACTTTTGTTTTGTAGTTTTCTGCCCAACAGACTGTGTCGACAATGACAAACAGTCTCAAGCAGGCAGACAGTGAGACAAGCATCATGGCAGGTGGATGTGAAAGAAAGGAGAGGAAGAAAGAAAACGGTTTGTCTCGTTAAAAGACAGGACATCTGTCCAGAGGGAGGACGAGGATGTTGATTTGAGACTCGACTTAATTGCCCATGAGGGGATAAATAAAGTCATATTGAATTGGAGCTCCCAGTACTTACTCTTCATCACCCTGAGTGGGCCGCCTTCTGGCTGAGGAGAGGGGGACAGAAACGCTCCGCCTTGGAGAGGCAGCAGTGGAGAGAGAGATAAGAGGAGGAGAGCGAGAAGGGGTAGACACATACAGCCAGATAGCAGGTGTTCCGGAGGGGAGGAGAGGGATGGGACCATGAACACAATTGAAGGAGGAGGAATAAGAGAGCTTGTTAGTAGAAGACAGATGAGTTTCAAGTTCAAGAGGACAAATCAAATATGAGAAAGTCAAAACCATAGAGATAAAACTATAGAGGCTGACGTCATAGATCCCCAAAGCACTGGAATGGAACAATTTGTCGGCCTCTTACCTGAGGACAGTTCTAAACAAGCAACATCTGCATTCTATGGTCAAAACGCTATTGAAAAATGCTAGTGCAAAGTTCTAGTTCTTGGACATCCACCTGATGAAGCAAGCTTTGGGGCAGAGCATAACTACTCAATTTAACATTTCCCCAAATTCAAATTCCCCCCAAAGCATAGAAAATAACCATCTTCGTAACTAGAACAGAGGGAGCAGACAGGGCCGACGAGCAACCATGGCGAAGAGCAACCATGTCAGGTAGTGTCAGTCTGTCAAGGCAGAGAGAGAGGGGGGCAATTAAGGAAATGGCTGAACACTAAACCGGTTCTCAAGGTAACGGTAGCCCTGAGCAAGGGCATACATTTGTAATCAGTTATCTGGGACGGTAAGGCCAGACTCATCTCTCTGTCTCTACAGAATGAGATAACATTGTTCCCATTTGTGCCTGCCCCAACTCAGCTTTCCAGGAATAATTGCACTATCAGGGGGAGTGGAGAAGGAGTCTATTGACACTTCGCACAGGTTTAGCCATCTGTGAAATGCAATGGTCAGGTAAGAGCGTTGTGCCAGTAACCGAAAGGTCGCTGGTTCTAATCCCCGAGCCAACTAGGTGAAAAATCTGTCGATGTGCCCTTGAGCAAGGCACTTAACCCTAATTGCTCCTGTAAGTCGCTCTGGATAAGAGCGTCTGCTAAATGACGTAAATGTAATGTAAATGTATATATAATAAACAATTTAAACTACAGTAGCTAATGTAACATGACATTTTTTTTATTCAGAATGCACTGCAGTCATAAGGGGAAAATAAGCACAATGTCAGAAAGAAAGGGTGAGTGAAAATAGAAAGTGAAAGCGAGGAAAGCAAAATAAAGAAAAAGAGAGAAAGCTAAAAGGTAGCGGCAGTGGGCACTCACTTCCTGAAGAGGAGGAGGGGCGTCGCTGGTTGGTGCTTGAGGAAGGGCTGTACTGGTAGGTGGGCATTTCCGAGGGCAGTGGTGGGGGAGGAGGTGGTGCCGGGGTGGGGTTGCTGATGGGGAGGGGGGGCGGGAGAGGAGGAAGAGGAGGAGGGAGGGACAACTCCTCCGTGGTGCCGTTCTCGGGGCTGGGGGCAGGGCTGTCGGCTGGCTCCTCCAATAACACAGAACCCTGATTGGATCATAACAATTGTAATAGAAAATGGTTTGTTTCTATCCCAACAGTCAAAACATAACAGATACCTGTCCATCTTAACTATAAAGGGTCTCATTTTGACAGAGCTAAAATGTAGATGTTACAAAAAAAGCATAATTTTAAATACGCTTGACACTTAATCAAAAGCAAATTTTGTTATTGAATCGCATACGCGCTACTGTTAGCTTTTACCCCATCCATAAAATCGCTCGTCATGGACATGCAGCTAATTATTTATTATTTTTGGTAACATCGTGATCCTTCTATCATCTTATTCCTTGACAGCTGGAGAGGAAGTTGTAATAATGGTAGGAGCCAATGAACCGTATCACCCCTGACTGCACAGAAAGACATGCCAATAGACAGCCTAGCAGTGCTTGGCTGGGCCCATAACAGTGTATGTGGGAGGAGAGGGGGAATGATACTGTGACAGAGTAGTTGACTCTATAATGATGGCCCAATTAGACACTTGCTGTATAAAATCAACGCAGATACCCCCAAAAAATGACTGAAGTAAAATGACTACTTAAGTACTTTACACCACTGAGTGACACTAAGGGCTCAGACACCCGTTTTCTAGCCGAGAGTACTTAGGACCTCTGAACATAATTTGCGCACCAATTTTACATGTAGAATCGCATGAAAAATTTCGGTAGTCAGACGTCTACAGCGGGTGGTCCCTAAAAACACAGCACGCTGAACGACCGGCAGACGAACACTAGATCCACATTCGGTGCAATGTGTGCAAGCCTTAACACAGTGATTACAGAGTTAATGGGCTGTCATTATGCCCCTCTTTCCCTAAAATAAAGGGGGTGGAGGTGTCCAGACAGGGGTCCCACGGGGGTCCCTCTCCAGCACGCGTCGGGCCTCTGCTGACTATGTTGATTAGCTGGGCGATGTGTATGGGAATTAGCAAGCCCCACAAGGTCCTAATTGACTCAATGTAGGTTACACCCAATAGCGGCCTTCGACACTGTCAATACCTATGAGATTATGGGGCCGCTCCCTGGGGGGGCTTGACTGTGAGATATACAAATCCCCCTAACGGGAACAAAAAGCAGAATCAAACAGCTGGGGTGGTGGTGGACTAGCAGAAAACAGACAATGTATAGCTAGTGTCAGCAATGTTACAGCAGCAGCAATATTAAAAAGAAAAGAAAAGCCAAATCGCATACCTTAGCGCAACCTTTGAAAGGTTAAGCACAGATTTATAATAAAGCCAAGTTTGCATTAAAATGTAATTTCCCTGGTAGTACAGTGCAGCCTGGTTAGCTTCACTTTGTGGATAATGGAACTGTAATCAGTTTGTTTGTGCCTGTGTTTTGCAAGTGAGTTTGCACAACAAGGCAGAGATTCAGGCGGTAACAGAAATTAGGGTGCTGCAGTTAGTAAGTTGGTATCGGATGGCAAACAAATGGTTCAAGGGTACACATTGTTATGTTATGTAACACACTGAGATACACTGCCGTCTGTGGCCCTTAAGGACAGCAGTTTTTTTCTGTGCTGCACTATGCTGGCTTGTCAGGTGGGGCAGCAAGCCCTGGGTTGAGGTGATGATTAGGGCCTGGGAGGGACAGAGTTCTGCTAGATTAGAGGGCAGTCACTGGGGGATGCACTGGTCTGACCAACCGCTACAGGAGCCAGTCCTGTTGGTGCCAGCAAGTTGACTAATGGGGCATGGTATGGCAGCCATTTTGATTATCAACAGCTTGAAAACGCTGTGCTGCTGACTTTACTATTACAGAACTGATCTTGTGTATGTCACAGAACCACCTGACAAAATATTTAAAACGTTAAAGAGAGGAATAGCCCATGAACCCCCCAAACAAATGCCTCCCTCTTCTACAGTGAATATACTACGGTCCTGGAGCGCTACTGGGTGAGCAGGCTTATGTTCCAGCCCAGTACTATCACACCTGTTGCAAGCAATCAACTAAATCACGGTCTTATGTCTGGACCATGATAAGTTGAATCAGGTGTATAGCGTTGGGCTGGAACAAAAGCTTGCACACCCAGTTTGCTCTCCAGGACTGAAGTTGGAGAACCCCTGTTGTCTTTTCCTGCTTACCTCCTCGTTAGGCGCCATGGCTCTGATCCCACGGTTGTCAACCGCGTCGCTACCCAGGGCTTTGTAGTAGTCCCCAGTACTGGGCTGCTTGTTGAAGTTTCGAGACTTTCTGTTGGAGTCCACCCGGCGCAGCCTATCGTGGTGATCTCCTGGAGTCAGTTGCTGGGTAGAAACAAGAGAGGGGGCAATGAGCAGTGAGTAAATATACACAAATATAAAAGCAACATGTAAAGTGTTGGTCTCATGTCTGCCATCTGCCCGGTACAGTTGAAACCGGGATTTATCCTTGAAGAGCACACTTCTCCAGCGTGCCAGTGGCCATCGAAGGTGAGCATTTGCCTACTGAAGTCGGTTACGACGCCGAACTGCAGTCAGGTGAAGACTCTGGTGAGGACCAAGAGCATGCAGATGAGCTTCTCTGAGCTGGCTTTTGACAATTTGAACAGAAATTGTTCGGTTGTGCAAACCCACAGTTTCATCAGCTGTCCGGGTGGCTGGTCTCAGGCGATCCCACAGGTGAAGAAGCCGGATGTGGAGGTCCTGGGCTGGCGTGGTTGCAGGTGGTCTGCGGTTGTGAGAGCCCAGTTGGACGTACTGCCAAATTCTCTAAAACGATGTTGGAGGCGGCTTATGGTAGAGAAATTAACATTAAATTATCTGGCAACAGCTCTGGAGTCAGCATGCTAATTGCACGCTCCCTCAAAACATCAGACATTTGTGGCATTGTGTCGTGTGACAAAACTGCACATTTTAGAGTGGCATTTTATTGCATCGTGTGGGCGAGCAGTTTGCTGATGTCATTGTTGTGAACAGAGTGCCCCATGGTGGTGGGATTATGGTAAGGGAAGGAATAACGAACGCAATTGAATTTTATCGATGGCAATTTGAATGTACAGAGATACCGTGACGAGATACTGAGGCCCATTGTCGTGCCATTCATCCGCTGCCATCACCTCATGTTTCAGCATGATAATGCACAGCCCCATGTCACAAGGATCTCTACACAATTCCTGGAAGCTGAAAATATCCCAGTTCTTCCATGGCCTGCATACTCACCCGACATGTCACCCATTGAGCATGTTTGGGATGTTCTGGATCGACGTGTACGACAGTGTGTTCCAGTTCCCACCAATATCCAGCAACTTCGCACAGCCATTGAAGAGGATTGGGACAGCATTCCACAGGCCACAATCAACAGCCTGATCAACTCTATGCAAAGGAGATGTGTTGCGCTGCATGAAGCAAATGGTGGTCACACCAGATACTGACTGGTTTTCTGATCCACGCCCCTACTTTAGTTTTTTAAGGTATCTGTGACCAACTGATGCATATCTGTATTCCCAGTCATGTGAAATCCATAGATTAGGGCCTAATGAATTTATTTCAATTGACTGATTTCCTTATATGAACTGGAACTCAGTAAAATTATTGAAATTGTTGCATGTTGTGTTTGTATTTTTGTTCAGCGTATATATATTTTGTCTGCGCTTGCGTGTTGTTCTGACTGTTGCTTTCCATTTGGGTCTTTTGAAACACAGAGTCTGGACAAATTTGGGGTTTAGTAGCTGGAAGGCTGAGCTATAAAATCTAAGGTACTTCAAAAGTATGATTTTGAAAGTAATCAGATTGCTTAAACTTATAACAAAAGACAAACAATTACAAGCGTAAGCCACAGAACATTCTCAAATTCTTTCCCCGGACGTAAAATATAAATACTTCTTGATCCCCTAACATGACACATTTACATTTACATTTACATTACATTACACCTATATACACAAAAAGGACAGCATTGTGCTTAGTCGGCATTTGACAATACATTTGAGGGTCAGAAACGTTGTGACCCTAGCAGAAGCAGCTTTACTTCAGCAGCACCAGGAACAAAAAGGCTTTTCTTCTTCGCCTCTGGATTTAAGCGTCACCTTTAATATTGCACAAAAAGCCTTTGTGGTCACAGAAAGTAATAATTAATATGCACACGGGTCCTGTCCGAGGTAAGAGAGCCCCCTCGTGACCTCACAGGAGGGGTCAGAGGATCCCACTGGGCACAAACTGGTTGATCGTAATTTGTCAACGTATTGTGACGTGGAATCGATGTGGAAAATACATTGAATTTGAAAAAAGTAAACCAACATAAACTGTTGTTTTGAGGGTGACATTTCAACCACAGGATTATGTCATCATTGTAACCCATTTTCAACAGACAAACCTTGTATAAAATATGTTGAATTTGTATCTTTTAAACAATGTCAGATCTTCAACATTATGTACACTATCAAACAATGAACAATAGGCTGGGCAGCACCTCCTACTGGAGAGTTGATCTACAGCTATTCATTTGGTCTCCAATCCATGGTTTTAACCAAGCCTAACCCTGCTTAGTGTTTATATTTGTCACTGACTCCTACCAATTTTCTGTCAAGATAATGATTATTGAGAGACCTCTTACTAACTAAATATATTCACTGTTGCTTTCGAAGTCATCCAAAGGGTATGTTATCAGAGCAATTTAAATGTAACCATACTTTATAAGTCATATCATCAATGATACTATTTAGGCCTATATAGTTTTTGCAAAGTCATCAACAGTTATTGTTTACATTTAACCCAGGGTTCAACTAAAAATAGACAATACCTATAGGCCTAGGGTTTCAAGCTTTGGTTGATTTCAATTTTAATTTCCAAGTTAATCATTAATACGTTGGATTCATGTCTCGATCTCAACCAAAAATCTAAGTTAAAGAATAGGACTAAATCAAATCAAACTTTAATGAAATGCATTTAAAGTTTGGTTAGATTAACTCCTATTTTTAAACTTTCATTTTTGGTTGAGATGAAGATGTGTATCCAACATAACAATTATTAATTTGTAGACAAACTGGATATTGAATTGTGTTCAGTTGTCAACGCAACCAAATATCAAAGTGCATTTAAAGTTTGATTAGATTTAGTCCTATTCTTCAACTTTGATTCTTGGTTGAGATAGACATATGAATTATTCATTTGTAGACAAACTGGAATTTCTTGACAACCAAAACACAATTCAATATCACTTTTGTAATACAGTAAATGGCCTATCGACAAGTTAACAAAATGGTATGTTGGATTCATGTCTCCAACTAAACCAAAAATGTAAGTTAAAGAATAGGAATAAATCAAACTTTATTTAAAGTGCATTTAAAGTTTGATTTGATTGAACCATGGCTCAGATGAAACTACGCTGTGTTGTCAACCAAACAATTCAATAATATTTTTCTAATAAAGTAGCCTAAAGTTAAGGCTATCTTACAAACAAATGTAACAGAATTTATTCAACCTTAAAATGAGTAACACATCCATGACCACTGAGGTTAGCCTACTGTAACTAGAAATGTCTTACGGAATCATAGAAAGCATGCATGTTCAAGATAGCATGCAAAGGTTGCAGGTCTGTGGAGATCTTCACAATTGCTGTAATAATCTGTGCTAAATCTTGAACAGCATTGATCACTTGCACTATGTTCTTTTAGTGTAATCTCAACTGGAATCCAGGTCATTTGGTTGTACTATTAGATACAAAATATCTGACATTGTATTCCCATTTGAACTTTGTTGTGCTTTTAAATGGTTGAAAGTAGGGCCAGGACGATACCAGTATCGACATTTTTTTTTACATGGCAAAAATGAAAACACTAAGCAGACCAAACTCTTTGGTCCTTTAAAAACCTGCTGTATGTAAAATATTGTGTGCTATAGCTAGGAAAATAAATAAATGTGACTCTGGATGACAACATAATGATGTTTGTTTCCAAGATTAGGGCTGTTTTCATAAAGAACTTAAATCCGCTTCTTGTTTTGTTGCCTTGCCACGATACTAATGAGTATCGCGATACTGGTATCGTCCCGGCCCTAGTTGAAAGCGCAGATAACACATTTAGATGACAAATAAACCAAAAATACATTGTTTTTCCATTGGAATTTGGCTGTTCTTTTAGATGGTTGAAAGCATACTGATAACACATTGGGAATTCAACAAACTTCTAGGTGTCTTTTTGAGTGGGTAAATAAAGGTTGAAATCTCACTGATCAACATCATCCAAATATTACCCACATTTCACAATTGAAATGATATGGTGTGCCCAGTGGGATGGCTCTTCCATCTCCTGGGCTCTCACTTTCCCCTTCCAAGCTCTCTAGGTCACATGTTGAGGAGGAAGTTCATCAGACACCTGACACAATAGACCCATGTTTCAAAGATAGCTAGGACCTTTAAAGATACTGCAGTAGTCCAAGGTTGGGAACAATCCCACTGGGCAAAAACTGGTTGAATCAACTTTGTTTCCACGCCATTTCAACCAACAAAAATCAATGTGACGACGTTGAATCAACATGGAAAACTGAATGGACTTGCAAAAAGTCAACCTATTTTTTTAGCCCAACTTTCAACCTAAATCCTGTGACATTTGTTGTTGATTTCACGGTTAGTTGACAACTCAACCAAATATAAATCAAAACTAGACTTGAACTGACATCTGTGCCCAGTGGGATTTCATTTAAATTCAGTAAGTAAATATGAGTTGATCCCAAACCTGTGGTAGTCTTCTTCAATATGTTTAATCTTGTGTACTAAGCACCAATGGAGTGCTTTTCCACCTACGTCTTTTTGGGGGGTATTTACCTAATGCAAAGTATTGCATTACGACTATTTGCATTGAGAGCATTGTAAGCTTGACTAACAAAATCTTTCCATCTCCTCAACTCAGTTTAAGTATGGCCAGGCTTACTCAGTGAGATTGATCAGCCTGAGTGTGTGCTTTTTAACCCTCCCGTTGTCCTAGGGTCAAAATGACCCGCCACTGTGTTGAACCAACTTTTTTTAATTTTTATATTTTGGGGATCATTTGTGAGAAGGAGGCAGTGAGACTTTAAAGAAAGTATCACTGCCTCCTCCTCACAAATGATCAAAAAAATATAAAAATTAAATAAAGTTGGTTCAACACAGTGGCGGGTCATTTTGACCCTAGGACAACGGGAGGGTTAAAGACGTCATGAAGTCATGCTCACAAAAACACATTAAATAGTTGTACTCTACGAAATAGCACCCAGCAACCAAGCAGTAGTACGAGGTGAAAACAATTTCTTATTTTGGGCTCTGTACTTATCACTACAGACAAGTATCTTTTTTGTAGCCTACACAGTATAACCAATCAATCAAATACAGGATTATACTATATTCATAGAAAGTGAATAAAGTGAGAAGGCAGTTGATTACATCGAAGCCATGGGGTCAACGTCCTCAATTCAGACACCCACTTTGCCTGTCAAATCGCACAAAAACAAGAGCATCACAACCGGCAAATGTCGTCATTTACATTTTCAATGCATTCATTTTGTTTTCAAGAGGCACCGCGGCACAACCCAGAGATATCCAACAGATGTCTAAAATCCTAGACAATGTACACACAGGCAGAAATAATTGACAGAGATCCCCAAAGGCTGTGATGTCCCTCTTTCCCTTTGTATTGTCCTGTTGTATATTTTCTTGTCCTCTGGCTTTATGGGTGTATTGACATTGTTTACTTACGTCTGCTGTCAAAGACAAGGTCCCCGAGCAGCACTTAGTGAAGAGTATGTGTGTGTGTGTAATGTGAGTAGGGAAAACCACAGGTGGTTTAATTGTTGTTCTCTGAGAGATTGATGGACATCATAATAGGTAGCAGACCCGTATACAAAGCCTTAAGACCACCACCCCTACCCCACCATAACCCCAACACCTCCCACCACACTGATGTCTGGCTGTTTGATAAACACCTCTATCTGTGTTCATTTAGCGGTTTCCGTATCTTCTTCTTACTTTACTGTTGAAAGGTCAATGTGGTCGCGCTGTAGTATACATCTAGTTTGCATGGACGACTATTAAAATCAGAAACAGATCTACGGTTGGTTGTGCATGGTTGGGAGTAGCGATGAGCGATCAAGTGTCCGTTCATACTTTTGCAAATAAAAAAGATATGAGCTAGTATATTATACATATGAAGTATGTTTCAGTGAGGGTATCATTTCATGAAAAAGCCTCCACTGATAAAAAAAAAAGAAGACATTGTGCAACATAAGACTGGTCCTTAAAACAACCTCTAATTTCATTTGATAAAGTGATAGGGGTCTGAGTCATCTCTGTCTGGCTTGTCAGCTTCCTTTTCCATCTAGCCAACTAGGACAGACAAATCTACAACCCCCTCAGAACCTATACAGAGTATTCAGTGTTTCCCTTATGATTGTTTACCCTGAAAACGTTTTACCATCCCGAAAATTATGGGAGTGGCGGCAACGATTTAGCAGCGGTGGCCCTGGGGAAACACTGATACTGTATGTTCCCCATATGCAAAGATGCCATATAACACAACCATTCATACAAAGAGAACATCCTCCCTACCCCTAACAAAGCAACACCTAATGCCCACGCAGGGATAGCTCGCATTAACACTTCAAATACAACAGTTCCCCTTTAAGACAGCCAAGTCACTCTCAGAAAAAGCTGTGGTCACTTTTAGGCTTACCGTAGTTTAACTTCTCTTTCCTCTCAGTAGTACTCTTTGTCTTGACAGATCCGACCCAGAAGCTCAGAGGTGCTCTGAGAGCAGCAGTCACCACATTTCCAGATCTCCTCGTCCCCCTGCGCTCTCCTGTGTCACTCTACCTGGCCCTCTCACTTTACCCACAGGCCCTCATCAATAAGGCACACCTACCGTGACCTGTGACATCAGCGCTGCAGGCCACCGACCAACCAACCACAGCGCGGCACACGCCCGGATGAGCTCTTATGCAAAGTACGGAGCAGTAAAGGGCCCAGGTAGGGCGGGCACAGCCCTCATGGATGCCCACACTCAAATCTCTCAGGGTTTATGGATTAGAATAATTCCTGCCAGCTCCATTTTGATTAGCTATGAATGGCCAGACAACACTTTATTTGCTAGTGTAATAATTGTAGTGCGAGCAAATCCTATTAAAACTGTCAGTCATAATACACTGGTAGGGTAAGTCTGAGTTTTTAAGTGGCCAATGTACAAAAACATCACCTGCCACAAAACAAACAAAGATGGGGTGGGGTGGGGGGTTTGAATTCAAGCAAACCTGCACTGTGAAAACCTGTTCTGTAGAAAAAATACATACATAGCACCAGCAATGCACAAAATGGACCCTCTGAGTTCTGTTTGTTTGTACTAAGTGGGAATCTGCAGTTGCTACATCAATTTTTTGGACTTATAAATTAATGATATATAACCATTGATTCTTGAAGAATGTAACAGATAAATGCCTCATGAGCTTAGTTAAACTGTCAAACCCCATCAGAACACAAAATATCAGCTTGTTTTTACTCCAATGTTTGTAAACATCGTAAACATTAACAAACACTGTATAGCCTCAAAACATGCTTGAAACGATCATTTTTATATACTGGATAGTCAGTCCTTGCATCCTTAGCTATGGCTATGAATTTGAGAGTGGTTACATTTCTCCAGCCCAATCCCTCAACTTTTAACCAAGAGGCGGGTGTTTCAACTAAGGATTGCCGCTTTAACGTAACTTCAGTGAAAATATGTCCATGGCTGCTGATAGGTAGATCAGCAATTTACCAGGATGGGGTTACCCTGCTTTGCCGTTTCTATGGCATGCCGGGCAGATTGTTTTTCCCTGTGTCTACGGTCACTCTCTCCTGTGTGTGTGTGTGTGTGTGTGTTTAATTGTTAATGACGGTGCGCCCAGGGCTCGTCACCTGGGTACCATGAAAGGGGGAGGGGAGCTTGATCACACGCAAACACCCTTGATCACACGCAAACACAGTTCACTTTCATAGCAGCCACATACAAACAGCATGAGCCCTTTAAACGTTGGATAATTCCTTCTCAAATCTACTCCTCTCACCTGTTCCCTTCGCTTGTAGACTTCAGTGCACAACACATCAGCTGTCTGTGACCAGGCGAAAAAACCTTTCCAAGACAAATCTTCATATCATATACATACAGCCTACATCATTGTCACCATATTAGCTAACGTCATAGTCAACATAGCTAATAGAACTAACGCATTAGTAAACCCACTATCTACAATCATGCAATACAGTGTACAGTCAGCAAGCAGTTTAGCAGTTAAACTGGCGGGCCCCAGTGGTTATAACTTAATAAAACCAAAAGCTTACCTTGACTTGGAAGAGTTCCAGTGTTGGATAGCCATAGCCAGCTAGCTAACATGGCATCCCTCTCATTTTTACATTTACATTTTAGTTATTTAGCAGACGCTCTTATCCAGAGCGACTTACAGTTAGTGAGTGCATACATTTTCATACTGGCCCCCCGTGGGAAATGAACCCACAACCCTGGTGTTGCAAGCGCCATGCTCTACCAACTGAGCTACAGGGGACTAATACGTTGGTCTCCTGCAGTGCAATAGGATGATGGGCTTCATGCAATATGATGGTGCTTCATCCCAAATGGCACCCAATTCCCTAAACAGTACACCACCTTCTTTTACCAGATTTCTATGACCCTGGTCAAAAGAAGTGCACTATACAGGGAATAGGGTGCCACTTGGGATGTACCCTTGGTCTGTTGCAGTGCAATCTAGCTGCAGACAGGGGGCATGGTGGGTAGTTGGTAGTTTAGGGTCGGCAGCGCTGAATGAAACGGGGGTAGAGGCACACGTCTCTGATGTGGTGTCTGTTCAGCAGCCAGGTCAGGAACCTCTCCAGGCCCAGTCCGTAGCCGCCATGGGGACAGGTCCCATACTTCCTCTGGTCCGTGTACCAGTAGTAAGGGGTTGGGTCAATGCCTTCCCTCTTGTATCCCTCCAGCAGTTCCTCAGCATCCCAGATCCTCATAGACCCTCCTACAATCTCTCCAACGTTAGGCATCAGCACATCCACCGACTCAGTGAGGCGTCGGTCCTCAGGACAGCGCTGCATGTAGAAAGACTTGATCTCAGCTGGGAAGCGACACAGCAGGATGGTCTCACCGATGGCATCAGTCATCAGCCTCTCTGGCGCCTCTGGGATGTCCTCTCCAAACTCGTAGTAGGTCCCATCGTCCTTTTTGATGTCGTGTTCCTTGAGCCAGATGATGGCATCAGAGTAGTTCATCCTCTTGAAGGGCCTCTTGGGGGGCTTGAAGTCAGGGTTGACTTGGTAGAGGAGAGGAGCAGCAGGAGACTTCAGGACTCTGTCCACCACATCACACACCAGGTCCTCCAGCCTGCTCAGAAGGTCTTCATAGGTCATGAAGGGGCACTCTGCCTCTATATGAGTGTACTCAGACAGATGCCTGCGGGTGCGGGACTGCTCAGCGCGGTAGGACTGTGCGATACAGAAGGTGTCTCCCAGGGCAGGGATGCAGGTCTCCAGGTAGAGCTGAGAGGACTGGGTGAGGAACGCCTCCTCCCCGAAGTAGTTCAGGTTGAACAGGGTGGAACCTCCCTCCACCTGGGTCTGCACCAGGGTGGGCGGGGTGATCTCACAGTATCCGTGGTTGAAGAAGTGGTCCCTGAAGCACTGTGTGACAGTGGAGCGGACCTGGAGGATCTTGGACACGTTCTCCCCACGGATCATCATGTGTCTGTTGTTGAGCTGAACGTCCACATCAGCTCTGTTTGAGCCGAGTGTTTGAGTAGGCTAAACTAGTTAGCTGCATTCGCTATCTAAGTGAAAAAAATACTCTCTCTCGCGTCGCCTTACTTTTTATAGAAATGTACAGTTGTGGTCAAACGTTTTCAGAATGACACAAGTATTGGTCTTCACAAAGTTCGCTGCTTCAGTGTTATGAGATATTTTTGTCAGATGTTACTATGGTATACTGAAGTATAATTACAAGCGTTCCATAAGTGTCAAAGGCTTTTATTGACAATTACATTCAGTTTATGCAAAGAGTCAATATTTGCAGTGTTGACCCTTCTTTTTCAAGACCTCTGCAATCCGCCCTGGCATGCTGTCAATTAAATTCTGGGCCACATCCTGACTGATGGCAGCTCATTCTTACATAATCAACGCTTGGAGTTTGTCAGAATTTGTGGGTTTTTGTTTTCCACCCACCTCTCGAAGATCAACCACAAGTTCTCAATGGGATTAAGGTCTGGGGAGTTTCCTGGCCATGGACCCAAAATGTCAATGTTTTGTTCCCCGAGCCACTTAGTAATCACATTTGCCCTATGGCAAGGTGCTCCATCATGCTGGAATAGGCATTGGTCGTCACCAAACTGTTCTTGGATGGTTGGGAGAAGTTGCTCTCGGAGGATGTGTTGGTACTATTCTTTATTCATGGCTGTGTTCTTAGGCAAAATTGTGAGTGAGCCCACTCCTTTGGCTGAGAAGAAACCCCACACATTAATGGTCTCAGGATGCTTTACTGTTGGCATGACACAGGACTGATGGTAGCGCTCACCTTGTCTTCTCCGGAAAAGGTGTTTTCCGGATGCCCCAAACAATCGGAAAGGGGATTTACCCAGGACTTTACCCAGTCCTCAGCAGTCCAATCCCTGTACCTTTTTGTCAAGAGTGCTGATGTGGATGCGGTGGTGAAGTCAAGCGCAGGACACAGAGGATAAGTCAAGACGACTTTACTAATGAACTCTATATGCACACAAAATAAACGGCCTCGAAACACTAGAGGCGAACAAATACGCGGGGTGTGTAAAACAACACGAATAGCCAAGGTACCGAACCAATACATTCAAGACAAGCGGACAATAACACACAAAATGCAAACATAACACAGGGGAACTTATAGGTGACATAATCAATACAGAATACGAAACAGGTGCACCAACTAGCCATGACAAAACAAACTTCGAAAACATCAAGCGGTAGTAGCTAGTACTCCGGGGACGACGAACGCCGAAGCCTGCCCGAGCAAGGAGGAGGAGCAGCCTCGGCGGCATCCGTGACAGTACCCCCCTTGACGCGCGGCTCCAGCCGTGCGCCGACCCCGGCCTCGGGGACGGCCAGGAGGACACGGAGCAGGGCGCGTAGGATGACTCCGGTGGAACTCCGTCAGGAGGGAGGGATCTAAAATGTCCCTCCTAGGCACCCAGGACCGTTCCTCCGGACCGTACACCTCCCACTCCACGAGATACTGCAGACCCCCCCATCCGACGTCTCGAATCCACGATGGACCGGACTGAGTACGCCGGAGCCCCCTCGATGTCCAGTGGGGGCGGAGGAGTCTCCCGTATCTCACTGTCCTGGAGTGGACCAGCTACCACCGGCCTGAGGAGAGACACATGGAACGAGGGGTTAATGTGATAATCATTAGGCAGTTGTAACCTGTAACATACCTCGTTCAATCTCCTCAGGACTTTAAATGGCCCCACAAACCGCCGACCCAGCTTCCGGCAGGGCAGGCGAAGGGGCAGGTTTCGAGTCGAGAGCCAGACTCGATCTCCAGGTGCGTACACTGGACCCTCACTGCGGTGGAGATCGGCGCTTGCCTTCTGCCTACGGATAGCCCGCTGCAGATGTACATGCGCAGCGTTCCATGTCTCCTCCGAGCGCCGAAACCACTCATCCACCGCAGGAGCCTCGATCTGGCTCTGATGCCATGGTGCCAGAACCGGCTGATACCCCAACACACACTGGAAAGGGGTCAGATTAGTAGAGGAATGGCGAAGAGAGTTCTGGGCAATCTCCGCCCAGGGGATATACCCCGACCACTCCTCCTGCCGGTCCTGGCAATATGATCTCAGAAACCTACCCACATCCTGGTTCACTCTCTCCACCTGCCCATTACTCTCAGGGTGGAAACCCGAGGTAAGGCTAACCGAGACCCCCAAGCGTTCCATGAACGCCCTCCAGACTCTAGAGGTGAATTGGGGACCCCGATCAGACACTATATCCTCGGGTACCCCGTAGTGCCGGAAGACGTGGGTAAACAAAGCCTCAGCAGTCTGTAGGGCAGTAGGGAGACCCGGCATTGGGATGAGACGACAGGCTTTAGAGAACCGATCCACAACGACCAGAATGGTGGTATTCCCCTGGGAGGGGGGAAGGTCCGTGACAAAGTCTACCGAGAGGTGAGACCACGGCCGTTGTGGAACGGGTAGGGGTTGTAACTTCCCCCTGGGCAGGTGTCTAGGCGCCTTACACTGAGCGCACACCGAGCAGGAGGAGACATAAACCCTCACGTCCTTAGCCAATGTTGGCCACCAGTACTTTTCACTAAGGCAGTGCACTGTCCGGCCAATACCAGGGTGTCCAGAGGAGGGTGACGTATGAGCCCAATACATGAGACGATCACGAATCTCGAGCGGAACGGACGTCCGCCCCACCGGACACTCTGGAGGAGTAGGGTCGGTGCGTAACGCCCGCTCGATTTCCGCATCGACCTCCCACACCACCGGTGCCACCAGACAAGACTCCGGCAGTATGGGAGTGGGCTCAATGGACCTCTCCTCTGTGTCATATCGCCGGGACAGGGAGTCTGCCTTACCGTTCTGGGACCCTGGGATGTAAGTGAGCTTAAACACAAACCGGGCCAGAAACATGGTCCACCTAGCCTGACGAGGGTTCAGTCTCCTAGCTGCCCGGATGTACTCCAGGTTACGATGGTCAGTCAGAATGAGAAAAGGGTGTTGAGCCCCCTCAAGCCAATGCCTCCACACCTTTAGGGCTTGAACCACGGCTAGCAGCTCCCTGTCCCCCACGTCATAATTACGTTCCGCCCGGGCTGAGCTTCTTAGAGTAAAAAGCGCAGGGCCGGAGTTTAGGGGCGTGCCTGAGCGTTGAGACAGTACAGCCCCAATACCGGCCTCTGACGCGTCCACCTCCACCTGGAACGCTAAAGCGGGATCCGGATGCGCCAGCACCGGAGCAGAGGTGAACAGGTCCTTCAGTTTACCAAACGCCCTGTCCGCCTCAGCTGACCACTGCAAACGCACCGGGCCCCCTTCAGCAGGGAGGTGATGGGAGCTGCCACCTGTCCAAAACCCCGGATAAACCTCCGGTAGTAATTGGCAAAACCCAAAAACTGCTGCACTTCCTTAACCGTGGTTGGAGTCTGCCAATTACGCACGGCTGAAACGCGGTCAATCTCCATCTCCACCCCTGACGCGGACAATCGATGGCCCAGGAAGGAGATGGACTCCTGGAAAAACAGACATTTCTCTGCCTTGACATACAAGTCATGCTCCAACAGCCTACCCAACACTCGACGCACCAGGGCTACATGCTCGGCTCGTGTAGAAGAGTAAACTAGTATGTCGTCAATATACACTACTACAGCCTGCCCATGCAAATCCCGGAAGATCTCGTCCACAAAGGATTGGAAGACTGAAGGAGCATTCATTAACCTGTATGGCATGACGAGATACTCATAGTGACCCGAGGTGGTACTAAATGCTGTCTTCCATTCATCTCCCTCCCTAATGCGCACCAAGTTGTAGGCGCTCCTGAGATCCAGTTTTGTGAAGAAACACGCTCCGTGTAATGATTCTGTCATACTCGCAATCAGAGGGAGTGGATAACTGTATTTCACAGTGATCTGATTGAGACTACGATAATCAATACACGGGCGCAACCCTCCATCCTTCTTCTTCACAAAAAAGAAACTCGAGGACGCAGGGGAAGTGGAGGGCCGTATGTATCCCTGTCTCAGAGACTCGGCTATGTATGTCTCCATAGCCACCTTCTCCTCTTGAGACAGAGGATACACATGACTACGTGGAAGTGCAGCACCTGCCTGGAGGTCTATCGCACAATCCCCCTGTCTATGAGGTGGCAATCGCGTCGCCCTAGTCTTGCTGAACACGAGTGCCAAATCATCATACTCAGGAGGAATGTGCAGTGCGGGCAATTGGTTCGGACTTTCCACCGTGGTCGCCCCTACGGAAACACCTAGACATCGCCCAACACACTGGTCAGACCACTCCTTGAGAGCCCTCTGTTGCCACGAAATGGTGGGGTCATGGGCGATTAACCAAGGAAGCCCCAGCACCACGGGATACGCAGGAGAGTCGATCAGATATAACTGAATGATCTCCTCATGACCCCCCTGCGCCTTCATCTTTAGTGGCGCTGTGACTTCCCTAATCAACCCAGATCCCAACGGACGGCTATCTAGGGCATGAATAGGGAAAGGCACAACTACTGGTAGGAGGGGAATCCCTAACTTAACACAAAAATTACGATCAATAAAATTCCCAGCTGCGCCTGAATCGACTAGCGCCTTATGCTGGGAATGAGATACAACATGGGGGAATACTACAGGTATACACAGGTGAACAACAGAGAGCTCTAGGTGAGTTGGGCGCCTACTCACCTGGAATGACTCCCCAGTGCGTGACCTGTTGCCTCGATCCCCTGGAGGCCCTCCCCAGCACCGAACCGCAGTGTGTCCTCTACGGCCACAGTTGGTGCAGGGGACGGCCTCCCTCCGGATCTCTCTCCTCCTCTCTCTAGCGCCAGCACCCCCGAGCTCCATAGGGCTCGGCTCGGAGGTGCTGGGGGATGGAATGGACGGCCCCAACTCCGGACGTCCGCGGGTAGCCAGCAGGGTATCCAGACGGATTGACATGTCCACCAACTGGTCGAAGGTTAGATTGGTGTCCCTGCAGGCCAACTCTCGTCGAACGTCCTCTCGCAAGCTGCACCGATAGTGGTCGATGAGGGCCCTCTCATTCCACACCGCATCCGCCGGAAATCCAGGGCGAACTCCTGTGCGCTCCTCTTCCCCTGTCGGAGGTGGAACAGACGATCCCCCGCCGCTTTACCCTCTGGGGGATGATCGAAAACAGCCCTGAAGCGGCGGGAGAACTCTGCGTAGCTGATGGTGGCGGCGTCTATTCCCCTCCATTCGGCATTGGCCCACTCCTAAGCCTTGCCGGAGAGACAGGAGATGAGGGCGGAAACGCTCTCGTATCCCGAGGGCGCCGGGTGTATGGTTGCCAGGTAGAGTTCCACCTGAAGAACCCCTGACACCCGGCTGCGGTGCCATCATATGCCCTCGGGAGCGAGAGCCGAATCCCACTGGACTCCGGAGCTGGTATGATGGGGCTGGCCGATGGTGGTGGTAAGGTAGGAGGAGGTGTGGGCAAGCCTCCTCTTTCCCATCGGCGCAGGGTGTCCATGACGTCTTGCATGGCTGAGCCTAGTCGCTGGATCATGGCGTCCTGGCTGCTGACCCGATCCTCCAGTGACTCGGTCACCGCCGCTGCTCCTGCTGACTCCATAGGTGGTGTGTTATTCTGTCAAGAGTGCTGATGTGGACGCGGTGGTGAAGTCAAGCGCAAGACACAGAGGATAAGTCAAGACGACTTTACTAACGAACTCTATATGCACACAAAATAAACGGCCTCGAAACACTAGAGGCGAACAAATACGCGGGGTGCGTAAAACAACACGAATAGCCAAGGTACCGAACCAATACATTCAAGACAAGCGGACAATAACACACAAAATGCAAACATAACACAGGGGAACTTATAGGTGACATAATCAATACAGAATACGAAACAGGTGCACCAACTAGACATGACAAAACAAACATCGAAAACATCAAGCGGTAGTAGCTAGTACTCCGGGGACGACGAATGCCAAAGCCTGCCCGAGCAAGGAGGAGGAGCAGCCTCGGCGGCATCCGTGACACTTTTGCAGAATATCAGTCTGTCCCTGATGTTTTTCCTGTAGAGAAGTGGCTTCTTTGCTGCCCTTATTGACACCAGGCCATCCTCCAAAAGTCTCTGCCTCACTGTGCGTGCAGATGCACTCACACCTGCCTGCTGCCATTCCTGAGCAAGCTCTGCACTGGTGGTGCCCCGATCTCGCAGCTGAATCAACTTTAGGAGACGGTCCTGGCGCTTGCTGGACTTTCTTGGGCGCTCTGACGCCTTCTTCACAACAATTGAACCTCTCTCCTTGATGATCCGATAAATGGTTGATTTAGGTGCAATCTTACTAGCAGCAATATCCTTGCCTGTGAAGCCCTTTTTGTGCAAAGCAATGATGACGGCACGTGTTTCCTTGCAGGTAGCCATGGTTAACAGAGGAAGAACAATGATTTCAAGCACCACCCTCCTTTTAAAGCTTCCAGTCTGTTATTCTAACTCAAACAGCATGACAGAGTGATCTCCAGCCTTGTCCTCGTCAACACTCTCACCTGTGTTAACGAGAGAATCACTGACATGATGGCAGGTGGTCCTTTTGTGGCAGGGCTGAAATGCAGTGGAAATGTTTTTTTTGGGATTAAGTTCATTTTCATGGCGAAGAGGGACTTTGCAATTAATTGCAATTCATCTGATCACTCTTCATGACATTCTGGAGTATATGCAAATTGCCATCATCAAAACTGAGGCAGCAGACTTTGTGAAAATGAGTATTTGTGTCATTCTCAAAACGTTTGACCACGACTGTATTTGTTCAAAACTGTTCAACTATTGTCTTTCTCTCTCTTTGAGTCAACTACTCACCACATTTTATGCACTGCAGTGCTAGCTAGCTGTAGTTTATGCTTTCAGTACTAGATTAATTATCTGATCCTTTGATTGGGTGGACAACATGTCAGTTCATGCTGCAAGAGCTCTGATGGTTTGGAGGATGTCCCCCGGAAGTTGTCATAATTACTGTGTAAGTCTATGGAAGGGGGTGAGAACCATGAGCCTCCTAGGTTTTGTATTGAAGTCAATGTACACAGAGGAGGACAGAAACTAGCTGTCCTTCGGCTACACCATGGTACTACTCTACAGAGTGCTGTTGAGGCTACTGTAGACCTTTGGTGACAAGTGAATATATTTAGTATAGTTTTATCTAAAAAGGATAACTTTTTTAATGTTGCACTATTTTTATGAAATTCACTGAGGAGGATGGTCCTCCCCTCCCACCTCTGAGGAGCCTCCACTGACATCTGTGGACCAGGAATGCAAAAAAACTCCCATGTGCCAGAGTCTGGCGTAGTGGTTATCCCCCAAGACTCCGGACCTATACTCCTGGCAACGTGGGTACGAACCCCATCTCAGCCCTTCCTCTCAGTCTCCCTCTGTATCGGTCTCTCCTCTACATTCCCATAAAATAGTAAAAGTTATATTTAAATTGTTTTTTTGTTTTTTTTAATTGGCCATGATATAAGCTTAGTAGTGGGAGGGAAGTTGTTTTGATCTATGGAGACCACTCACAATGTAGCTAGAGTAATTAGTGGAATTAACATCGGGCCCATCACTCTGCTCATCAAGAGGTGCCAACAGGGAGGGCCGGCTCGTAATGAGGTTCCTCATTAGCACAATAAGAATAGTGTGGACTGGAGAATCCCTCTTCTCGTCTGCCTTCGCGCTGGGAACAGGGGACGTTGTTACACTGACTGGCCAAGTAATTAGTGGTCGGCGCGACAGGGAAAATGGCCCCTCGACTCCCTGCAAAAACACTCTGTTTTACTGACCCCGCTGACAATTCATGTCACCTCGCTCTGCTAGCCGCTTAACTATCCAGAAACGTATTTTCAGTCCCCATTTTGAAACGTCTCGGTAGAGCAAACACTATCTATCCGCAGGGGGTCATTGTTGCTATGTTGTAGCTACTGATTTCATAAGCTGAGATTGCAACCACTGACACTCACAATCTGCTGTTTTTTGAGGGCCTGTCCACCCCTATTCTAGAGAGCAACTTCATGCTAAGACAACTGCGGGCCCCATTACATCGGCTTGTGGGCTGCATCTGGCCCGCAGGCCACCAGTTTAAGACCCCATGATCAAGCAGATACAGGAGATGGACAGTAATAAACAGATTTGTACAGCCATGAAATCCTGCATACACAATTGCCTTTGTCAATAGAAGTCTCTGTGCGTTCCCTCTCATAATGGTTAAGGTTATGATATAGGGGAGGGTAAGCTGGTCCTATATTTTATCTGAACTGTATCTGAGCTTGTTCTTCTAGGGGCTAATAGTGGGGTCTGTTTGATCAGCTTACTGCTTGTTAATTAAGATAAGACTGCTGAGGAGCGTTCAATCACACCAACTGAGTCCACTAGGCTAGGCCTTCCAACCACTCTCCATTGGCTCCCTGTCCAGCCATCCTGTGGCATCATGCATCTTGGATATTGCTATTCTATGCTATTTCATGCTAGAATATTAGCCAGAAGGCTGTTAGAGGATTTCACTAAGCACTGGACATCAGGATAATGACAAGCTGGAAAGCCTGGCATCGATAGGCCACCCTCTGTGAGGACTTGGCCATCTGTCACCAGCATCCAGAGAGAACAAATGGGGCAACCATTTTTAGACTGGGGGCTCAATGGCATCGAATGGTTAGGTTGAGAGGAAATCTATCTCCTTAATTTCTGGATACTGCATGTTCTGTTCTCTCAATGGACACAGAAGATGTAGTCTTCAAAAAGGCTTATTAATTACATTGACATTTTAGTCATTTAGCAGACGCTCTTATCCAGAGCGACTTACAGTTAGTGAGTGCATACATTTTCATACTGGCCCCCCGTGGGAAACGAACCCACAACCCTGGCGTTGCAAGCGCCATGCTCTACCAACTGAGCTACAGGGGACACGCATGTGAAGGACTGCATGTACAAGTGACTTGATATTGTGTGTGTGCACATCTCTACTCCAGGGATTCGTTAACAAAAAAACAACAGGACTGTGGCCCTTGAGGAACCAGAGTCGTGACCTGCTTTTCACCAATAAAGGAAGAGAGAAAGCTCACCTCCTTCTCCACATGCCTCAGGTTGCTCTTCACCTTCAGGTAGATCTCGGCGTCTGAGTCCTCTGGGGGCTGGGGCGGCGGGTAGCCGGGGGGTGGGGGTAGTTGGGAGGGGGAGTCAGGGGGAGGGGGTGGTGGGAAGGCTGGCGGGGGTGGGGGAGGCGGCTGAGCGGGGTCCTTGCTGTTGGGAACTCTGCCCCCTACGTCCGGGTTCAGCATGTCCATGTAGGTCTGCATGTCATTGATGGCCGACTCCGTTGGGCCTCCACCTGCGACAAGGACACGGTGGGTCAGTGGTGAGATTTCTGCCACAAAATGGCTGACGTGGCCATAGAAATAGAATTCCTTGAACGGACATCCCCATTCAAGTCAATGGGTGGGTGATGGGTGGACAGATGGCCCGTTCTAGGAATTCTATTTCTATGGACATAGCATCACCCAGGTGGGGTATTACACATTATAGCTGGTGGATGATGCAAGTTTCATCCACATAATATGTAAAGTGCTTTAATCACCTGGAAAAGCGCTATATAATCCATTCTATTATGTTATAACACACCTTTTTCAAATAATCAACTAATCAGTCTTCAGTCTGAACCTTCATTATTTAAATCCAGGATCGCATTTGGAGACCCTTGTTCTGGAGAGCGTGCAGGGTTTTGGAATGTGGTTGATTCACAGACAGATTATTTATTTGCCACTAGAGGGTGGTACTAGTATAAAGCGCTGCCGTGGCACCACACAATGGAATGCAAACTGTTACATGGAATTTGTTCCAGTCAGATGAGCGGTTGAAGTTCCCACCATTGTTATGATAATAGCGTACACGGTGCATTACCCAAGCAAATATGTCATGTCATGTTTGGGGGCACACACACACACACTCTAAAGTTGGCTAAAGCACATAAAATCATACAAATAGTGTATTCGGCACAATTGCCTCGCCATAGCGTGACATGGACTTTTTCCCCCTGTGAAATCTGAACTATTATCTTCATCAGGGTTCAATCCAGCCACTTCAGGAAGTGAATTGAAATAGTGTGTGTGTTTGTGTGTGCACGTGCATGCATGTGTGTTTGTGTGCGCGCATGTGTTTTGGCATGTTTAAGTGCCTCCATGCGTGTCAAAGCGTGTGTGTGTGTGACTGACCAGCGGGGGCTCGTGACGATGGGGGCGAGCCGCTCCTTTTCCCTCCTGTGCTGGACTGGCTGGAGTTGGCCGAGTCGTAATTGGACAGGGTGCTGGAGGGCGAGCCCATGTCGAAGTGGACAGGTTGCTGGGCCTGCCCCGACCCCGCCGGGGGCATGGTGTTGTTGGGGGACGACAAACCTGAGTCAGGCTGCTTGTTGTATTCCTGGTCGGCCGATGGGTCTCTGGAAAGCACGCGGTGCTCCACACTCTGGAGGAAGACAACCACAATGAGGGGTTAACGAAACATGGTCAACCAAGAACCTGGGACAGAGCACTGCTAACCTAGCCTGGGACTGAAAAGGAACATTTCCTGAAGAAAATGTGTGTGCTTGTTTGTCTTGAAGTAAGTGGGGTTCAGTGAGGTCACGTTCAACGTTTTGAATGTTATATATCAAAACAACTTCCTATTCTACACAACGGATAATCATATCTCTGCTACGCAATGCATTTCTATCTGGCCCTATCTCAAGTTGTACAACTTACAGTATGTACAATGCATTTAGCACAAAGGTTGTGATACAACAGAACATTTTTCTGCACAAAAATAATTACACAAGCCTTATGGAGACACTGCACAATGGTTGTGCAAACATTTTTGTGCAAATCTTCAATATCAGTATCAGTTATATCACAACCAAACGGTGTCAAACGTGTTGTACAACCCGAGTGTTTACGGGGTCTCTAACATTCTGTAACGTTCTGTAACGTTGCACCCTCCTGACCAGACCCAGGTCAGTAGTCAAAACAACACCACAACAAATTACAGACAATCATCTTTAGGTGCTGACTCCTAGCTGGCACGAGCCACAACATTTAGAATCTAATGCAGCCTGAGACTGCCGCTTTAAATGTCTTGACCGCACTGACTGCCCGTAATCTGTCACCTCAACGCCAGGGTAATGTTGAGGTAACGTTGAGTGACAATCAGTTCGGTACCACAGTTCATTGAGGAGGTGTCGGAGGGCTGGAGGTGGATGTGCCTGCTGTGTTTGATGAGCTATGCCAGTCAACCCATTTCTGCTCTCACTAGTTGATCCAGGAGCCCAGTGAAGCTTTAGCCTGGTCCCAGATCTGTTGTTAAGCCAACTACTATGTTTATCAATGTTTGGCATGACAAGGAGTTGGCTACGCAGCACAAACAGTTATTGGACTACAGTCCCCATTTATAAAGCGTCTCAGTCAGAGTAGGAGTGCTGATCCAGGATCAGTATTGCCTTTTGTATTATAAATAATGCGATTACATTGACAGTGGTGACTTGATCCTAGATCAACATTCCTACTCTAAGACACTATGAATACAGGCCCAGGCCTATGAAACTTCTGACCAATGCTGAAAGGCTGACAGAGTGCTACACCAGCTTAACCTAAATACACCAAAAAAAAAGCAAAACCCCAACTTGAATTGGAGCTGGTAAATATTTCTTATGTTCTATTCCCTTTTAAAAACGAGGAGGAAACGGTGCAAATGTAATATGCACTGAGTCTACAAAACATTAAGAACACCTTCCAAATATCGAGTTGCACCCCCTTTTCTCCTCAGAACAGCCTCAATTAGTTCGGGGCATGGACTCTACAAGGTGTCAAAAGCGTTCCACAGGGATACTGGCCCATGTTGACTCCAATGCTTCCCACAGTTGTGTCAAGTTGGCTGGATGTCCTTTGGGTGATGGACCATTCTTGATACACACGGGAAACTGTTGAGCGTGAAAAACCCAGCAGCGTTGCAGTTCTTGACACACTCAAACCGGTGTGCCTGGCACCTACTACCATACCCTCTGAATGGTGCACATACACAATCCATGTCTCAATTGTCTCAAGGCTTAAAAATCCTTCTTTAACCAGTCTCCCCCCCTTCATCTACAGTGCATTCGGAAAGTATTCACACCCCCTTGACGTTTTCCACATTTTGTTATGTTACAGCCTTATTCTAAAATAGATTAAATAAAAATCCTCATCAATCTACACACAATACGGGTTTGGCCGGTGTAGGCCGTCATTGTAAATAAGAATTTGTTCTTAACTGACTTGCCTAGTTAAATAAAGGTTAAATAAAATACCCCATAATGACAAAGCGAAAACAGGTTTTTAGAAAACAGAAATACCATATTTACATAAGTATTCAGACCATTTGCTATGAGACTCGAAATTGAGCTCAGGTGCATCCTGTTTCCATTGATCATGCTTGATATGTTTCTACAACTTGATTGGAGTCCATCTGTGGTAAATTCAATTGATTGGACATGATTTGGAAAGGCACACACCTGTCTATATAAGGTCCCACAGTTGACAGTGTCATAGCAAAAACCAAGCCATGTGTAGGGCAGTTGCGGTGACCGGCGGTCACGAATCATGAAGGCAGTCAAATTCCACATGACCGTTTAGTCACAGTAATTAGACTTCTCCAAGCTCTGATGCTGCTGATGGTCATTAGTAGCCTACCAAACTTGCTAACTGCCTGGTACTCAGCACTCTAATCACTCTGACATCAATGCAAATGTATTTGAAAATCTAAACCAAACATTTCATGAGAGCCCATGAGCTGATGTTGCGCAACATTTCTATAGGCTATGCAATTGCGTGAGAAAACAGAGTGATGGACTCTATTAAAAAGAGGAGGATCCCATCAGCTTTCTATAGGCTAGGCCTACTATATTTATTTCTCAACTTTCCTAATATTAAGCACATTGCTTATATTTAAAACAGGAGTATAGCCTACCTGGCTGGCATGAAAATAAACCATGGGGAAAAGCGTCCTTCATTCGCTATTTAAGTGCATAGATGACATGTATTTTTTCCCGCTGCACGTTTTGATACAGGTGCATGATAATGGTCCATTCTAAATCAAAACAAATTTCACATATATATTATTTAGTATATGTGAAGACAAGATTAAATCAAGAATAGTCTGAATGGTGACAATATTAGCCTATCACTTGTGAATGATGCCCAGCATAAGAAACAATGCCTTTTTTTTGCGACTTGTTCGAATCATAGTCGCCACACCTCATGTAGCCTAGCCTATAAGCCTATATGTTTTAATAAGGTTTGTATCAACTAAAGTGGCTAAATAACTTTTTAAAATTAAGCACATTAATCTGCTTTACAACGGGTGTAGAGCCTAACTGGCATATACAAACAGCGCGAGAATTTCAAGTTTGGGGAAGATTATTTTCACCATAAAAATGCACCTTTATAATAAAAGCATTACATGCATAATTGCATTTGCGGTCACTTTTGATAATGGTGTTTTCCGCTAATGGAACATTTGCGCTTATTGCCTACTATCATGTGCGCATTGCTGCACTTATAATGTGAAGAAATAGCCTAATAGGTTATCAACATTTTAAGCTAAACGTGCTGATCTGCCAAATTGCATAAAAAAGGTTTTTGGATGCTAGTGGTTGTATTAATTTGGGATCTATCGCGTCCCACAACTGTCCCAGACTATGTTTGGAATATTTATTTCTCGCACAGAATACAATAGGTCAACTTTTGTACTATGGGGGATAGTAGATTGACAGAGACTAGTGCTTTTGCTGTTCGTTAGTCCTACTCATCTTGTTGGCTGACGAAAAGTAAATGTGGACAGTTCTTGCAACATCTTCAATATGCACCTCAGAATTGGATAAGGAGGCACAGTTGCGTCCCGGATGTGTCTGTCTTAACTTGTAGCCTGTGAACACGACCCAATCACGTGACGGAGAGCCATGTGAGTGAGAGACATTTCGGATTGCGCAGCACACTCCGGAAGAAGGGCACAACGCCACACTCCAGGCTGCAAAAGGCATTGATTTTTTTAGGGTGCATTATGGCCACAAAGGGGATGCCGCCGTGAAATTCGAGGCATTATCAAGTGCTTGTCAAATTGTGAATGAGAGACTGATGAATGTGAAACATCCTGCACAAAAAACTAAGCAGAGCTCATGCCTTTCATGCAACTTTTTTCAAATCATCTTTAGTCTCATCATGCAGCCTTAAAATGTATTAAAAATCAAACCATATAGCCCAACGTTTGTAGAACAACTAAAGTTACATTAATAACTCTAAATTAAGCATATAGGAGTACATATTTCTTTGTTAACTGCTCAACACAGAATAGCCGCATGTGCACACTCCCTCAAATCATGGAGAAAATATATCATGCTTCTTTAGACCTGTCTAAAATAAATTATGGATTTATTGTGAAGGTGTAGGCTATATTACATGGATTTATTAGACTTTTTAAAATGGCTTGTAGGCTATGTGTGGAAGCCAGGAGATGCTAAATGTTAATTAACGGTCAATTACCGTGTGACCGACAATTATTTGCTTGACAATCACCGGCTGACAAAATTTCATGACCGCCACAGCCCTAGCCATGAGGTCGAAGGAATTGTCCGTAGAGCTCCGAGACAGGATTGTGTCAAGGCACAGATCTGGGGAAGGGTGCCCAAAAATGTATGTAGCATTTAAGGTCCATCGTTCTTAAATGGAAGAAATGTTTGGAACCACCAAGACTCTTCCTGGAGCTGGCCGCATGGCCAAACTGAGCAATTGGGGGAGAAGGGCCTTGGTCAGGGAGGTGACCAAGAACCGGATGGTCACTCTGACAGAGCTCCAGAATTCCTCTGTGGAGATGGGAGAACCTTCCAGAAGGACAACCATCTCTGCAGCACTCCACCAATCAGGCATTTATGGTAGAGTGACCAGACAGAAGCCACTCCTCAGTAAAAGGCACATGACAGCCCGCTTGGAGTTTGCCAAAAGGCACCTAAAGACTCTCAGATCATGAGAAACAAGATTCTCTGTTTTGATGAAACCAAGATTGAACTCTTTGGCCTGAATGCCAAGCGTTACGTCTGTAAGGGAACCAGGCACTGCTCATCACCTGGCTAATACCGTCCCTACGGTGAAGCATGGTGGTGGCAGCATCATGCTGTGGAGATGTTTTTCAGCGGCAGGGGCTGGGAGACTAGTCAGGGTCGAGGGAAAGATGAACGGAGCAAAGTACAGAGAGATCCTTGATGAAAACCTGCCCCAGAGTGTTCAGGACCTCAGACTGGGTCGAAAGTTCACCTTCCAACAGGACAACGACCCTAAGCACACAGCCAAGACAACGCAGAAGTGACTTCGGGACAAGTCTCTGAATGTCCTTGAGTGGCCCAGCCAGAGCCCGGACTTGAACCCGATCAAACATCTCTGGAGAGACCTGAATATAGCTGTGCAGCAATTCTCCCCATCCAACCTGACAGAGCTTGAGAGGATCTGCAGAGAAGAATGGGAGAAACTCCCCAAATACAGGTGTGCCAAGCTTGTAGCGTCATACCCAAGAAGAGTCGAGGCTGTAATCGCTGCCAAAGGTGCTTCAACAAAGTACTGAGTAAAGAGTCTGAATACATATGTAAATGTTAGCAGTTTTTTCTTTTTAATACATTTACAAAAATATAAAAATAAACTGTTTTTGCTTTGTCATTATGGGGTATTGTGTGTAGATTGATGAGGGGAAAAAACGATTTAATCCATTTTAGAATAAGGCTGTAACCTAACAAAATGTGGAAAAAGTGAAGGGGTCTGAATACATTCCGAATGCACTGGTTGAAGTGGATTAAACAAGTTACATTAATAAGGGATCATAGCATTCACTTGGATTCACCTGTACGGTCTATGTCATGGGAAGAGCCGGTGTTCCTAATGTTTTGTACACTCAGTATAAATCCGGCCTAACAAAATCTTGGAACAAATGAAAACAGCCTAAAATTGGCCACCCCCCACAGACAGTAGCAAGAACCCAACTAACTAACTAGTGATGATAGTACTCTCCCCTCTTCTAAACTAGGGCTTATACCCTCTTATCGCTTTCCCATAACACACCACGTGAACTCCTTTCACATGGAGCCTGTGATGACACAACAACACATTGTGAATGTGGGAACTGTAGCCACAGGAGCCAGCATGTCCCCCGACTGACACCGGTCACTCCACTAATGACAATTACTACTATTTACCCTCTGCTCTGCCTGGCACGGCCCTTGTGGGCAAAGCCCAACTGGGTGGCATGAGAAATAATAACACTTCCACCGAGACTCCCCAAGGTTTGTGGGAAACATGTCCCACCCCTCCCCCTCCCCTATTTCCATCTCTCTCCCGATCTTTCTCCTTTTGCTACTGTATGTCCTAACGAATACATCCCGTGTCTCTCACCATGTTCTCCACAGTGCGCAGGTACTTGGCACACTGGGCGTGCCCGTTGTACTCTGCCAGGTCAGCCGCGGAGAAGCCGTCCTGGTCCCGTATGCCCAGGTCCACCCCGTTCACCACCAGGATCTGACAGCACTGAGAGAGAAAGAAAGAAAGAGCGAGAGTTGGGAGAAGGAGAGTGAGACAGTCAGAAACATGAAAAAAGAGACAGAGGAAGACAGAGACAGTGACAAAGACAGAGAGGTCAGCTCATCACAAAAATAACTGTGTGGGAAGTTGTAAAGAGAGACAGTTCTCACAACAGCTGTGAGGCGTCTAACCTTAGGAAGGGAGACAATCTCAACTTGCTGCTCTCACTTGGCTAGTTTCTGTTCGTTATTCCTGTCGCCCTTGGTGTCTTGACTAGCCTCTCTCCCTCTCCCTTCCTACCCCCTCTTGTCACGTACAGTACGGCCCACTGCCCTTTGACTCCCCCCCCCCCAATCTTCCAAATACTTTAACTCTTCAAAAATACATACAGTAGATCTTCTTGGGCCTGCTAATGGTTGGGCATTACGCTCATTGGCCAAACACCACACCAATTTCTATACGTACGAGTCAACCAGCTAATGTCAACCACTGCAGATTGCGATCTCTAAAGGGAGTGCATTGTGTAAGCGCACAAACGCATGCTTCACAGCCCTATCGGGTGTCTAAACCCACTGACCCAATTTCTTGTCCCCTCCTACAGATCCCTCTGTACACCAGAGGCAGAAGCTGCCAGTCACTGACCTCTGCTACAAGTGTGACATCAGCAGCCTCATAGACTTCAGGTGCCGGTTGCACCAGTAAGTGGGTCGTAACGCTACTTCCGTTAATATACCCTAGTAGGGAGCAGGTGTAGAGTGTGAAATTGGGACGACCATCATGATATGCATAAACATTTACAGCAATCTATATTTTCAAAAGCATGCGGGCTGTGAAATATACAGAAAAATGCATGTCAGAAATGTTATGAATTGATTTACATTTTAAATGAGGGAAATCAGAAAGATTTCTGGCACCCAGGTGTCTTTTATACAGGTAACGAGCGGAGATTAGGAGCACACTCTTAAAGGGAGTGCTCCTAATCTCAGCTTGTTACCTGTATAAAAGACACCTGTCCACAGAAGCAATCAATCAATCAGATTCCAAACTCTCCACCATGGCCAAGACCAAATACTTATTTCCCTTATTAAAATGCAAATCAATTTATAACATTCTGACATGCGTTTTTCTGGATTTTTTTGTTGTTATTCTGTCTCTCACGGTTCAAATAAACCTACCATTAAAATTATAGACTGATCATGTCTTTGTCAGTGGGCAAACGTACAAAATCAGCAGGGGATCAAATACTTTTTTCCCTCACTGTATGTGAGTCAACAGTAAATAATAGCCTACACTTGATTTAGGCTAAATGTTTGATTCTGATCAGTAATAGATGAGCCAACGAATAGATGAGCTATCACCTCCACTTATTTGCCCAGCCAGAGATCAATTAACCAAATATACAGACAGATTATATCACATTAATTGATTAGGAAAGTCATGGGCTTTTGGTCGAGTAGGCTACTATGCAAGTAAAGAGAAAAAAAATCCACTTGTTGAGATGTGCAAACTAGACAAGATGATCATGAGCACCCACCTCAACTTAGCTAACATTTTCCCAACCTAATTGTAACCAAATATCAAAGCAGCGCAATGGCGCTGTCTCAATCCAAACAGTGCTGAAATTATCATCTATTCCACACATGGCTATTGCTTTAATTTATTAACGGTTGGATAACTTTGGGAGTTTCAGTAAGCAATAATTTGATACATGCTTTCTATTGCATTAGCTTCTTTATTCCAATATTTTCGTCATTCAGTGATATTAATTCCATTTCCCGCAGTAATTCTTTATCGATCCATCCAGTTGTGGTTAAGAAAACGTGCATGCATAGTCGTGGGCTACGCAAAGTGATGGGCGAAGTGACGGGCGAAGTGACATGCCTCGCAAAGTTTAGAATTGCCACTAGGCTGGTAACAGCCTAGTAATGGACGTTGCCTAGAAACCATAAATCTCATGAAAGTGCATTGCTTACGCCGGACAGCTACGACTAGTCTTTTATTTTTTATTGAATATTTAAAAACATACAATCTACTTGCAGTCAACATATACACCACATTAGTCATCTAACAGACTCCCATCCAGAGCGACCCACAGAAGCAACCAGGGTCAACGCCCTGCTCAAGGGTACGTCGACAGATCTCCCACAAGGTCAAAAACGGGGACCCGAACCAGCGACCCATCAGCCACCGACCCAAGCTCCCCCGGGAAAATAATAATAATTCCATTCCCCATCGCAAAGACCCCCGTCCCCCAAAGCCCCCGCCCCCTAGCCCCCCGTCCCCCAAAGCCCCAGTCCCCCCTAGCCCCAGTCCCCCAAAGCCCCCTAGCCCCCTAGCCCCCGTCCCCCAAAGCCCCCGTCCGCCAAAGCCCCCGTCCCCCCAATGCCCCCGTCCCCCAAAGCACAAAACACCTTCACGGCATCAGCCTCAGGCAAACAGGTATTAGCTGTAACAACACTGCCCCTCAGTGTCATTCAAACTTACTTTTTGTTATGTTTTATTTGGACTTTTATCTTTGACCATCATTCTATCTCCCGCCCAGCAACTCCACTCCCACTTGTCTCCAATTCCACATCCCAACCCTCAGCTGTCACGTCTCCTGCCGTTGCTCCCCTCCGGCGCTCTGATTCGCCGGTCTACTGAGCCACTGGTCTGAGCGCACCACCTCGGCAAACACAGGACTGGAAACCCAACGCACCCTAATCACCTCCAGCGCACCTGCACCTCATCATCTCATCATCACCACTATATAGCCCTGGACTGTTCGTTCATTGTTGTGTGGAATCGTTTACTCGCTCTTTGTTATTCTCTTTCTTATTAAGTAAAACCTTACTTTGTTAATTCCTGCGTCTGCGTCTTCTAATACTCAGTATTCGTCACAGAATTACACACCACTCACGAAAATGGATGCAGCAGGAGTTTCCCAGTGCCTCGACCAGCACCAACAGCACCTTGCCCTGTTAAACGCCGGCATGCAGGAAGTGCTC